>NC_073725.1:54340876-54653968 GCF_023634155.1 Falco peregrinus | reverse complement strand
TGACAGATGATGCTGGCCCAAGAGTGGCTGTGAATAAATGTATTGTGAAAACTGGGAAAAGATTCCTGACTGTCCAACACTTCTGTGGAAGAGCTGAGGACAGAAACAGAGCTAGTATGAATAGAGACCTTACATGATTTATAAAACGGATTGCAAAATGATTCTTTACAGAGCAGATAACCTGGGCTCACAGACCCACAACGTATCCCGTGAGAAAATTAAATTATTAGGGTAGAGAGCAGTTGAGTAACAGCATAATTAAAACGATACACTGAAAACAAAACAATTTTATCTTGAGATAGGGGGACAATCACAAACAAAATACTGTCAGATAAGGGTTCGTGCTCCTCACTTGGAAGCTGCCACTATGAAAATGGTTTAAATTCAGTTGTTTTTCCACACCTTTTAGAGATGTGCACAGTCTGCTCTTTGAACTAAGGTTTGGCAAGACTTTGATCTTAAATAAAATCTCAGAGCACGTAGGTGTCAAAATGATAAAATGTATTTTTCAAGTTTTTGCCCAGTCTCTGCTCCGTGCTGCTGCCCACCTTCATGGGCAGCTTGCAGACCTGTAGCAGCTACTGTAGAGGTAACACAAGGCTCTGTTTTTCTCTGTCAGCTTAGCTGCCTTTACAGAGTCTTGCTTTTCCCCCAAATTTTGGAACTATCTCATGAGCCTTTGTATGTATTTATTGAAATAACACACTAAAAAGATGCCGCTTTTGAAAAGAAGAGAGCCAGATACCCAGAAAATGTGCAGTAAATGTTGTGGAAGCGCTAAACTGCCTGTTTTCCCAACGCCATCTGAAATGTGTGACTCATACCCACTTGTTCTTCAGGAATGTTCCTAGACTTGTGCCACTGAACAGGTGCCTATCAAGTGGTGGGATTAGCTTGTTACTATATTGAATGTCATTGTTTAATTCAGCCTATACAGAAATGTAATAATTTCCATTTTTTCCCCTTTGCTTGGTGTGCCAGCTGCACAGGACTGTTTATTCCTGGGATGCACAGGTTAGTCCTTCCTGCATTTCAGATCTCAGTTATCTTTCTTCGTGTGCAGTTCTGCTCATTTTATGTCCAAACTTTGCTTGCATTTTAGTGCTTTCACACCATCTTGCCTGGGGAGCACCTTACTCCCCTGTAACTCACATATTGGTGGAGGGGAGGGGTAGAGTTGCCTGTGATTAGGTATATTTAATTCTTCTCTTCCTAATGAGCAAGGTGGAATCTGGTCTTAAGAGACTTTTTATCACTATTTGCAAATCTTCACTCATTGCTACCTGCAGCACTGAAAACTAGACAAGGCAAGGCAATTTTCCTCTCCACTGATGAGAATTAAAAGAGGCCACTTAAAGCCACATACAGATCTAAATTTTAACGAATGTTCATAATTGAAACCATGATTAATACAGCTGCCCTGTGCCGGCACACTGACTTCTCACATGTTTTTCTAGCCAAAAAGGATTAGGCGGGGTGTTGGGAAGTGTCATGTTTGTTAAGTACTGTGTTGGTGCCCTTCTTAGCCACCAACTGATATCTACTAACAGGAGGAGAAGCACTTCCAAAGTGGCTGAGCTGACCTGAGATGACATTTCCAAGGTAACCAAGTAGGTTACCTTGCTGCTCTCATCACAACAAGCAGAGACTGCTCATGTCATTCGGCACATCTTGAACTATGTCATCAAGTATCCCAGACCTTCCTTCTGCCTCTTCCAGGAGGCCTCATGTTGTCACTACAAAATCATCCCAAAAAGCAAGAAGTGAGCGCGAGAGGAAGATCAAAACACACACTCTTTTAACGAGCCTGAATGCTTTGATTTTAGGAAGATGCCTCCATGTCTGCCTGGAAGTGATCACATATTTTCTTGGATGTTTCCAAGGAGGGAACTGGACCTCAGAGCACTGCCTGGATGTTTAATTGCGTCTCTTCAATGTCTGTTTCCGTTGGCATGCACATGCATCTTTCTACTTAAACAGCATACATAATTTTTTCCATCCCTTGTTTAGGAAGTGCTCATCCTTTGGTCAATGCAGGGCGGCTTGCTTGCTCTTTAGGCTGCCGGTTGTTGCAATTTAATGAAGTCTTATAGTATGGCGGGGGTTATTTTTGCATTATCTCAATATTAGAGAGTTGCGGTTGGGAAAATTTCTTGAACTTGAAAAGCAAAATTTACTTCCAGGTTTTAAGATATGAGCTAACGGTGCAAAATGGTAGATCATGCCAAAGCTAGTACGCAAATACACCTCTTAAATGTGTTAGGTTAAAACTTATGAAATAGGTTAAAACTTAGGAAATATATCTTTCTGCCTGCTTTTTGGAGTCCCAGTGTGTGACATCTGTGGATGGTTTAATACGTTGAGCAGCGCGCTGGTTGCATATTGCTACGTGAGACCAAGGGATAGTTTGAAGCTTCTTTAATAGACTGCATGCTCAGAGCCAGGGAAGGGAACGAGCTGTAAGGAGACATTAGGGAGCACTAAGCAAACACTTCCCACAGCACCTGGAAGGGACACGCACCAAAGGTGCATGACTTGATCCTGGCAGCAGATGCAAGCTACAACCTGCCATACTGGTAGTGTTGTGACAAGGTGGGTTTCACCGCTTTGGGATTCAAGGCGAGGAGGTAACCAGCACTAGAGCCTTCCCAGTGCTGTGAGTCATGCTTTATACCCATAAAAATGATTTGTCAGCTGCCTGGCCCGCTGTCCTGTCTTTGATAGTGACTAACAGTGGATGCCTAGGGGAGAGCACAGCAACAGGCTAAGCATGTAATTATACCTCACCAAAATGTTTTCCCAGCTGCGGCTCCATGGCCCAGAGGCTCCTGGATCCAGAAATGGGCTTTCTCTTGCCCAGTATTTTTTTCCCATCAACTCGTTCAATTGCCTGCTCAATACCCAGTGCCTTACGGCAAGATTCCTCGCCTGGCTCTGTTGGGTAATGAGATAGCCCCTGTGTTTTAAACCTCTCTCCTACAGCTTCCTTTGGTTTCCTCCCCTCCTCCATCCTGACATTGGAAGAGACACTGAACACCACAGCCTCATTCACCTTTTCCATGCCACTCGTGATTTTACAGATTTTGCTCATGCCAGCTTTTGGTTAACTCTTTTATGGCTCAAGAGCATCTTGGACTATACCTTGCAGAAAAGCCTCTTCCTACCTCTGATGGCCCTCTCGGGTCAGGAAAGCTCATTAAACAGCAGCTGTCGCTCAGCTCCATAAACTGTGATGACTGCCCGGACGAGCATGACTAGCATTTTACCAACTTGTAATACCCCGCTCTCAGTCTGACAGGAAGAGAAGGCGGCCGCGCCAAGCCCAGGATGCAGGAAGAGCAGAGCAGCGCTTGAGACCCGCCTCCGATGCCCTCAGTCTCACCAGGCTCTCACGGGCTCTGGAATGAGAACGCATGAGCTCACGGCAGTGATGGTATCTCCAGAGCGTCGTGGTCCCACACACCTTCACCCTCCTTCCCACCCCCTCAGCCGAGACCGCGTCACGGGGCATTCCTTGGCAGCCGACAGGACGTGCACCTCCTGACTCAGGCACAGCTCCTGCCACCGCTCGTCCCTCGGGCTGCAAGCGCTAACTCTGTAACTCTGCTTGGCTGGCAGCACGCGGACGGTGGAGTCAGTGGAGTAGGTGCTTTATTCTAAGAGGTGCCTGGTGTTCCTGCTGCCAGTTTGCCTGCTCCCATGGAAAACCGGCATTGGCTGTATGATCCCTGCCGACCAGGGAGACAGGTCCAGTAACCTTGGGAAGACACCTTGCTCACGGTGTGACGCATCCCTGTGGGCACTGCTTGGAGATGGGGGCAGCGCGACAACGTGTGTCCCTGATTCCTGCAGCACTGCAGTGGTTTCACTGCCACCCCCAGTATGTCCAGTATGCAGATGGTATTTCCCACCTGTAGCGATCTGGGCTGTGACTTTCCCTATTCCCCTCAGCATCTTTTGTGCAGGGGCAGCTGCATGCAAGTGTTCACTCACCAGCGTCATTTGGGAAATCTTAAACGTCTGGGGAGTTAGTTATGAGGAAACAACAGTGGTGGCAAGGAGGATCCAGACAGACGGGCGGGCGTACGGCATCGAACACTGACAGTGAGAATTCAAAACCGGCCCATTGATCCGACCCCCCAGAACGTTGTGTCAGGACCTGTCAAAGCTCAGAGCGTGTCTGGCTCCGCAGTTCTGGTACCCATCCAGCTCCATGTTAAATACGATTTTGCCCAACGGATTTTCGACCTGAGCGCAGACACAGGCCTGGGGGACAGGTAACCCCTGCCCGCGGTGCCCCTGCCCCAGCAGAAGCCGTGCCGCACCTGCGGGAAGGCTTTTCCATTTGGGTGCGCCTGAGCCTGTGGCCTCTTCTTTCTCAGCGGGATTCAGGTTTGGTGGGGGCAGTTTTCTAGTCAACAAAATGACTTCCCTCGGAACCACAGATTTTTCTACCACGAATACTTAGGAAAATATTATTCAGTTCATGTGTAATGTGAGTCTCAGGTTGCGTTAGGAGATGGGATGTGATAGAACACGATGAAAATGAGTCACTTCGTATCATGTTTTATTGTGATGTGTCAGCTGAGAAAGCTAAAGAGCTATAGGTGTTCCTACCAACCCAATTATGAAACAACCGCTGGTTCATGCAGAGATTACTAAGTTTTTCCTAGGCTAGTTTAGGTTTAGGTCTGCTGTTTAGCAATGTTTTGTTTAAGTTGCTAACAATAGGCTGCCTCAGAATCTATTTTCCACCCAGAAAAGTCATCAGTCTCATTAGCAATAGCTAACCTTGCACAAAAACTCCAGTCATCAGGACCAGACTGTCTCTGTTGGCAGAGGGGAAAGCCTGTGAGATTGCCCTTATTTGAGGGCTACTTTCCGCTGGCGTTGACTAGAAGGGGGTAATGGTGCCACCGCCTGCTGCTGCTGTAGAACTGAGAATACGAAGGTGTGATTTGGAAAATCTGCAGGTTAGAGAGTGGCCCTATACTTCGCAATTTAATCCAGAGAGTGACAGATGCCTTGACACAGGCAGAAAAACTCAAAGGATTTTCAAGTTAGACTTGTCATTTCCATTCCTGCTGGCTGCATTGCTGGCGGTCATTAAGAAGAAGCACGCAGGACCCTTCAGGACATTGCAGCAGCCCTGGGTATGAAATTGTGTCTGTGGGATGCGGGTGATGGAATTGGTGGAGACCAATGGTCTCAGTCCCTCTCCACCACTGGTCTGGTGAGACCTTCAGCTGATGGCTTTGCCTCCTGCTGCAATGCCCACGGGCTTGCCAAGGCTGCACAAGCCAAGAGCCACACAGCTGGGCAGCCTGGAAGTACCTGGTGTACACCATCTGCTATGGTGATGCTGGATGAGGAGCTGCTTTTGTAAAAGCTTAGGTAAATTTTGAGAATAAGGATTTATAAGTCCAGCTTTTCTTGTGCTATTATTTTGAGTATGAGCGGACTCATTGGGGGGGCCCTCACCCAGGGGGCAGATTTGGGGCAGGTATATGTGACTCCTCTCCCCTGCTCTGTGCCTTCTCCTGACTGTGACCCTTCGGCAGTCCCCGTCCCTTCAGCTCTATGTCTCTCTGCCACAGAAAAAGTCAATTCAGTGAAATGCCCTGGGGCTTTTGCTGTGTCAATACACAGAGGCCAGGGTAGGACTTTTCCCTTCATTTTTATACTAGGGTTTGAACTCCTCGGTCTCGCACCATTAACCCCTTGCAGCCCTGGTTTGAGGAGGAGGAGGTTTCCTAGCGGGGTTGTAAATGCTTCAGAAAAGGCATCTGGGGAGGAAAGCTGAATAATGGAAATGTTAACAGACCTTTCATTACACACCCGATACATCATTACTTAATTTCTTTGCTTCTGTCTCTTGTTTTTATAGGGTTTTTTCCCCCTGATCAATAGCATTCATCCTACTCAGTGAACAGGCTTGATACTGGTTTTATGGTGCAAAAATTACTGTTGCTTTGACTGGTTGCTATTACCAGATGACACTGCTTGGCAGAAAACAATGAATCTTCCTATTATTTGGAAAATAAATGTGATTTATGGGAGCAGAAATTGATAGTGGTCTGTGTCTTGCCGTCAGAGTGCTTGCTTTCTTGAAATAAGGCACCTTTGGAGTGTGAAGGCTGTTTGTCTAGCGCTATGGAGCAATTTATAATATAAATTTTTTAACTCAGTTTTGATTCAGATTTTTTTTAAAGATGATGATAAAGAAAACATCTGTGGTCTTTTTAATGGTTTGATGCCCATGTGGAAAGCAGTTGCGTAGGTGCTGGAGTTAAGCATGCTGGCAGGGAAGGACATGTTGTGGGTGGTGGAGGTGATGGAGGGAGGAGGAGGAAGGGGAAAGCTGGCCATTGACCACCTGCTGTCATTTCCCTTCACTCACTGCAGGGACGATGGTCAGCACGGAGGATTTATTATTAAAATCCCACAATAATGGTAGCTAAAAATGGACCACTTGAACTGCAGGGAAGCAGAACCGCTTCACCTGATAGCTGTGCAAGACATTGCCTAGGGACATCTGGGGGGGCCTGTGAGGCTGTTCCTGTCTTTTCTGCTCGTTCTTGCTCTTTCGCAGCAAACTCTCTGCTGCCTTCCAGTTGGCCTCAGCTGTGGTGGGCCAGCTCTGCTCCTGGACAGCACGGCTGTGGGCCCTCTTCCTCTAATGCCTGTGCCGAATATGTCTTCTGCTTCTTGAAGGACTAGCAAATAAAGAACTTACCTATTTGGGGACATATTTTGTGCCTCTCTTAGGGCAAAGGAACTAAGGGAAGTCCTCATCGCTTTGGATTTTTTTTTTTTTTAAATTAAAAATACATGTGGTCTCCAAGTCCAGTCCCCTCAACTCTTTGGTTTATTCCAGGCTTAACAGTGATTTAAGCTACACTTATGGTATATTTACACAGAGAGAGGATGTTTGGCTGAGTGCATATATCAGCACCTCTGCAAGCAACTGCAGTTGAAGCCAAATGCTGAGCTCTTCCATGTAATTGCATCTCCCATGCCAAGGAAGAGTGGGCACAGCCCCCAGGGTAGCAGAGCTATGGGTCTCCTCAGCTAGGCACGGGGACCCCAAATCTCCACGGAGAGATCCTTTGGGAGAGCTGCGATGCCCCAAACACCCAGATGCTGGAAAGCCACCCAAGTAATTCCAGTCCGGAGTGGAAATTTTCACCTCTGGGAATCAAATTTAACCTCAGCAAATGATTCTGCCCCACAACATGCTGCGTAAGGGGCCACGCTTTTTGTGCAATCACTGGTAAAAGAGGCCCTGTGTCCAAAAAGTACATCCAAAATATGTACATCTGCACGTTTGCACACAAAAGGATGACCGCTGAATATATACCTATTCCTACTGCACAAATGGCCAAAACCACAGTGCCCAAATCATTTCTCTGCATAGAACTGAGCTGCTTGGAAAAATAGTGAAGCGAGAGATTTTCATTAAGGTATTTTGACAAAGACAAATGTTCCCTTAGGAAGCAGGTACATCAGATGGGAAGAGGCTGATCGTTAATTTTAAAAAGTCAATTTTCTGTCAGGTAAAAGTTGTATTTTGGAGATGGTTTACCATCCCTGCCTGCCAGCCGCCTTGCTCTGCTTTGGGGCTGATTTCTGGTCAAGCTGAAGTGAACACCTGAAAGTTTTTTATTTCTCCATAGAAATAAATATGCATGCATACATATATGTATGTGTATGTACCTTTAGCACCCTTCTGGATATTTTTAGCTACTTTTCTTAGGCCAAGAGGATGGATACTGTACTAGCTAGGAAGCTGAAGCAAACTGTAATTACCTTTATCAGTCTTAAACCAACGTAATCAGCAGTTTTCTGAAAATCTTTGTGCAGAGCCTTTATTTTTCAGGCCTCTGAGTGTATGTTCAGGCAGGGCCAAACACTGCGGTGATCTAAGCCTGATTTGGGTCTGCTCAGTGGAACTCCTTTGTTTTATGGTCAGGAGGAAAACATTATGAAAATCGGATCTGCTACATTACATGGGGCCACATAATTTCACTTAATGGTGCCTGCATTGAAGTTACGATCTCACGGCAAACCCAGAGTGTATCTCATAGAGAAACACCCAGCCACAACTGGAATAATTATCTCTTGTAGGCATCATTCCTTGCAGAAAGTACTTCCATTTACTCAATTCTTCAAACAGCAGCTTCTTCCAAGCAACTGCCTGGCTGGCTGCAATGTCTTTACACAGGTAGGACCATCTCTGGCCAGGACTAAACATTGAGTTTGTGCCGAGTTAGCTCCAAGGAATAATGGGTTTCAGCGGGTAAAATAGCATAGATACAGCTGCCAGGGTAGCTAAAACTATACAGATGATGGTAAAGATAATTACACTGTTGTTAAAGGGACTTTGGTGCAGTTTATTTCTTTGACTTGCAAGAGTTGTACAGAGATAAACAGCTGTCAAAGGGAGTCCATGGTTTTGTTTCCTTATCTGAAATCAGAGCCCCAAGACACAGCCGTATTCTTGTACTTTGAAGATTAATTTAAAATAAATACCATACTTTTTGTATCAGACTCTTTCCTTCTGTCTGGGATTTGTGTCCCACGGATGTACTTACTGCAGATGCAGCTTCTCCTGCTGTCCCACGTTGTAGAGAACATATTTGTGTGTGTTTACCTGGCTGTTGGTGCAGGATTCAGCACTGTGTGTTTTAGCACTGTATTTCTAGTGGTAAGTACATTCACTGGGATAATTACACATGAACTTGAAGAGGTGTTAGACGTTAATTATACCAACATAGATAATCTGAGGTAAAATTCTGGACTTATTTAAGGCTTCACATAGGTAACATAAATAACCTATTGCTATGTGTATCATTACACTGAATCTCACTCTTCAAGGACATTTTATTTTCATCAGGAAACTGACTAGCCAAGTAACACTAGTACCATGTTGCTACTTCAGAATCTGGTCATAATTTGAGGATATTATCAGGATGCATCCTCTATAAAAGATCCTGAAAAGGTCTTCCTATTTAAAGTAAACCTTGTGGACTGCACACTGCTTTTCTGAATGGAACTAGCCATTCCTTAATTTAGCCCTGGCAGTTACTGTGCTATTTGCATTAATATATACTGATATTCAGTGAAGTAAATCATGATGCACCCTTCCAAGGGGCAGTGGTGAAGAAATCCCATCAACCCACATTATGCTAAAGTAGCCTTCGCCAACTAATTTGTGTTGCTCCAAACGTGGAGCACTTTACTGTGATGAGTTAACTCCAATACTTACACAGTAAACCCCCAGATCCTTCTACCATTTGTGAGCCTAGAAGGAGCTGTGCTCCACAAAGCTTAATGTACTTCCATCAGGTTCCTGACTTCATAAATAAAGCAGTTCTTTGTTTTTCCCCTGTTGTGTTCCTGACTCTCTCATCAAATTGAAACCGTTACTAAACCAGATTTTGGTATCAGCCCAGAGCTTTCTGTTTTGCAAGATAGCTCATCCTCATTTTTGATACAGCTGAATTTCCTAGCACATTAGCTTTATAAAAAATCTGTTACCATTTCCTCTTCAGAGTCCCGGTTTTCTGCAATTCCTAAGCATTTGGGGCTGCAAAGAGTATTAATCCAGAAGCACAACTTTTGCTGGAGGAATCAGCCCTTACAGATATGAAGTTGGAAATTTGCTGGAGTGAGGGTGGGCTGGAGGCAGAAAATGGTTTGATGTATGATGCATGGCCACTTTACAAACATAGCTTTGTACTTGAGAAGGTGGCTTTCATCATTAAGAGAGTAGCCTGGGACCTAGAGGATCTGCATGCAGTTCTTGACTCTGCTCCTGCCTTTTTGAGTCAATCTTAAAATGATTACCAGCCAGACAATCTCTCTGTTCCCCGTCTATAAAATAAAACAAGTTAATTCAATCCTCTTCTCCTGCACTTCATTCAATCTGTTTAGCTCATTAATTCTTCAGACCAGGAACTCAATCATGCTGTTTCACAAGGCAAGCACAGAGAGAAATAAAGTGGAGCAATGCAGATTTAAACAGTCCTGTAGCTTATAAAAATGAAATTCAACCCTACAGAGTACTCCCCCTTACTACCAATACCAAGATGACACATTTCTCCCTCTCCCTGAAATCTAGACATACCAGAGATGGAGATGGGTGAGGTCGGCTAAGTGCCCCGCTCCACCCCTCTGATGGTGACTCTCCTTGTATCCCCTCTCATTCTGCCTAATTGTATTTACAGTGCAAGTATTTGTACAAACACAGCCATACCTGAGGGCTTTCCCAGAGATAAGGGGGTTTATTACACTTCCATCCACAGCTATCTGCAAAATAATGTAATTAGTTTATCCTATGTTTGTCAAGAAAAAACAAAACTGAATAGCGTAAATGGTATTTGGAAGAATGACGCATTCCTGCCCTTTGGCATAATTCAGCCTATAATTCTTTATCCAGCTGTTGGTGTGCTATGTTGTCCACCACTCTGGGATATGAGACAGAGCAGGGCTATAGGAAGATACTTTCTTGCTTTGGAGGAAAATTTCAGCATATCTGTCACAGGAAAAGTTATTAAACTCCTTCAGTTATTTGCCTTCCGCCTGCTCTTTTGTAGGTACTCATATTTTGGGGGCACAGGTTAGCGCAGGGGCAATGTAACCAGTTCTCCTGGATCTCCTTTAGCTCTGCCACCAGCACGCTGGACCTGGGTCCCACTGGCGTGGAACAGACCCTGTAACTGTCCTCTGTGAGGAGTTTAAATATATTTGCCCGCTTATTAGACAAACTTAATGTAACCGTAACTATCCAAGCCAACTAGTGTAGTAAAAAGATGCTTTAAGATCTCAAGAATCCAGAGCAAAAGGAGAAATGTTTAAAAGGCCCCCAAACCAGCTACCTTTAATGGAATTAGATAGTTTAGCTACATAAATAAGAAGCTATTGCTCGTGGAAAAAAAAAAATCTCAGTGATTTCCCCTGAGGTAAAATCAGTAGAGCAAAAGAAAAAAAAAAGAAGTAAAAAAAAAAAAATCCCTCACCATAAACCTGAAGGGACTTGTCAGCTTTATGGCAGAAATTGGAGAGACCACTCAAGCAAGGAAAGGATTAGGCTATCTCCTATCAAAGCATGCACGGACTGGATTTTTACAGCAACTTAAACAGAAAGTGGTGGGGTTTGGGCTTTGATTTTTTTCCATTTCCAGCTGTGGCAAAGATTGGAAGAAAAAATGCACACAATACAGTCCGTAAAGTAGTGCCTTTCCAGTGGAACCAGTGCCTACGTCCTCCTCCCAGGTCCATCAACTTTAGCAATTACAATACTGCTCCGTTTTGCACACTGACCCCAAAGGCAGTGTGAAACATTTATACTTTTGGTTACATCCATGAAGACCCATGTCCCACAGCTCTCAACACAAGAGTGAGCTGGCCTGGCTGTGAGAAGGAAAGGATGTAGTTGGTGACGAAGGGTCTTGGGTGCTGTCTGATGCAGGAGAGCTGGAAGCAGCTATGCTACCACAAATCCTGCCTCTTAATCCCCTCTGACCTGAGCTCCTGATCCCAGACACATCAGCACTCAGCTATTTTGAATCTGCTCAGTGTTCCAAAAATACCATGCATGCCCTGAGCATACTCACATTAGTGCAGCCTCCACCATGAGAACATGGTACAAGCTTGTTTGCTCCGTGCTAGGAGCCCTGTGCTCGCCCTCTGCACCGTCTCCCTGCTGCTGCAAGACAATGTGACTGTATTTACAAGTAGCAGAAGATGGAAAATTATTGCTGGAGTGTGAACAAATAATTCTTTATTAAAACTCATTTTTTTTTTTCACTGAGTCTTCAGCTTTTCAAAGTGTACCTTTGCTCGTGTGTGTAGTTGACTAAGCATTGAGGGGAGGGGATTGATTGCTGTATAGTCCTCAGCTCCGGCACGTCATCTCATTGCACTGGTTCTCTTCCTCTTTAAAAGGTCCTACCACACACTGTCCCCTCTAAGGTCAGTCCAGCCCCAGTCCTCTCTTCTTCAGTCCTGCAGTGTAGAGGAATTACAGAGGAATTAAGGCAAGTTAATTAACATTGATAATGTACAGCTGGGGGCTGGCTTCAGGGGCGGTGGGTTGGCTGATGTGGACAATGTGCAGCTGTGGCTGGTTCCTGCTGAGTAGTTAAATAGCTCTAAGGGGGATGGAAGAGGAGCCCTGGAGGAAGAGAGACCCAGAAGAAGGAGAGGGAGCGCCCTGGGTGGAGGAGAGACAAGGAGGGGGCCTAGATGAGGAGAGGCCAGCTGGAAGAGGAGCCCAGAGGAAGAAGAACATGGATGCAGCAGAGGCAAGAAGCAGGGTGGACTGGTCTGAAGAGGGTGAAGAAACAGCACAAACAGTAGATGAACTTTTGAAACCTTGTGGGGCATTGGTGGCTGTGCTGGGGCAAGGTGGGGGAACCACTTACTGAAGTTAACCTGGTATGGGATGGTGAAAGCCTTGTTGCAGCCAGCTAGTTTTGATAGTGCTGTGACACTGCAGCTTCTCAGGTTGGGCTGGTGGCAGCTTTCAGGGGGTACAGAGAAGCTCATCTCCATTTGGTGTGTCCCTTGCCTTTTTTACTACATGAGTCCTACAGTCATTTTATAGTAAAGTATGCCAGGGCAGGGTAACTGGGCATCTTCACTTGCCAATCTTCAGACTTGCTGGTGCACTGTGTTCAGTGACTGGTCCTTCACTGTCATGCTGTGATTTGGCTCTGCTCCCACTTCTTGTCTTTAACCACTTTTCCCCTAAAGAGAGAACAGATACAGTTTTAATTTGGAGTCTACTTCTGGGCTTTCAACTCGCTCTTCTAAAAGTTTTTAAGTCAGGACAGACACAATTTTCTCTCTTTTTTTTTTTTTTTTTCCCCAGCCTCAGATTCTGATACTGTTGAGGTAATGTGTCTCTGTCTGTCTAGCTTTTAGTTATAAAGCCTTTGCCACTGAATAACTGTCTCCCTTTCTTTTTATTTATTTTTTATTTTCCTTGCCAGTCTATTGCCAGCTGGAGAAAAACTGTTATCTCCTTCCTACAGGCAGGATGTGAAGCGATAAAAATTAAATTCCAATGCCAAAGCTCAAAGTCTACCTAGCCAGCCTTCAGCCACCACCCTTCCTTGGCTAAACCCGACTGTGTCAAGCTTGGAGCCTCCTCAGGTTCTCCTTGGAGATTTCTATAAAAACCCCTACGTTTTCTGCATTGAGAGACACAACCACCAAGTCCAGGCAGCAACCTGTGTTCCTGCTGGTAGTCACTAACAAGGTGCTCTGTGCCCATTTTCACCTTCAGAGCCTACCCTGAAAAGGGCCATGTGCCTAAGGATGGTCTCAATTTGTGCTTAGCAGATGACACCTTCTGCTGGGATGGAGTATCACAGAACCATTTAGGCTGGAAAAGACCGTTAAGATCATCAAGCCCAACCACTTCTCCCAGTCTTCCTGTTCTTCCTCCTGCTCCTTCTCCTCCTCTTCCTCTTTTTCTTCCAGCTTTTATTTCTTCTATTTTTTTGTTAAACACTTCTTTCTGATTTTGTTCATCCTCATTCTTTTCCTTATCTTTCGCCTTCTTGTGTTCTCCCCCTGGTCCTCATTTCCCATCTTATTCTCATCCTCCTCCTGTTGCCTTCTTGAGTAGTTACAGGTTCACAGCCCTCAGCTACCCGAAGGCTTCACAGCATTATCTCCTGCTCACAAGGCTCTCCTCTTGGAGGGAGGAGAATAACTAGGCATCTTTAAAACAGCTATCCACGGATTTCATACAGTGTAGGAAAACTTCAGCACAACAATATACCTGATTCCAGACCTGGTGAGTAAGACTCCGTGAGCACTGTGGGCACCATGTAATGGGCCCCACAGGTCTGCAGCAGTAACCTTGCCTTACAGATGTCACGTTTTGTAAAAATGGTACACTTGACCTTAATGTCTACCATCAGTAGAGTCCTCTCTGTAGGACAGCTTCATATGGAAGTGAATTTTCTCAGCCCTTTCCCCTACAATATTTTGTGAGGTCAGTTTACCTTATCTGGATGCTGTTCCTGAGGTGTCTGACTTGCAACAGTGCTCTTTTTAGGTATTAGAGTGCCCAAGTTCTGCTTATAAATCTCACTCACTCAAGTTAAAATAGGTAATTTATCCTGAAGCTAAAGTATCAATCCAGTTTGAATTTACATCAACCCTTTTTAATCTCAAGACTTCTAAATACAATTGCCGCAGTGTATGAACATTATGTTATCAAATGGTATTGAAAGATGCTGTTAATCTACACATGGCTGTATCAAGGCTAGCTGTAGTACAGAATTCATTGCTCAATATGTGGTTAAAATGGATTCCATATCTTTGCAAGTTTATACATTTATCTTCAGGCATTTCATTATGACTGGTGCTAATGATAAGCTTTCAAAATAAACACACATGTATTGTTCTATATTGTTAGTAAAGTGACCATAACCCCTCCTCTGTCTAGTTTTCCTGTTTTAAAAACTCTTCTAATCAGGATTTTGCAGACCAGTACTGCTTTCCTTGAATTATTTCAGATGAATAATTCTGATACCGGGGAAATATTTTACTGGTACCTTCCTCAGCTCCCAAAAAATCCATTCATATTTTAAAAACTTAGAAGAAAACCAGAAATCTGCCAGTTCCCAACTGTCATTTGCTCCTTATAGCCTACTTTCGGAGTGTTGCCAGAAGCTCTCATCAGTCTGCTCATGATGTATACATGGCTCTTTCAGCATAATGTATGGCTGTGGACACGAAATAGGCGCATGAAAATAACGGCTGCTGATTTTGCTATCAGTGTGCTCTTTGACCTTCACCCCTGGCTGGAAAACCACTATGTTATTAATTCAAGTCTCATGTTGTCTCTCCTCTTTACTTGTAATACATGTTCTGTATAGGCTTTATTACAAAGTATGGGTTACAGATTTCACAAACTGGGAATAAAATCACACTGTTAGCATGACACCACCAAATACCAATCTGTCTGCTAGGTTTCTCATGGGACCTAGTTACTCTTGGCATGATCTCAGCACCTTCCTACTGACCCAGCACAGGAGCAGAACTAATATTAGACAGCACTAAACTCACTGCTAGTGTAATATAATTTTATTTAAAACCACTAGCCTAAATCCCAATTGAATTTATTTGCCGAAACATGAGCCCTTGGTGTAGCACAGCTACCATCTTTTTGTGTGAAAGCACAGATTCTTGCTTGAAAAATTTATCTGATATTAATGACATAGCTGCATTTAGATTGCATGAATCAGTACGTGCCATAAACTGCTTGAACACTCGTTAAACCTGATGAATTAAATAATCCTCCTGGGTTGGAGAGAGATGTTGCTGTTATAGTTTATGATATATCATATATCACATCTGTTTGTTATTGTTCTACCCATGTTATTTTATGTTTAAAAGGGATAATGTCAGCAGGAGTAAGTCCTGCTTATTTTGGAAGAAACAGATGCTCTGCAAATAGAAGACAGTACAAAATGCCTGGAAATTGGGAAATCTGCTGGCAATCTGATAGCTGAGGAAGTGCTGGAGGACTTGTCTATATGGAGAAAAGAGCCTGAAGAATATTATTACGGAGTAGTTATTAGACTGCGGGTTGTTATTTTTTACAGTAAACCAACTTGTATTCTGATTTTAATTCATTTTGAGTGCTCTCCCTTTGGAAGTGTTGCCATGGGGCTGCTTATCTGCTGCTTGGGTCTCTTAGGTTGGAGCCTGGTACTTGATGATACTGAGATGCACCTCTTCTTCTGTTCCCACGGAGCACTGGACTGGGGCCCAGATCTGCATTTCAGTAGTTCTCTAAACTGTTTAAGGCTTGGGCGAAGGTAAATCCTCCTAAAATCGCACACCAAACATTGTTCACTTTGTGTGATATATATATAAGCTCATTTTATTTATTTTTTTTTTATTAGCTGGTAGCACGATTCCTCCACTTCTCAGGTTTACACTTTTGGTCGGTCATGTATGTGTTGGCTGGCTGAGAGCAGTTCCTATCAGCCTGACCCAATTCCCAATGGAGTGCATGGGTTCTGAGCCAGGCCAGCTGCCCTTGGCTGTGAACCGTAGAATAAATATTTCTTTTAAACACAGAGCATCTTGACTATTCCAAGAATGTCTCAAAAGCCGATCTAGGCTATGTCAGCTCTTCTTCATATGCAGAGGGGAAAAATCCTTTCAGAACTGAGGCATGGGAAGTATGTAACGCTGAGATGTGTCATTGTCTAAACTTTGGGCAGGGTGGGATGTTAGGGAAGGTTTCCAGGGAACCAGAAAAACTTTCACAAACTTATTGGCCGACATCCACGGCAAATGTCATTCCAGATATGGCAGAGAATTAAGCAGCTCTATAGCAAAATAAAACCACATCCAAAAATAAAGATCGTAACACTTATATTTTAATATTAAATGATAAACATTCGAGTGCTGTAAAAGTCAGTGAGACTGGGGAAGAGATTTATGATCCCTGGTAGTATTTAAATGAATAATTTTCTGTGATTTCTGGTTAAAACCAAATTAAGTGTTTAGGTACATGTAAGTGTGTGAGTTGTTTCCTGGCTTTAGGATGGACTAATCTTTCAGTTGCATACAATGTGCTTTGCTGAACTGTGGACAAAATTTCTTTCACATGGCTAGTGATGGGGCCATGCCATGATGAGAACACAGTGCCTCTGGCTTAAAGTGTATATTTTCAGTTTAATACATAGATAAACAAAGAAGAAAGCTACAATTCAAAGAAGTCCACATAGGACTCCAAAAACTCTTACTCAGACTACATAAAAATTATAAAAGTAAACAAATATTCAATACCTTTGATAGCCAAAGCTCTGCTGACCTAGAACCATATTTTTAAATATGAAATTGGTCCCACTCTATGCAAGACATTGTCCTCTACTGATTCTTCTCTTATATGTCCATTTCTTCCTTTCTCAGCTCTCTTCCCATCCCTCTCTGGGGCATCATTGGTCTTGATCCCCAGACCTGACAACTCTCTGAATTACTGGATCCCTTGGGTAGCAAGCACCTGCAGGGAGCAGTCTCGATGGAGCCTGCTGTCTAACCACCTATTGCAGACAGTGCAGCTCCAGTTAATGCAAACCATTGATTCCCAGGAATATTTGAGCTCATCCTAAAGCGCTGACCTACTTTTGGCCAGATGACTTGCCCTCTGGGCTCCAGTGGTCAGACTGACCACTGTAATGGGGCACTACATACCAGCTACCCTGGCAGACACCTTGGCTTCTGTGTCCTAAGCAGGAGCTAAATCCTACCTTTGCTGTCCAGACTAAAATCCTGGCATGTCTTTGTGAGTCCCCAGTTGGTTTTGCTTCAGTTTCTAATCTTTCCTCCTTTCCGCATCCTTTCCTAATCATGGCAGGTGATAAAGCTTTTCCACCTGTCACTCAGACTCCCAACCTGGCCATCATATTAGCTGGGATTTAGCTGAGCTGTGATTACTGAAATCTCATGGTTCTTTCTCTAACAGCCAGTCCTTCCCAGCAATGCACACAGGTAAACCTCTCCTCCAGACACCCAGTGTTTCATACCTAGATCCTTGCAGGTTCCTTTCCCTTGCCCTTGAGAAACTCAATCCTACTCTGCTCCTACCCATGGGCTATCAGAGGTCATCTCTGGCCTGGATCGCTTACCCTTCTTTTCCCATGCTGACACCTTTTTCTCAAATACATTGAACATAAGCTTCTTGCCTTGGCTCCCTGGTGCAGCCTGGCCAGTTCCTTACTATCTGCATCAGCTTTCATTGCCTCTCAAGGCAGTTGCTCCCTGCTGGGTGCCATCGTTCCCTTGTTAACTTTTCCAACAAGAACCTGTATACTTTCTTCCAGCAGGCCCTCGGACTTGGGAGAGACCTCTCGCAAACAGCCACAAAGCTACATCAGTATCTGCTTTCAAATCTCTTATTTAAATTCTCCCTTGACATAAGGCTTAAGAATAAAACAGCTACTTTTAACATTACACAAACTGCAAGAGTATATTAGACTAAATGATATATTTGTTCTTGATTTCCCATATGTCCTGTATTATTTTTTCTTATACTTTGATTATGAGCTCTTTGGGGTAAGAATCACATTCAGGGGTTTGTTATTAGAGAAGACATACATACATCATAAGGATAAATAAAGGAGGGTAGTAACTCTTCTTCATTCAAGAGAAGGACGTGCCTTAATTTCTTGTCGGTCAGATGTTGTGGACGCCATTAGGAGCCATGAGTGGTGACATCACTTTGCCTAATTTAATGCCAGTTTTTCGAAGGCACTATGGCATGTTGTTAGCTTTGGGAGACGTGAAAGCACCTCATTTCAGTCAGCAGTAGAAACCACCAGCTGCTTGTTCGATGCTGCATTTTTTGGAGAAGCCACTGGAGGGACACCGCCGCTACAAAACTAAACCCACCGCAACCTGCTCCAGCGCTTCCAGCCTCCTCCGCTCCTGCTGCCTCTTGGGTGGAAGAGTCCAAACAGACATTATTTTGCTGGCTACAAATTATTTCTGGTTTAATCAAAGACCTAACATGACCTGAAGTTATTCGTTCTATAGACGCAGGAGGAAAAGAAAGAATGGAAAAAAAAATGCTACTGTCACTTTGGACCAGTGTTAAGGCTCAGAACTCTACGGGGGACACGCCAGGCGGCCTGTCCTGCAAAGCCCAGCTTGCAGATGAAGTGGGGCTGGCTCACACAAGCAAAGGCTGCAAGACTGGGCCAGAAACAGCCATAGCACAAGCCTGCAGCTGCCAGACACGCTTAGGCAGCCAAGTCATCCCCGATGGCAGGCCTGTTCCTCTGGCTGCTGTGGATTTGGGGGAGCGATGGCCACAGCAAAGCGGAAATTGTCTCATACCTGGGTCCCCAGGAGCTGCGGAATTACCCTTTTCCACAGCACGCCTACTGTCATTGCCAGCTGACTCTTGCCAAACCACCATTTTTTCTAAGCTACATAAACTAATATTCATGGCTATCGGCTACTTTTCTGTAAAAAAATAATGGTCACCAGGAAAACGGCAATCTGGGGAAGACATGCCAAATGTGTCTAAGGCATACCTCTGTGCAAAAACAATTTTATTTTTATCTGAAACAGAAGGCAGGAAACATTTATGTTCCTGAGTATCTGAATTTATCTTGAAAAGAATATTTATTAACATCACCATAGAAACAGAAATTTAGAGGTGTTAGACTTATTCCAGTTGTTACAATTACTATTTCCTCCACAGCATGTTCTGTTATACAGCAAATAATGAACAACTTAAGATCTCTTATGATCTTCCTCTAGAGATTTTTTCTCTTTGCTGGAAAAACTCCCAGTTTCTGTGGCATGTAAAACTGCCCTTTCACATCCCCGCTTTCATTTACTGAACAAAAAGAGAAAAAAACCTCAGAATATTTCCCTGGAAGTAAAGATGCAAGGAAGAAGTTTGAACTTGCAGCGCATAATTTTAGGGCAGTATCCAGGGCTGTTTGTCAGATTTAAAAATGCTTTTTAATGTGTTGATTAATAAGCAGGATCCAGGCTATCTGTATACAGTTAACACAGAGTCTGCTCTGCCTGGTGGTGCAGTGGTCTCTCTAAAATCGTAAAATCATGTCAACAGTTGTCACAGCTACTACTATAAAGCCATTTAAAAAATGAACCCACCACTGATTTGCAGGACACCATTATTGTAGTGTGTCTTCTTTAACTACAGCGTCCCCCCCGTCCTTGCCTGGGACCATTCCCTCTGGTTTACGAAGGGGATTACACACACCATGTTCCTGCTGGATTGACTTGCATTGACCATTGCCATGCGGATGCGCTCAATATTGGAACTATTTTGGTGAGTAAACTTTTTATTAACAAGCATCCTATAAATGCCAAACTCTGAAATAACTGTTTTCATGTGATAAAAATGCAACTTTCACCATGAAAAATGTTCTGTAAAATATTAAGCAGTATATGCTCCCACCCTTGCTCGGTACAATCTTTCACACTAGCTATTTAGTACAGTAGCTACTCCAGATTAACAATAAGATTTTCATAGTTTACAATATGGTTGATATAAACGTCCTATTATGGAAGCTTCACCTTTTCTTGTTGTATGCATTTTCTAAAAGCAACAATGTAATGCTGTATGCACAGGTTATATTTATCACAGCTGGCTTAGGCAGAGACAGAATTAATTAGGAAGTGTCTCAAATGTCAGATCATTAAATGAAATTGTAAAAAGGTAAATTGTAGTCTTCAGCAAGCAAATATCTCACAAAATGATCCTTGAAAAAAATTGCAGTTGCTCTAAAATATATTAATTTCTTCTTTACAATTGCTTATAGGAACAATGTATGTGGTTCTACATAAACAAAAAAACTTTCTAATTTGATCTGAAGGTCAGCACAGAGGTCATGATGAAGCATTTCTTTTAGTCTCTGAGGAATGACTAAACACTGAACAAATATTTAATTTGCATTTTTCATTACTATTAAATAGACTTTTCTTCTTCCAAAAATCTCCCTAGAGTTTATTTCAGTTCTTTTCTGAAATTTACAGGAATAAAATGGAAAAAACAAGACACATAATGAACAGCTAACATTTAATAAATTCTTCCCTTTTTACTACTTTAATACCAAAAAAAGTACTGTAATAGTGAAAAAAGGGAAAATGCAATATATTTCCCTCTTTCCATCCTGAAGTGCCAGCGTTTCTTGCCTGAAATCAATATTTAGACTCAGTAGTAGAAATACATTTTAGTTGGAGAAACTCTTGTAATAGAGTTTTAAAATCATGGCTGTGAGGTCTGTTATTTCAATGCAGTATTTGATTCCAAGGACTCACAGGAGATTTCTGTATGAGGATGCTAACTCTTCCCTGCACTACAAGAGGTAACAAATTAAGACAGAAAGCAGCATGTGGGGGATAGCATACTATTTTCCTCCCTTCTCTCTCTTTCCTCCCCAAATCAATGTTTAGACTGAACCAGTTTTAGCTGCAGCATCAAGGCATCACATTACGGAAAGGGTTGCTTTGAAGGGGCTCCCATCCGTTTGCCGGGGTATTTTTAAGCTGTTTTGGGTAGATACAGACCCTTGTTGCTTACTGACTGCGCAGTACTGACATGATGCAGAACAAGCCAGCATACATGTGCAAACATGCACCCTAAACAAGCCTTTCTCCCTGCAAAAGCTAGTGCTGCTGAGCTGCAGTGAGGAGGAAAGTCACATTAAAAACAAGTACGCTCTTTCCAGCCACTGCTTCTAGTGTACAGAGGATGTATCAGATCCAGAGGCAAAGGACGTGAGTAGATAGCAGCAAAGGCAGTTAGTACATCAGAACAGTGCTGAGGCCATATTATACTATTGTTAAATACAGCTTCTATAAAGCAGTGGTCCCCAACACGCCAGAATTTAAGGGACGTGTTTCTACTTAAGATCCCCCCAAGATCTGCAGCTCTTCTGTGGGCACCCAGCTGCCTGGCCTCACTGTGGTCAAAACTGTGGCTCTTCCTGACACTTCCCACACCGTTAAGTGATAAGAGGGTCTTGGGGTTGGCCATCCTTGTCGGGACCCTCCTCTGGGATCTCTCCTCAGATGTAGGATGATAGAGATTGTCCCTGCCCCACCTCCTCTTACAGAACAGGCTGGAGAACCCATTCCTGAACTTACTGAGTGCTTGGAAAGCGAAGCCACCTATGTGGAAGGACTCATATTTTTCCCTATAAAACATTTTTAACAGTGCCATCAATGGTTCCTCCCACAGTCCCAGCAGACTTTGGAAGATAGGAGTTTTCAGCAGAAAAGTGAACACAGATTCCTATGGTGCTGCCTCTGTTTCTTTTGCACAGTGCTGTGGCAGAGAACTAGGCTGTGTCCCATCTGTTTTCCCAGTCCTAAATTCAGTATGCAAGAGGCTTGGAGTGCAGATGTGCCTCTGCACTTGGTACATCACTCCCCAGGACTGTACTGGAGATGGGAAGGGACAAATGCAGCCAGGGTACCGAAGGTGGCTCTGAACCGACGCTGTGGTGCCAGAGCTTTTAGATGTGGAGCCAGATAACGTTGAAATTCAGATTTCAGCGCTACTCTTGTGACTCGTCTTTGTTAGACTGTCAGCACATACTGGCACCCCCAGGCATATGTACGGTAGCTTCACCTAACATATGAGATGATACTTGCTATGTTCATAACCTGCTGTAACAGAGAAAGTGTTTCCATCTAGAACTTGGCAATTCTCCACTATGCCATCAGACTAGAAATGCTCAGCGAGACTGGCAGTATATGCGAGTGTGCTTAAAGGAATCCACAAGGGACTGACCATCAGCCTCTAATCTTCCCCCAATCTTGCTGAGTTACTTTCATTCAATCTTCCTTTGTGTTCTTACCCGATATCACACTTATCCCTTCATGCACGTTCCTCCTATTGAAAGCACATGCCTTAGTGATCTGTTAAGAGGGTACAGTGAATGTTATGTGAGTGTATTCTTGGAATTTTTTTTCTTTGTGAACCGTTGAAATTGCTTCTTGAGGACATGAATGCCTTTTCTGGCTGTCTCCACTCCTCCGTCTTCGTCTTTGACACTGAGGACATTTGAGAAGTACAGGTCATGTTGCATGGGAGCATGGGATGTAGGAAGCTTAATGCACAAATCACAGACGTTCTGTTCTATTCATAAAGAAGAAATAATTGGGGATTTTGTTTTCTCTTAAATGAATCTTTTGATTAACAGGCTGATGCTAGGCATTTTTTTTAAAGAAGTGCAGGTTTTTTTGAGACAGCAGTAATAATAAAAAGGTCTGCCTGCTTTTTGTTTCATATTATACAGTGATTAGCCTGAAAGAGGTATCAATTATATTTGTCTAAGAATATTTTTCCTCACTGTTTTCAGCCCTGTGTGTTGCACTGATTAAGGGGAATTGATCTTTGCTGCCATATGAAAATGGGAAAACAAACATGAGCTCAGTGATTGTATAAGATGTGCTCGAGGGCCACAACTTGAGGCAAGAGGAAGGCTTTGTGTCTTAGTCAGACCATGCAGACAAGTCTATCAAATGTACAACGTGTCATATACAGATTTCTGTTTAGTGGACCTTTCTGTCCCAGCCTCCACATTTATCATTGTCTCCCTGACAGGAGCTCTGCCCTGTTATCCTGACTTGTATGTCATTTATCAGTATTAAGTACAACAAAAGAGTATCTCTTTAAACCCCCTTTACCCTTTCACATGCTTCTACCCTTGAATAATGATATCTGTCTCTGCAACCACAAATATTCTATTTTATCCTTTCCTTTGTATTATGTTAGCTGCTCAATGAATGATGAAAATGGCATTAGTGCACTTTAAAATGAAAATTATTATATTATTTTTGAAGTCATGTGTAAGAGAAGAGATAAAAGCATTTGGGCGCTTTTGCCCCTTTTTTAGGCCTGTCAGGTTGAAAGGACTTTATATAACCCCCACCATCCACAAAGTCAAAACATGGCAATGCCAACTCAACCCAAATCACACAGCCCCAAGCCCAAATCTGAATTTTCAGCCATGGGTATAAATCACTGTCTCCAAAGCAAAAAGTGTGTATTATGACATAAAAAGTGAAATTAAAATAACATTAATGGCCTTTGAACATACTTTCACATATGACTATTGCATTTATTTTACTCAAGAACAAAGGGGAAGGTGGGGGAAATGGGCCACAGAAACCTTAAAAAGGTAACAAAAAAAGGGAAAGCAGCTGCTGGAAAAGATGTTTCCAAGCAGCATTTCATGGCCACGTCTGCTGCAATGTTTTATAACAATGGACCATCTTTATAGAAAGTTGGTAACATGCTGGAAATCATAAGCTTCACAGAATTTATGTCTAGCTACTGCCTTGCAAGATATTTCACAGAGATGTGTTAGCAACTCTGTATAACACGTACAGTCCAGGCTCAGGTTATTAATTATAGCTTGGATTTTCAATTTATAATCAATAAAAACCCCAAACCAATTGCCAGTTTGAAACTTTGCTTCTCATTCTCTCATGTGTACATACACATAAATCATCCAGTTCTCACATGTCTCCTGTTACACCTCCTGCTGTATTTTCCAGACGTATTTCCCTGTTCCTTTTTTGAAAGACAAAAAACTCCCTCGTCCTTCATGTTCTGCCCAGCCTCCTCATGTTCCTGCTCTCCTGAGCCCTGCACTGGTCAGACCTGGTTCCCAGCACACCCCATCACTGTGCTGTATCCCTTCAGGCATCACTTAAAGGATGCTGAGACCTGCAGACTTGGGCACAGCAGTAAAGGAGTATTTGCAGAGGAAGACAGCGGTGCATGGCATGGCTACTACACAGTGATTACATGGGAAAGGATGAATGGATCCCTCCACTACTCCAGATTTGGGTCCCAAGAGTCATCAAGATTATTTACATTTCTGTAACACCTGCCAAAGCGCCTCTGACAAAGATAGGTAAGCGGCTGTATGGTGACAATTCTTGATGCTGAAGGGATGCCCAGGAAGGGATTATTGGAGGAAAAACAGGTCACCAGCTCCTCAAGCTGGTAAAACACCAGGAATACAAGTAGAAATGGAAATGGGGGAGTCATTTGGAAGGCAGGGTGTCTCCGGGAGCTCTTGATTCCCACGTGTGGCAACTGAAAAGGCTCTTGGGGAGGTGCTGGAGGTTGGTTGCCATCCCCAAGCAGAATTGCCTTTTGTATTTGTTTCTTCATGACTATTTGATTTCAATTCGGTAACTAAGAGCCTGGCCATATATCTTGCTAATTGCCTCTTGTTTTGCCACTGAGTTTACTTGATTCCCTGTGTACGCTGGTCTTAAATACACTTAGCTGAAAATTGGTGGATTTTCCTCTTCCATGTAAAGGAATCGGTTTCTGGACCTGGTTTTCAGTAGAGGCGAAAACCCACAACCCTAATAGGTTTACAAAAAGGTTCATATAATGGTGTTTGCAGTACTTGTGTGCTGGCATGCCAGACTCCAGGGAGTCCGAGTCTTTCCTGGAGGTAGGGCACTGTCTGCTTCTTGTCAGCAAGTTGCTATCACAGACTAGAGATCTAGGAATAAGTCTCTCACAGTGGCTGCCACCTGGCAGTATACATTTTTCAACCAGCAAGGAAGTCTCAATTCTGACTTCTCCAGGAGCATCTCTGGAGAGCAGTGAGATGACCTGAACACTGTTTCTCTGGCTGCTCTGCAAAGATACCACCAAAAGATCTATCCCTGTGTGATCAACACAGTGTACACAATGCTTCAGATGAGCTGCTACTCAAAGCCTTACTCAAAAGAAACTATGGCAGCAGTTTTCCCAAAATGGGAGGCACTGACCTAACAGTCACTCCCCTGTAGAAGGACCTACTCCTTTCCCTTTCCCCCGTCTCTGCTCTCTGCTACACACTTTTGTCATTTACCATGTGGCAGGTCTGGGTCTCTCTGGATCCCTCTGCAAATGGATGCAGCTCATTAACTCAGAAAATAATTTTTTTTTCCTCAGTTACCAAAAATTACACGAAACTGGACTGACAGGCAGCAGAAGACCATGAGAAGGGTGTGAGGAAGCTAGAGATGGTGCACAGGAGACAGTGGGAGCATGCGACCGAGTGTAGGGAAAGGGCACAAGACTCCTATCTCCATTTGTAAGGCAATAGCAAGCCATTAGATCAGCCCACCAAATCATGGTACTTAGCTTAAAACATCCTTAGCTCTCCTAGATATATTACTTCTGGTATAACTGAAGACAGCCTTCTCACAAGTGCCCCAGGCTGGTGGCTCACAGCTGCCCTACAATCAACTCATGACCTTTCAGTCATTTCCCAATGATGAGCTCCCATCTTCCAGAAGGTGTCTTGGGTGTTAGTTCCAGACGTATCCATTAGTATTTCACACCTTGAATGAATTTCACCCTCTTTCCATTATTTCAATCCAAAGTGCCATGCAATTCCTTCTGTAGAACGTACCAGTTCTTCTCCGTTTGGGAATACCTCCCAGCTTTGTGCCATCAACACACATCATCAACATGCTTCTGACATTTGTGCCAATTTAGCATTTGCACTTAGGCTACCTTTTCAACAAACCACATGCTACTTCATGTACCCTGATGGAGGATGACTTAACCCCACGTTGTCACTTAGTACAGCATTTGATGCTAAACATCCTCCTGGCAAGATTGTTATAACTCCCACTGAAATCAAAAGGTGTCTTTGCACTGATGTTAGTGCGCTAGGCCACCACACCGAATAGGCTGGGAAGTTTAAGATCAATAAGTGTAAGCTGTGACCAAAATGGTTTGAATATTCCAGCGGTTCTTAGCGTAGATTTTGTAGCTTTATATTGATCAATACAATGGGAAAAAAACCACCCTGTGTTTAAACAAAATTACAGTGAATTGCTCAAAGGCAAAACAAAATTCTCTGCTCAGCTGTTTGGCTCACATTCATCTCCCTTTACTCCTATAGAAGTGACATTTTAATTAACTGTGTCAGGTGGATGTGTAACATCTCTGCTGAAAAGCCTGTATCTGCTCAGCTGTGTGTCATAGTTTCTATACTGGTAATACCTACAAGCGGTCATGCTTTTGTGGCAGGAGGATCCAAATTCTGAACAAATACTTTATAATGCATAATCTTTCTAAGCTTTTCTTCTACTTGCACAAATCTATGGAAAGTGGCGTTTTCCTTGGATTATTTAAATAAACTTTTTTTTTTTCTATGAGCAAGCCAAAAAATTTTCTATAGCAGGATCAAAAATCAGTTCTTTGTGGGTAATAAACAGTTTTGCATGAGACTGGCTGGCTAAATGGTAGCGATTTTGTTCAAGTGAGTGCTTTTAGCTATGAATACCTAAGTGTGCAAATGTAAACTGCTGCTTCTGCAAATATATGTGCAGCTCTGAGGTTCACTTTCTGTGAATGTTAATGGACACAGAATTCAATTGCATGAATATTCAAAGAAAGTGAACACAAAAGCAGCACAAGTGTGGCTGAAGCAAACAGATGTAAAAATATAAGCCCAGAATCAGGGTTTCCCCCTGCCCTGCCAGTGGGAGTGCCTTAAACTTTGACAGCTTTACAGTATTGACCAGATTCTGGGTTTTTCAGGTAAATATAATGTGATACGAGCCATAAGATTCCAGAGAGTCCTATTTGGAATGTATCAGTTGTGTCACAAAGTCTGATTTGGATCTGAAGCTTTCCTAGTCAACTGTCAGCTTAGACCTAGATGGGAATGCTGTGGTGTGGGAAATACTTCTGCTGGGATGACAAGGAGATGGTCAAAGAAGAGGATCACTCCCTTTATTGGAGCCCCTTGTCAAACCAGGAACGAGGGTGAGCAAGCAGAGAAATAATGTGTGAAGTTCTGTGAAAGGTGAGGGATGTGTGTATCTGGGTTTAAATTGCAAGTGTGTGGTTTTAACATTGGTGAGTGGGAGGGAGAAACAAAGGAATGGAAATCTGGATATACAGTTTATATATGTACTTGAACGCATATTCTCAATCTGTCACCTTAAGATGTGCCCACTAAGCTGCAGTTGTGAGTGGGAACCTCTGAAAGAGTCAATGAAGCAGGAGTGGGCATACAAATAAAATTAAACTGCAAGAGGCTGGAGTGCTGCATTTTGTTATTCAAACTTTCCTGATGCATTTTAATTTTACCGATAAAGGAATCATGCACAGACACAATCTACAGGGGAAGAACATTGGAGGTTATGAATGAAACCAGTTAAAATTAGAGAGGCAATTCAGACCTTTGGAAAAGCTAATGGCATTTCCCCAAGTGCATCACGAGCATACGATCAGTGGGAAGTCACCACGCAAATGTAATGTGAGTAAATGGCACCTCCCCCAGTGATAATAGGGAAACTGAGGCACACAGGTGATTTGGGCTCTGATTCTGCAAACCACTTGAATACATGCTTCAAACATGGCCCATTCTCACTGACAGCAAACAGTGCTTTCCTGAACTTAGTAACTGTCTTAAATCCTTCCTCAAATCAAATCAAAACAGGGGCAATGTGATGACTACACTCAGAATTATTCTATGGTTAGAAACATGCATATGCTTACTTTGCTGAGATAAAAGCTATGCATATGGCTGAAGACCACAACAGGAGTTGGTCAGAGATGGGCTTGGGATAGGAGTACTGTCAAGAATATCAGCACAGCTATCACTTGTTTGATGGCAGTAATAAGTGAGGATGAGCAAGGGCTGAGGCTCGTAGGTGAGGGACAAGATGCGAAGGTATGTAGGAAGCCTCAAATAAGATGCGTTGTTGAATCTGTGTTGCTGTTTCAATGGAAACTAAATATAGCACTTTTACTTAGCATGCAGAATACGTGGTAACAAGCTTGGGGCTTCCTAGATACCCTTATACTGCATCAACATAAGTGGGGGATACTGGGGAAAGGCTCACTTTCTCCCCTCATTCACTCTGCAAGATGGGCAAGACACAGTGGGGTAGAAATCAGCCCAGTTTTCAGTATATTCCTTTCTAATCCTCTTAAAATCTAAGTCAGAGCTGCAGTGATTAGTGCAAGCTCAATGACCAGAATCTTCATTTCTTCATGCCACCTTCATTTCTGCCACACAGCAACTTGTTTCTTCAATAACTTAAATGGAGTACGGATTTTATATATTTATTTAGCTTGTAGGAAGGGTTTGGGTAATGCAGTCATTCTATTAGGTCTTGATGGCTGTTCTAGCAGCTTAATAGCTGATGACAGATCCTCAATAAACAAATCTAAATGCATTTTAAGGAAATTAAATACTACCTTTCATTATACTATCTTATTGGCACTGTGTCAGCTGCTGTTTTACTTGCACTACTCCCAAAAAAGTGAGATCTGATAAAAATTTGCATTTCAGTTTACATTATGTATCAGAATTTTAGTTCTAGTATTCTGTGCATGACTTCATAAATGCCTCACAATGATAGTAACTGCAACTCTATGCACAGACCTACCAAAACTCTAGCACACAAGGCCACTTGCTCTCTGTGTGGTGCCAACACAGAGTAACTCTCTCTCTCTCTCTATTCCACTCAGTGTCAGCACCTCCTGCCTCTTCTGGAAATGCCACCAAATGACTCGAAGATGGTGTAAACACATCATTGAAATCAATTTAATTAAAAGCATTGCAAACCTTGACATATGGGGAGATCTGCTTTGATAAATTATGGAAAATTGCTGGAAAGGCCGGTACTGCCTGGCTGCTTTTGCATTTTTCTTCAATGACAGGATCTGGTGAAAAAGCAGAATTTGAGTATGTTTCATCTCTCTGACTTGAGTCATTTAGGAAGCAGGCACATAGTGTACACCAGCCACGTGGGGTCCCTCTGCATTCAGTGGAGAGACACTTTCATCCCTCCTGTTGTGGGCTCTCCCAGTTTATGTTGAGGGACCACTGTGATTTCAGACAGCCCCTCCTCAGGAAGACTTACTTTTCTTTGGCTGTGGTTTCCCAAAAATGTTGCCTTAGAAAAAGAAAATAGTGACAAAAATTTCCTCTTTAAGTGTCTTTTTCACAAACCCCTGTGTTCTTTGAAATTTTGCTGATCCTTCACTTTGAACAGTATCCAAACACTGAAATAAACAATGTCTTGTTGCTAATTTTCTTTCTCCATGTTCCAGTGCTCCATGCTTTCTCTCCATTCTTTTTATTTTCCTTTGCTTTTCCAACAGAGGGAAAACAGAACAGAAAATACAGAGAGAGAGGAAAATTAAGCCTGTTTAACTACACTGTTAAAGGTGTTCTGAACACACAGCCAGGGACCTGCTCAGGACTCTCAGGGCAAGTATGGCTTCACCATAGGATATTCTCTGCAGAGCTGTATGGGATTAGGTGAGCAGGGTTACCTCTTCACTTTCTACTCAGCCATTAACCCCCACAAATTTGCTCTTCATGCTCCTGGGCTTCTCTGAGTTGAAGGGATAAGACAGAATTTACGGTAATGGCTCATTTCTGCCAGATCTGGGCCCTGGTAGCAGATAGCCTGCTCCTTTCATCAACCTGGTGACTCAAAGCAGGCAGGATGCTGCAAGTCAGACAGAGCAGCCTGGATGATTATTCTGCAAATATTTTGCTTTTTTGAATTTGCTTACATACCAAAATATGGGTTTAGCTGATACAAGCCAACAGCTCCATCAGAATCCATTACAATCTATCAGTCAAATACTCAGTAATTTCCAAATTAGTCCATGGACTACAATACATTCAAGTGATCTTTATACTCTATCTTGTAAAAAAAATCCACCGTTATAAGAATTACCTAAACATGGATTTACCAGGCAGATAGCCTGCAATGTAAATGACTTGTGTTTGGATAGGTAGAATGCATATCAAAATGCACGCTCAAATGAGAGACCATATTGACTCTTTCTGAGCTGTTATGGTCTATTAGATAAATATTATCTTGGTTCAGGATTGTGGTAGTTTTCTATATGCAGTTTCCTGATAAGCCATATGGACTCTCAGATAAAATTGTGTCTTCAGATTTAGAAAGTGATATGGCTGAATAGCTGTAATGAGTATGAGGAAGCTCCTGTTAACCAATTAATCAGACTGTGTCACTGAACACCCCCTCCCCTTCTCGTGTTAGCATGTGCTATAATATATACCCAGCAAACATGCACTGCTTAGTGGTGTTTTGACAAAAAATCACATGCCAATACAACTAATCCTTGTACAACAGTTGTAGTTGTATCCCTACACTACTGTGATTCCAGTCACCTTTCTGATTATTTTCTATCTTGTTCACACAAATGCATATATACTTACAACCATGGCCCATCAACATTAACAGTAAGAACTTCACTGATTCCAGAGGCATGGATTCCTGGCATGCATTGCCTTTTCTCACTTAATAACAATGTACAAAACACAGCTTTCAATCATCAATGGCAGAAACTAAGTGGACTTGCATTTCATCTACATGTGATGTGAGATCCAGGGATCCCTGCGTAACTTGTAAAAAGTTTGCATGAACTAACTAAGGCTGGGACACAAACCAAGAGAAGAACCATTAGCTGGAGCCAGGTCCTAGCTTTGTAGGTGACACAACAACCAACCTCTCTGTGTTAATAAACACAGGGATTTGTGCAGTGCATTTGTATACCACGCTGATGTGAGAAATTAGGTGGTGAATTCCAGTTTGTTTAAAGTGACTGTGTATCTTAGAACTGACTGTTTTTTCCTTCTTTGTACACCTTGCAAAAGAGTTTTCTTGCTGCTACATAAACTGCTACCTGAAGAGGAAAAAAAAAAAAAAAAAAAAAAAGGCATTATTTCTGGATAAATCAAATTTTGTCCAGATTCTCCTTATAGGTTAAAGGGGTGGATTTTCTCCTAAAGAGCAACACAAAAGTGTACCTACACAGAACAGTTCAGTATTATGCAGAGATAACCAAGGTACTTTAGGGTACCACAGGCCTTATTAATAACCTCTGGGGTGTTTTCCCAGAACTGTCACTCAGAATGGGCAGCATATCAATGCATGAGTATCCCGTAAAATGTTTTTTGAAAGGATCTAAAGTTTTCTCCCAGCAGAAAAAGTGCCACATGGCTGCTGGTTAGGATGCTGCCAGATAGGGGGGGGGGAGGGGGAGTCTCACTTTGGGAAAGGGATGGTCCAGATACAGGCAAGGCCACAGGGTGCCTTTACTTTATTCCTCACAAATGGGTTAAGCAGCTTTCTTTTAGACCACTACTTCTTTTACCTCTAAGACCTTAGAAGGTAAGGCAACAGATGGTATATTAAGAATGTAATTTTAGCAGGTGAGGAATGTGACTTCATTTGGTCCTCTGTTCCATAACTTTCTTGTTATCTTAATATTAGTTAAAAGTAGCTCTGCTTTGAATGGCTAAATTCATTCTCTGAAGCACGCTGCTAAAATGTAAACATCATACAACTTTGATTTCTTATGAATAGAGAACACATGCTGTTACTGAAAAGAACATACAAGATTGCCACGCTTTTGGAAATCAAATGTTAATTATGAGTCGGGATTGGAGAACACAATAAGCTTTTGCCCATTCATTGTGGCCAAAGACAATTTCCAAGCTTCTACAAAAATCATACTTTTCAGGTCTGTTGGGATTCTTGTATTTTATCAGGAAAGCAGCATTTCCAGCTCCTAGTCCTTGCAGAGGAAGCTGTGGCTGAAGGCATTGTCTAACGTTGTTGCCTAACTTTGCAAAGAGGACATCAGCATCTTGCCTGTGCTCATGTTCACAGCCATTCTCTATGAATAAGTGTTAAGTTGTTCAGCTTTACACAGCCCTGCCATGTTGTAAATGTTGTAAATGTACTGTTAACACTTTTATAGGCCAAATTACATGACAGCTTTTGTTTTTGGTGGTTTTTTTGTTTGCTTGGTTTTGGTTTTTTTTTTTTTTTAATGAAAACATACTTCTTTCTGTGTATATTAGCCTGTATGTCAAACTTGGAATGTGAAAATAATGCAGTTATAAGCCTGAAGCATCAAGACATCGAACAAAACCAACTGCAAAGAGTTGCTTTATCTTCCAAAAAATTTGACCAGAGACAAGTGCAGATGAAGCCTGGCTTACAGCAGTGATCGGATCCTCTCAAACATGCAACTTACCAAACCAAAGTTGCACACTTAGCAAAAGTTTTGGCTTCCCTTTGCTTTTCCAGGCTTTAATGTTTTATGCGGCTTAATTTAAACAACTGAAAAAAATGGGAAAAAGTAAGCATTTGTATGTTTCAAAGTTCTCCTAAAAACCACCGTGACTGAAACTGTTGCCTTGCAAAACCCTAGGTAAGGGCACAGCCTCCTCCATTTCCAGCACGTAAATCGTCTGGGAGGCAGCCCCAGTGCTGCACAGAGCATAGCTGGCAGGAAATACTGCACACTGTATTCTCACTGTCATGATGCAGGTTATTACAAGAACTCAGCTTGCTTTATTCAAATCACCATTTTGAAAATAGGCTAAGTTTCTGCACCTTGTGTTTCTGGGCACCTTTGGCATTGTCCGACTCCATAACCAGCAGAGCACTCTGTGGCCAGCTGTTCTGAAGCCAGCTATCCCTTCCATTCTCCAGGACACACTGTTCTCATGAGATTTCCAGCACAGTCCACGCTCTGTTCAAAAGGCTTGGATAGGCTTGAATAAACATCTGACCTTCTTGAGGAAGAAAATGTAAACCTCCCTCCCCTCCCACCCCAGCTGTGATTCTTTTGAGGTTCTCTTCTACTATTTGTCTTTATTTACCAAGCAAAGACAATATGTTTGACCCTACATAAAAACAGACGACTTCCAGATTTAAAAGAAGCTTTCAGCTATAATGGAAACAAGTGAAGAAGTTCAAAATTGTGAATAAATACAAAGTTTGTAGGAAGAAGTTTTTAAGTTTTTTACACTGTGAAGAATACACAGAATAAATAAAACCCCTTGTGTTTCTAGGTACACAGCATATGACGAGCCCCATTCCCAGCTCAATGTGACAACTGCTCCTGTAATTATATTGCAGGCTTTGTGGAAGAAGCACAGAACTGTGGCTTGATCAGCCATGATTTGGAAGGTCTTTCATGTTTTTATTTCACTGAAGCATTGCTATTTTCAGCCAATTTTAATGTGTGCCATCAAAACCCCAAAGTAACTTAAATAGATGCGGGTTTTCTTTTTTATTAAATGCCTACTTTTCCACTTGCCTTTTTTCACTGAACATTCCATGTCCTCTTTCAAGTTGTTCTAGGTTCAGCCTCCAAGAGAGTAGCGAGGGAAAATCAGGCCATTTAAAAATAAAATAGATTACTTCTGCACAGCTTTCTTTAATCAAAACCATTATAACTGATGGCTCAGAGCCTTGATTACACCTCTTCAGAGGGCACCCCTTGATTTTGCGCGACATCCCTGATTATTTTATTTATTTATTTATTTATTTATCTATTTAATTTATTTATTTATTAGCTTTTACTTTCTGCCTTGATTTCTAGGTCACTGAGCTGAGGCTCTTTCTTGCTTTAAATGGACTTGCTTGTTTCTCAGTGGCAGGTTATTTTTCTTACAGGGGCTATGAAGTAAACATGCCCCTTTTTCAGAAGAAGACAAAAATTCTCTTGATCCCATATTCTTTGAGTTCTTTCTCTTTTTTTTTACCCCCCTAGCTCCTGTGGAGAGCAAGATTGGACCAAGAGTTATCTCTCCCGACCTCCCCCAAGCCCCCGCAGAGCTAAGGGCCAAAAGGTCATTTTCTCAGGTTCCCTCTGGAGGGAGAATCCAAAGGTCATTCCCTCCCACCCCAACTCACCCCAAGTGCATCTGAGAGACATATAAAACAGCTTTGAAGAGGGAGGGGAGAGACCAAGGCCATGTGCTTTACCTACTACCCCTCAACAGCCAGGAGATGTGAACCAGGGCTGTGCATGAAATGTTTATCATAGAATCTTTAGATTGGAAAAAGGCCTTGAAGATATTTGAGTCCAACCTTTAACGTAGCACTGTCAAGTCCACCACTAAACCCTGTCCCTCAGTGCCACATCCACACGCCTTCTAAATACCTCCAGGGATGGTGACTCAACCACTTCCCTGGGCAGCCTGTTCCAATGCTTGACAACCGTTTTGGTGAAGAAATTTTTCCTAATATCCAATCTAAACCTCCCCTGGTGCAACCCATTTCCTCTTGTCCTATTGCTTGTTACTTCGGAGAAGAGACTGACACCCAGCTCGCTACACCCTCCTTTCAGGTAGCTGTAAGGAACACGGTCTTCCCTGAGCCTCCTTTTCTCCAGGCTAAACACCCCCAGTTCTCCCAGCTGCTCCCCATTTACCTTGACTCTCAAATCTACTCAGGCCTTGCCTCAAATTCAAGGTTTGGTGCTCTGTGAACTTCATCAGGGATGGGCAGAAATTGCTCACACAGCTGTAAAGCGGGCCTAACCGTTTCTGCTTCCTTTTCTATCTCTGAAATCAGCCTTCTCCTTCCCAGAGTCCTGGGATTCACCTTCTCCCAGATCTGGGTTTCACTAGGAATTAACCAGATGCCATTAGGGAGTGGTGCTGAACAGCTCTGAACCTCTCAGTGTTCCTGGTTCTTGGGAATGGAGCTGCAGGTATCATTTTATGAGTCTCCTTGGAAAACAAACCCAGACAGCCTCACACAGGAGCTGCTGCCGCTGCTGCCTGCTGCCCTGTCATCCACAAACCCTCTGGACCGGTTTTGGACTTGCCCAAGACAGAAGCAAATAGTTCAGGTTAGCACCTTTACACTTCCTCCTCATCCCTTCCAAGGAAAAAGACTCTTTTTTTCCCTTGCTTTCCGAATGCCGAAGTAAAAGAGATTCCTCATCGTTAATTTCTTTGACCTGCCTGAGGAAGGAAGAGAAGAGCAACAGTTATTTCACAAGGTCCCCCGCAGAAGGGGGGCACCAAGGGTCACTTCCTCTCAATCTGTCCCCTCCGAAGGCGAGCACTTAGGCTGTGTCAATGCCACGGTCCCTTTGTGGTGGATAGGCAGCCGGAGGTCATCCCCTGCCCCAGCCCTGCTCTCGCCGCAGACGCACACGCTTGCTTTCTCTCGCACACGGGGGGCAGGGGAGATTAGTTCTTTTCTCCTCTCTCCGCTTTGTATAGGGGAGAACTCACAAGTCACTACCTGGGCCCCTTTTGGAAAGAGACAATAACAAAAAGCCAGTTCCTAGGGTTTGGGGTTTTTTTTCTGAGGATTTTTCAGGCTGCTGGGGCATAGTAGAATTAGCTGAGCAAAGCTTTACAATCCAGATTAAAAGGGAAATGCTGAAGTATTGGTTTTGAGCCACTTGGAGGTTTTGGTGATGCTGCCCAGTGCAGCTGCAAATGCACAGCAAAATTTCTACTGACCTCTGGGTAACACGCCAGCCTTAAATTTGGAGAACACACTAAGATCCTGTGAGGCACTGTAAGAAAGCAAGGATCATGTGACATACACTGGAAAATTCAGGTCTCTGTTATCAGATTAGGCACAATAAATAAAACCACCTATCCTGCTTATTGTTGGAGTTTGAATTATCACAGGTCACTCCTTTAGGGCCTGAGCAAGATCCTTTGAAATAATGCAAGCGTTCTGGCTTTTCTGTTTCTGTTTTTGAATTTCACATGGGTCAAGCCATGATCAGGCTTCCTCTTCACATTAGTCTCTGGAAAAATCTTTTAAGGCGCTAATATGGAATTAAGAGTTCTTGTCAAAGCTACCTTTTCACAGATGGTTTTCTGATTCTCTCAAGTCTTGGGGGGAAAACTTTGTTCTGAGATAAGAGTTTGCAGCTCCCACTGAAGTCAATGAGCTGGTCTTCAACACCTCCAAAACAGAGCCAAGGGAAATAAGCATTGTGTGGCTGCTTACCTTGGAACAAGAATCTGGCCCTAAGATTAAAGTAGAACACTTACATTAAGGCATCCTACTATTTCAGCCTTTGCTATTGTAAATGACAGGCACACCAAGCTGCTCAAAAAAGATGTGCAGACTTTCTACATCCTCATAAGACTGAGTAGAGAAACTAATTCGGCAGCATAAATTAACCTGTACCCAGAACCTCCGTGTGAACTCCTCAGCAAGATGCAAAGCTCCTTTTGACACACTGCAAGACCATTTACAGGAGAACAAACCGTAGCTAAGACTGCTTGTTTGCTTTCTTTTCTCCTTCTCCCCCCTCCCTCTGCAAAGTCAGAATGACTTCTGTCAAGGCAGATGTTGACCCCTGGTACTGTGCAGTCTGCGCATTTCAGCATGCTGGAATAGTTCAAGACTTTCCCATCCAGCTCTTGAGATAATGCATTGTTTCTATAGAAGCAGTAGCACTTAAATGGGGAACAACGTCATTTTTAGGCCCTAGGTGAAAAACATGCACTGTGAGGCAGTAAATGGCTACAAAATGCTTTGAGATCCCCGTGTAAGCGTGCAATATGCTTATTCTACAGCACCTCACCACTGTGGAGTTCAGGACTGATGCCGTTCATCAGTGCTTCAGATGACCCCGCTTGCAAATGAAGTATTTAGCCTTTGCAAGTAGCAGTGACATATTCTACACCCTGGGTAGCACACCGGCGCCCTGCACAGCACTGAGCCTTTCTGCCCACACCCAGAGTTATCCCTGACTGAGGAGGAACACGTCCACTCCCCTGCACAGAGGCATGACTCGCTCAAGCGTGAGCTCCTATTTCCAACGGTGCCCACGGATCCGCGGCTCTGCCTTGGAGTGTTCCACACTTCCAACGGAGCACACGAGGATTCTTTATTAATTGTGATGATTCTGTTATTGCCACACAGTGCTGCTTGTTAAGAACACAATGAATGCAAGTCAGTGTAGTATCCCTTCCTCTCCTCCTTCCCTAAATGCAAAATACAAATCCACTTGAAAAGTGGAGATCTTTTGACTTCTAACAGAAACTTTTATCCGCGTAAGAGGATAAGAAATTCATTAGCTTAAGTTGTGTGACTGTAACAGCTCATTAGAGAGCACTGTGCTTTTCAGAGTAAGCATGCCTCCAGCCCTGTGTGGAATCTATCAAAAAATCTATCAAAGTTCAGGATAAAGGTATGGGACAACTTAACCATCTTGGAAAGCAATTCCTTATTTTTAACTATGCAGACCACAGGGTTCATGACGTTATTTTAATGAACAGTCATAGGCCTGACATTCAAATCTTCATTTTTGTCTAATTGCAAGCAAAATATGAAATTGCTAAATTGATCTTTCTTGCCAAGGAAAAAAATACAGATTTTAATTCATGGTCCGTAATTATGTTTTCAAATTAATTTTGACTAATATTTTTTTTTTAAGGTAAAATAAGCATTTTGATTTCAGGTTTGACTGCTGCAAAATACTGCTGTAAAAATCTTAACATGGCTTCTCTTCAAACAAGGGAAAAACTGCCACTGATAAACAGAAACATATTAATTAGTCCTACCAATTTGTTGAAAGAAATGAATGATGAAGCAGAGTTCTCAGCCATTTGTCTGATCAAAAAAGTTAGCGATAGGGCATTTTTTCATCCATGGAATCTCAGAAGGCATGGCCTTGACAAAGCAGGTCGTTTGCAACATTTTATAAAATATATGAGGGGAGATTGCATTGTATTTTTCAATCTTCCCCTGGCAGCCTTCATGGCTTTAGTCAATTTATGCTTCATCTGTTAAAGTTCAATATGGGGCACTGGGTCCCAAAATGTACTTTGAAGCATCCATAGCAAATCTTCTAATCTCCATTTTCACTATCTGAGCAACATATGCATTAGAGTGGAATTTGGGATCGGCTTTTAGGTTGAGGGGTGAAACGCTTACTGAGATAACCTACAGTATCTTGGCTTCAAGTGTAATGTTCAGGTTCGGATAAATGATTGCTTTTCATTTTCTCCAAAGATAAATGATAAAAGATATAGTTTTATACGAGGATTTATAGACCTCTGTATCCACATATACATGGACGTCAAGTATTTGTTTTAAAATGTACATTAAATACAAATCTTGCAGAAGCAAGTAGTTTCTTATGCCATTCTGAGAAAAATGACACTATTTTACAGAACACGATGGTTGCAGTAAACCACCATCATCTGCCTTTAGTCATCAACAAGCTTTTCTGGCTTCACTGTACTTATTTAGTCTAAACAAAGCTCAGTACCTTTGCTGCCCCTCAAAGCAAGGAAATTACACATTTTTGTTCGTAGCAGTACTATGACATTAAGAGTTAACAAAACTTCACAAAAGAATTGAATGGGAAGGGTCAATGCTTTCTGCAATTTTGTTTCCAAGTCTGGCTTCTACTACAGGGATTTTTCGGTTTTTGCAACTATTCGGTTTCCACACTTACTGCATTTTTGCTTTGTTCTCTCCTATGTCATTTGAGAACAATGACTGTGTTGTATGAGGTAAGACAAGCTATTGGCATGAAGGGGCACAGTCACAAAACAGTAATTATTGTTGTAGGGTGCAACTGAGGGAGGGAAAAATATCTGATTTTTGTGCCGATTCTTTAAGAAGTGATCTGCCATTTACAGCGAGCTGTTGCCGAGTATTTCTGCTTAGTAAAGACCACCAGAATATAAACATTTGTTTTTCAAATGATGCTATTTGCAGTTCACGATCTTTATTAGGTATAAATAAATTAAAAAAATGTATGCAGGTTTTGTGCTAGGCAGGTACAAGGCATTTTTTCTTACAAAAGCCCTTCTCAAGGTACAAGTGGGCTTGCCTGCCGCGAAAAAAATAAATAAATCATATTCCCACTTCCTGCTGCTTACAAACCAGCCCGTCTTTCCGCGCCAACACGCACTGTTAAGGTCTGGCTGGACAGGCTTTCAGAATTACCCAATTCCCCTCAAACCAGCTCGGCCGGCCGCCCGCCCCGGCGCGGCACGGCACGGCACGGCACGGCACGGCACGGGCACGGCACGGCACGGGCACGGCACGGCACGGGCACGGCACGGCACGGGCACGGCACGGGCACGGCACGGCCCCAACCCGCCACCGCCCGCCCTCCCGCCGCCGGACCAGCCGTTAACGGCGCCGCCTCGCGCAGGCTCGCAGCCGGCCGCACGCCGGGAAGCGCCGCCGGCGCCTCGTATGTGCCGCCCCGCCGGATTGGCTAAGCGGCTTCGGAAAGGTGGCCGCCGATTGGCTGGGGCCGGCTGCTGTTGCTATGACTTTGTTGCTAGGGCCTCGGCCGTCTCCAGGCCCTGCAGGAAACATGTAATGAATTATGGATGGTTGATTTTCTCAAAGAGGCCTGATCTGTAATGCAGATTAGCTGCATGCCCCCCCTTTTCTTCTGGGTTCTTAAAAAAAAAAAATTAAAAAAATATATTAAAAAAAAAAAGAAAAAAAATAATCTGAGTTTTAAATCAGAATCTGGCATTTGCGTTGTCCCCAGTCACAGCAGTGACTCCTGAATACTGATGTTAATTCTTATGCAAAGACAGGGCTAGAGGTCACTGTCTGTTATTTGTTCAGGAAAAGCTTGTAGGATTTTCACTGAACTCTGTGACCTGTTGGGGTATTATTTTTTTGCCCCTATTTGGTTCAGAGATAAAATAGGATACAAACACCAGAAGTGGTATTTTCTAACAGTTGGAGAGGAAATTGTCCCCTTGGAGCACGATGGAGCTGTAGGAATCCAGCAGCCAGGCTGGCCAGCACACTGGCTTTTCTCACCTCGTAAAAGATATTTTTTCCCAAATATGACCTAAGACCTTCTGTCGGCACAGTTTGTGCTGCTCGGGCCTTCATTAATGGTCTCAATAGCCTTTGGCTGAGGAGAGGTTCCCTGTGAGTGCCACATCAATAAGATCCCCGCTTCACACAAGTGCAAAATGGGATGTTGTTACCCACGGATAACTCCCCAGCTGGACTCCCCCAGGAGCAAAGCCTCTGATGCTTCATACCTGAATAAACAGGATGCTACAATTCATTTAATTTCCCTAATCTTCATCTATTAAGAAGTATGGTGGATGTTATGCTACAGAAGTTTTAATATTTTCCTATTCCTAATGAATACCAATGCCAAAAGAGACACCTCTCTTGTGCTCATGCAGAATTTAGTTCTAATTTTTTTTTTCATACTGGTGACAAATTATTTCAATCCTTTCTGAGTCAAGCCTCTGTGGACAAATGTGAATTGAAAAATTATGAATTTTAGAGAAAATAATGAGCCTGATCCTTATTTTGAGCCAGATTGCGTGGTTTTGGCCAGACTCAGCCAAGCTGGACATCCTCAGCTGTCCAAGTGATGACCTCAGTGGAGGTCTCTTGGTACCTTGAAGGTTCATGACTGATGTGAGGGACAGCGCAGGCTTGCTCCTCCTCAAACCTCTGTTTTTCAGACAACTGCACACTAAGCAATTTACTCAGCAAGGAAATGACTGGGTAATTAGATTGATTCCTACAGATTTTGTATGGTGGAATTTACACTTTTTACACCTCAAATCCTGACCAGTTCATAGTTCTTTCTCGGGGAGAAGTAAATGGCTTAAGCAAGAGCTCTGAGATGAAGATGAAATATATCCAACCTCCTCTGATTCAGAGGAGAATGATACCTTATTTCTAGGATTATTAAACAAAATGTTCTGTTGTGTAAAAACCAATGAGCACTGAAAAAAAAATAATTTAAGAAAGTCTGAAACACTGCATTCAAGAGTAGAAAAAACAGGCTCAGCTCTGGCCATCAGGCAGTCCCTAAGAGCTTCAGCTGCAATGGCCCATATGTTTTATTATTTCCTGTTATTAAAACGCTTTCTATTGAAGAACATGGTTAAGGCAAAACTGTATTGCCTATCCCACCCATTCCTGACAGAGCATTCATCAAACTCCATTAAAAAAAAATATTCAGACTATAGATGTGTCATTAGAGACCCAATGATGCTTATAGCTCAGAAATGTCTGAGATGCAGTTTGCTGAAAACACAGTATTAACATTTGTTTATATGGATGTGTTAAATTTGGGTATTTTCCTGACATTAAAATGAAAAATATGTTAATAGTTTGTACTTGCAGGAAATGTAGGTCATGTTTTTGTGAACTAAATTGTGTTTTCAACTTTTCATTTAGTGATCTTTATTTTTATATATAATACTCTGTGTCTAACCCATTGGAAGATGATTATTCCTGCACCTATATAAATACAGCATACACCATGATATTTGGGACAGCTTAAATAGTCAGCAAAGAGGCAGCAAATGACTTCTTAAGCACATATGCAATTTAAGCAAATACATATTTCTAGTGCTATAAATGTATAATAATACAGAGTTAGTAGCTCTCTATGCTTTATATTGAGGAGGCACATGAAATTCAAACAGCAGCAGCCAAGCTCTTTCTGTAGCTACGCTGTCACATTGTGGAAAACTCCCAGAGCTGGGCATCCTGACAACGTCTGCAGCACAGCTTCTGTCTTTGTGCATTGGTCTCAACTTACTAAAAGAGTGCTTGAAGCTACAGGACAGAGAGGCTTCAACTCCAGTGAGCCTTGCATCTGAGGACATTTTGTAGGTAACTCCTCAGGAGGAACCTTGCTGAGTTTTCCTGATTAAGATTTTATAATTCCCTTTGCTGTGTTTGTGTGCTGAGGGGCAAAGGAGGGGCTAGAGGCCTTTATGGTATGGACTGCACCACCTGACTCAAATGGATACAATACATACTGAACAATAGCTCAAGTGTGAGAAGGTCTGGAGTCATCTAACAGGGAGAAAAATGATTCAGGAAGCTTTCACAAAAGAAGCGGCTCTTAAGGAGATCGCTGAATGAGGAAAGGGAACTTTTTGGTGCCTGATGAGTCGGAGGTTGGTGTGTGGTCAGGGTGGAGCAGGAGGCAATCTTCAGAAAGCAGGAGTGGTTATGAGAAAGGAAGGAGAGGAAGGAAATTGTATTTTTTTTTGTCTTTATATCAGTAGCATCTGAGTGAAAAAAAAAATCACATCTGTTTCCACAGAAAATATCAAAGTTTTGGGTTCCCCGCCCCCCCCCCCCCCAAGTTTTCAGTGTTATTGTTTCAGTAGAAGTTTCTTTCTTTTAGAAACAAAGGGCTTCTTTCAGTTTGCTTAGAACGAATGAAAATTTTCTAAGGGTCCTTTTCTATTAGGGACTGTATAAACAAAAAAAGCTTTGCATTTTTAACAAAAATAGTTTTAAAATTGGGCTTTAGCACAAACATATTATTCACAAAGATCCTTCTATAATTTGAAACATTTTCTGTTGAAGTAGTTTCCACTGGTTTATGCTATCGGTAATCTTCATAGAGTTTACATTAAATCCACAAACGTTGTATAGTGTGATGAAGCTGATGAGAATCAACAAAGGATAAAGTAGAGTATCGCAGCCCAGATAAAGAAACCCACTGTTTAATGCCAGATGCTCAGGAAATGTCAAAAGTAAAGTGAGTTTCAGGTCAAGGGCACTGGGAACACTCTGTTAGCAAACCCTAAGAGAGGCAGCTCTTGTTATTAGTATGTGCAAGGATATGGCGAGTCCTTTTTAATCTATCCCTGGGCCTCCTTCTAGCTTTCCAGACACGAATCCATCCCATTTGGGTTCACCTCTGTGGGATTGCTGGGAGTTTTAAAAAATACTTTCTTTGGTCTTTCTAATGTTCTCCATCAGGTTTGCTAAAGGCCAGGATTTCAGTGAAAATCCTGCTCCTAGGAGACGTGGGCGCACTGCCAGGCCTTGAAAGTGCAGAAAACAGTGGACAGCTGCTCTTTTTTTAACTTTCCGTGACAGCAAGGTTCTTTCTTCACCCCTTGTTTTTCCACCACAGCACTTAATAGTACCTGTGCCAAGCTCATTTCCATTTTGCACACCTTTGCTTTTGAGTACTTTTCTGAAGTGTTTAGATGGTGGGTGGTGAGTTTACCTTGTTTATCACCAATTAAGGGAGTTACTTGCTACAATGCTAAATTGACAGGTGAAACCTGAAGAAATAGGACCAGGGTGTAGGCAGGTGAATAGCTTGAGCAACCTTTATATAGGTAGCTCTTTCATGGAGAATGGGGCACTATTTCATGTAACTAGGAAGTAGAGGATCTGGTTTGGGAGAACTAACATGATACATGCTGATAGTGCTTGATAAATGTCCCCAGCAAGGTGCTGCAAAATTGGAAGAGTGTTGACTTCCACTCAGGTATGAACAGCAAGGGAGTTTGGCCCTGTAACTTCAGAGCCATAATAGGCACTTTCTGTATTTTAATTTCCTGTAGGTGTGCACCAAGTCTGCTGTGAAGTACAAGTAATTTTGCAATGATTGTTCAGAATTTTGCAGCTTAACAGCATGGTTTAACTCTTTCCTTACTGATGGTTTTAACATCTCTGAATTTCCAGGGATCCCCTAAATGCATGTTTAGTCCTTGAATGCTATGTTTTATACCAGAGGAAAAAGCCTAATATAACACTGTGCAATGTACTTCCTAACATGTGTGCTATTAACATGCTGTGGGATGTGGCTTATACATTTTTATGATACAGCGCTAGGAAACAAATTTATTCAGTGCAAAGTCTGTACACTCAGCCAGGGAATGGGTCAAACTGGTGAGGCCTACCAGTTGTCTGGTACAGAGCTCTTTTGAAGGAGACATAGTGAGTTTCCTGAAGAGCCTATGTCACCACAATCCATCATTACAGTATATTGTCATAATATACAAGTATGTTGTCACATTTGTGTTGTCTGAATAGTGGATATTGTGAGATACAGACTGGGAAGAGAGAGATGAGTGACTCAGACCCTGCTGGTGCTGCAGAGCTTTTCAGTTATTAGAGCAAGGCAGTGTTTCAGATTTGGTCCAGTCTGCAGAGTAATTGTCCTGTGTCTTGGCAACAGGATGGAGAAAGAACAGCAATGTGGTGTCGTCTACTATGGATCCAAACCTTGCTCTTCATGTTGATGGGATTTATCTCATATGTTAGATACTTACAGAATAGACATCTATAGTAGATCTAGCCCAGGCATTGGAGATAAAAAGGTCCTTTTGCATATAACTAATTTGATCTATTTAGTTCTGTCTTCCTTAGGTTGAAACAAACACATGTCCTGGAAGTATGTGTGCTGGGATCACAAAGCCCAAAATAATATGCTGTCATGATGGATTGTGGTGACACAGGCTCTTCAGGAAACTCACTTCATGTCTCCTTCAAAAGAGTTCTGTACCGGACAACCAGGTGATCAGGCCCAGTCAGTGTGGGTTTATAAAAGGCAAGTCCTGCTTGACTAACCTGATCTCCTTCCATGACTAGGTGACCCACTTAGTGGATGAGGGAAAGGATTTGGATGCTGTCTACCCAGACTTTAGTAAAGCCTTTGACATTGTTTCTTACAGCATTCTCCTGGAGAAACTGGCTGCTCCTGGCTTGGATGGGCTTATGCTTCCCTGGGTAACAAACTGGCTGGATGGCTGGGCCCAAAGAGTGGTGGTGAATGGAGCTAAATCCAGTTAGTGGTTAATCACAAGTGGTGTTCCCCAGGGCTCAGTATTGGGGCCAGTCCTGTTATCTGGACAAGGGGATCTGGCACACCAAGTTGGGGGGAGTGTTGATCTGCTGGAGGGTAGAAAGGCTCTACAGAGGGATCTGAATGGGCTGGACCCATGCGCCAAGGCCAGTTGTATGACGTTCAGGAAGGCCAAGTGTGGGGTACTGCACTTGGATCACAACAACCCCATTCAAGGCTACAGGCTTGGTTAAGAGTAACTGGAAAGCTGCATGGTGGAAAAGGACCTGGGGGTGTTGATCAACCATGCTTAGCACTGGTGAGGCTGCATCTTGAATACTGTGTTCCGTTTTGGGCCCCTCACTTCAAGAGGGATGTAGAGGTGCTGGAGCGTGTCCAGAGAAGGGCAACAAAGCTGGTAAAGGGTCTGGAGCACAAGTCCTATGAGGAGCAGCTTGGGAAACTGGGCTGGGGGCAGGGGATTAGCCTGGAGAAAAGGAGGCTCAGGAGAGACCTTACTGCTCCCTACAACTACTTGAAAGGAGGGTGTAGCGAGCTGGGTGTCAGTCTCTTCTCCGAAGTAACAAGCAATAGGACAAGAGGAAATGGGTTGCACCAGGGGAGGTTTAGATTGGATATTAGGAAAAATTTCTTCACCAAAACGGTTGTCAAGCATTGGAACAGGCTGCCCAGGGAAGTGGTTGAGTCACCATCCCTGGAGGTATTTAGAAGGCGTGTGGATGTGGCACTGAGGGACAGGGTTTAGTGGTGGACTTGACAGTGTGAGGTTAGCGGCTGGACTCAATGATCTTTAAGATCTTTTCCAGCGTAAAGGATACTATGATTCTGTGAAATGTATCAGTCATGCTGGTCTTTGCTCTCTGCCGCACAATCCTCTTCTACACAGAACTTGTTTCTGAGCCTGGAAAGGGCCTTTTTGTGAATGAGCCAAGAACAGCAAATCTAAAGCAACTCGTTACTGGCCTTCCCTTCTCACTCCTCATATAGCAGCTGTTGGTAGGATCATTGCAAGTGTAGCCACAGAAATTGCTTAAAAGCAGCTTGGTAGCTGCTTCAGCTTTCCAAGTCAGCTGGCAGCTGACTTGGGAAGCTGAAGCCAGCCGACAGTGAGATGTCTAATACATCTCCAGAAGCCTCTGTATTTGCAGTGATTACCATAGTGACACACCACTCTGTTTTGTCCATGTTCTGTGGTCAAATAGAAACAATCAAAATGTTGCCATTTATCCAAAACAGATAAAACGATGACATAAGAGGAATAATGGGACTTTGTATGTGGATCCCATATGGATGCCATAGTTCTACTGGTTTAAAAATAGCTTCTATTATGTACAACCTGGGAAGAAAAGGTACCATGACGGGTAGGACTTTTTCTGGAGAAAGAATCATGATGTCAGAATTGTGGATGTTTCATAAGGAGTAATCACCCATGTTGAAGAGAAGTTGATACGTAGCTAGGTGTGTGAATAAAAGTAGCATGGTTAATTGGCATGTAATAGTTAATATTACTCAGTTTATTTGCAGTAAAAGCTCCAATTCCCCTTCAGCAAACCCTGTGTAACACAGTGGGCTGCTGTGTTGTATATTGTTTGAGCTTTTCAAGAAGGTCTTGAGCTCACAGCTATTAACAAAGTTGGCAAGTTTGTATCTGCCTATGCTAGCTTTGAATTTATATGGATGTTGTTGGAATTGATATCAAAACTCATATTGTGATCAATGGGAACAGCATTGAGCCTTGATTTCTTAAGAGTAATTTCCACTAAGAAAGCACCTAGTAAGGTCATCTAGTTTGATCACCTGTATAACACTGTCTATTCAGTTCCATGATTCACGTGCATTTTCAGCATGATGATTTTAATTAGATTAATGTCTTTAGGAGTAGCAGTTGCATGCCACAGGCATGGAACGGAAAGAACAAGCTACAGTACCAAGTATGGGTGAGGCCCCAGCGATGATGGAGAGTTTATTAAATAGGTCATGCCTAATTGATTGCAATTAGTGAAAGTAATACCTTCTCCCATCTTTTAACTAATTTCTTTCCAATTTGACCTGAGAAATTATTCCCAATTTTAAATCTGCTGATCAATATGATTCTGTGCATGTAGGCTAGAAATCAAGTTGTACTATCTAGGAATATTTGTCTCTATCTGCTCAGAATTCAGATCTAGTTTGGTGCCTTTTTGTCAGTTATGGTAAGTCTGTAAGTAAAGGGAAAACCCAATAAAATAAAAGAAAAAAACCCACCCAAACCATCAAACAAGTATAGAAACAAAAAATCCCTGTCTCCAAACCCCCAGACATCTCTACCTGGCCAGTTGTGCATGAGAGGGAAACCTTCCTACCCTGCCTTGCTGTGAGGTTGTATTAAACCACATCTTTTAGGAAGATAGGTGGTATTGCCTTGAAACCTCCAGCCAATAGTGAGACCTTCACCTTCACTGATAATCTTTTAGTGTTTAATTACCTTGTCTGGAAGAAAATTACATCTTGTTTCAAGGTTGAATTTGTCTAACTTCAACTTTCAGCCATTCAATCTTGTTCAAGCTTTTGTCAACAAGATTGAAAGCCCTTTATTAGGTATCTTTTCCACCAGGAAATACCTATATAAACTGATAGAGTCATTCTATAACTTACCTGAAATTCTGCCTCTAAAAAGCACTTCCCAACTCTTGCTTTCCCCACATCTCCCTGACAGAGGTTCCTTTCTTCTATATGCTGCACGGTCAGAAACCAGTACTGTATTCTAGCAAGTCATGAGGAAAGAGGAAGAAATATCTGAGAGGTTCAAAAGGAATTCCTTGGTGATTGTTCTGTTTGTATATTTGGAAGAGGTATTTTCTCTTGAAAAGCAAAACTCTGCTAAACATTCCCAGCCTGCCCCCAAACAGGCCATCAGCTCAGTTCTACAATACTGATACTAGAAGTTTGCAGAGCAGTGCCCTGTACTTGACCATGCCTGATGTAAATCAGCCAACCTCCTGGGAGGTCAGTTCCTGCCAGTGGGGCTGTCGCTCTTTATATCATTTGAGGGTGTAGAAAGCACTTTACAAAGAGGCATGTGGATGTTAAGGAACACTAGCTAAAGCAGTGATAACCTCTAGCATCCTGTAGGTGCTCAGTGCCCTTAATTCTCCTACCTGCAGTAAAAATACAGGGCCCTTCAAACCTTGGGTGGAGAGTGGAGTCATGGTGAAATCTTGGTGAAACCACTCGATGTAGCAAGTCCATGTTAAACATAAAGGAACAGTAAAAACTTCACTAGCAATCTTCTGTTGAGAAGTCTAGTTTCTTGCCCTACTTGTCCAGTTATTCATATATTTAATTACCACTTATGTTATGAAAACATCAAGATAGATGCCAGTCTAGGACATCACTAGGTCAGGACAAAAATGTAATGCAGTCCCCATCCCAGTAAACCTGTGGGACTGTAACATAAGCTATTTATAGCTGACCAGATCAAAGCATTTAGTGTAGAAGGAACAAGGGATCCTAAACAAGAAGGTGAGTACAGATCCTCCCCAAGGAGGAGCCATGATCAGAATTCAACATTTTCCAGTGGTGCAGTTTCTGTGTGCACCCTATGGGGGTAAGTTTATTATCACTACAGCAGTGATTTATTTCAAACATCTTCATTTTTTTTTCTCAGGATGAAGCCAGTGTTTTAAATTACAGCTATAGCGTGGAAGAGAGAATTTAACTAAAGCATAAATATGATACATGAAAATATTCGTGCCTTATTTTCAGGGTAATAACTAAACACCTGCTAAATTACATTTCAAAAAATTACCCAGTATTTCACAGTGGGTTTTATCCTTTTGTTTGTTATTTTCTCTTAAGCCTTGCTCTGGATCCTTGATCTGTGTGGGAAGATTGTCTCATCCATGCAGAGCTCTGCATGTACTGATGCTCTGCCCATGCAGGGCTGATTACAGGACGAGGCCTGAGGTTTGTGCAACAGGGACAGCACTTCTCAGGGCATTTAGGTTGACTTCTGGCATAGCATGGCGTGCACCAACAGAGCATGAGAGAAGAGATCATTACTCAGAGGAAAAAAAGAAAAAGACTTTTTTTGAAAGCTTGGGCAAAAGGAATAAGAAGTCAAAAGTGACTCATTCATGTTGATTCTGTCTAACCTTTACTTTCCCACATGTTGCTGTTTTCTTCTGTCAGCAACTTAAGTGTAGTAAAAGCATCTCATTGAGGAGAATGCTGTAGATGGGCATTATCTCCCCTGAGATGTGAAGTGTATATTCGGTTACTGAGCCTCTTGGAAACATGGTGGAAGGCTCATGCTCAGTTGTCTGTTTTGCTTTTTTTGTTTTTTGTAGTTGTTTTTCATTCTGGCACTGAGTGGGCAGACAAGACTCTTGAACAATCTGTAATTACATAGTGTCACAGTTGATGAGGTTACAAAGGAGTAAATATGTAGTTGGTATTAGAGAGGGTATTTTTAACAATACTCACTCTACATCTAATAGAGTGCATCTGTGTCCTCTGTGGGCACTTTGCCTTAGATAATATAAAAGGAGAGCAATGGGGAAGAGAGCAGCATAATTATATCTGCATAGTCTTCAGTGGAATCAGTTTCTGCAAATACACACTTGACTTTTGAACTCTTTCATACCAGTGCTGCTCCTATTGATGCCAGTGGCATCTTTGCCCTTGAATAGGAATAGGGTTGAATTCTGACTATTGAATCTCTTATGACAAGAGAGGTGGAAGTTTCCCAGCATGATCTGATTGCTGTAGTCAAAGAGAAGAGTTTTATTAGACCATCATGTCAGTAATTCTTGACCTGGGATCATGACTATGTCTCAAGGAGGCGCGACAACTCTCCTTTCTTTTTTGGCTTGCAAGGGGACAACAGCAATCTGATATATTTTTCTGGTGTAACATGGGTCACAGCGCAGAGCAGAATGAAATAGTTTCATCAGCCTGCCTCTGCTGGGTTGTTACCTGCTGTGTTTCCACTTCTGCTAGCCAAATTTTAGCATCTCTGTGATGCAGAACAGCCTGCTCTGGACAGTACCACACGACTAAAGTAAGGAAATCATATTGTATTTATACCCCTCAGAGCTGAGGGAAATAATTTAAAGAGTCAAGGGCCAAGTTTAGTTTATCATGGCAATGTGAAAAGATTTGTTTAAAAAATGCTGTTGCATACTGATGCTTGATGTTCCTTGGCTGAAGCAGTTACTAGACACAGTCTTGATCATCTTTATTAATAATTTGTACTCCAACAGCACCTATGGATTCATGTATCCTGTCCAAACATAAAGGGTGACATTACTTGCAAGTTTGTCATTTCCAGCCTTAAGGGCAGATGTGGGAACAACAAGACTGACTTCCAGGGAACAGTGTCAGTTCGCCTCAGCCATTGCTCTACTCGTGCAACCTGAAGATGTGACTCAGGTTGCTGCGAACATCCCTCCACCTCTTAGCTTCAGCATTCAAGGTATTGCAAGCATACTGATCTTTACCTGTGACATACCTTCTCCTTGCACTTTACAGTGAAATGCCAGCACTTCCCTGTGTATGGGCATATTAGTCCCTGGCTTATAGTGCAGCAGTAAAGGAAAAAGTACTTTTAAACTGCCTTTAGGAAAATACAACAAAATTGAGAAGAGGCAACAGTACACTGTTTGCCAAAACCTGGACAGAACCGCAGACCTGCACTATTTTCTAAAGTCACTTGCAGAATTCCTGAAGATATTACGAATAGTTTGTATTCATTTTCCTTGCCTTGCTCTGTCTTTCTTCCTCAAATCCTAATGGCCTTCAGCATCTGACAATAGCACCACCTACGCAATACACCAGAAATGATCAAGAAATAAGGGGAGTGGTTAGGTGATCTGCTTCTTGAGCAGCCTGCTAAGAGCCATCTTCTGTATGAATGAGAAAAGTCAGACGCAGCATCAGAGAAATCCAGCAGAGTTTGCTTGCTTTTTTTCTCCTCTTTCCTCTAGCCACAGGAGTGGACCAAAGCAATCTCAATCCCCTGAGCCTGGTACGTGGAGGGATTATCTCTTCCCCCAACATGAAAGGCTGTTTGTGACTTCTTTTTCTCTGCCATTTACTCTATTTTCCCTGTCTTGAGGTGTTCCCTCTTTCGTTTAAACAGTGTTGCTCTCTTTTTTGGCAGAAAGTTGTTCAGGACACAGAAGAGCCAGGCCTGACTTCAAATGAAAGACAGAAAGAAAACAGCCTTTTTCCCTTTGGCTTTAGCATATTTTGTGGGATCTCTGCCTGACCTGCACCATTCACTTCCTCTGCCTTAGCTCCTCCTTTGGTCTGCCCACTCAAACATTCCTCTTGCTACTCTTCCCGCCGCCCCCCCCCCCCCCCCCGCCCCCCCTTGTCACGTAAAACCTCCACATCCAGGTAATGAATGCCATCTCACCTCTTTCTCTTTACTCATATTTCTGTGAGGTGAATGAACCCACTGACAATGGAAGGAGGAGATAAGAAATCCCCCATGGAAATATTGCAGATACTGAAAATAATTTGGAGCAAAAATCCCTGCGGGTTTATTGAAAACACCCCCTACCCTGCCAGCCCCCAATATACAGATTTATTTATCTGCTTTGCTGCATTTTGCTTATGTCAAGAGCTGGATTGCTCCTGTACAGCCCCCTTGCCAGGCAGATAATTGCTACATACTCTTTTGTATTGCTGCTACCACCTCCACCATCGGGCGCTTTCTCAAACAATCGCCTGCGCAGCCTCGGAGCAATCCATCTCTCTGCAGACAGTAGGATAACAGTGCTTTGATATTAGGGGTCTCCCAGGAGCAGGTGAGAGTCTTGCCTCTTTTCTTGAAAATCAAATGAAGTAAATACTGTACATTTCTCCTTCCTTTTCCAGATCATTAGCAAAGATGTTAAGTAAAACCAGGCTAGCTCTCTGACAGCCCCAGCCTCTTCTTGATGGTATCTCGTTGGCCGTCACTTGCACGCAGACACACCGACCTGATGTAGTGTCATTTATCATTACCTTTTGTTTACAGCCACTCAGGCAGTTGTCACTCTGTGTGACAATGTCCGTATTCAAGCCAATATGAATTTATTTTTCAAGAAAGACATTTTGAGAGTAAAGTTTATGTCTCACTAAGGATCCAGCTATACTGCATTACTGGCAAGACTTTTTCCTTCACCATCATCCGTTACAGTTCTGATTAAACAAATCATACCGTAGCCTGGCCTTTCTCATTATTTACTGCCCAGGGTTTCTTTCACATGCTCATGCTTATCTTTTCAGCTGGATAGTCATTAAATTCTATTGCTATGCATATAGACAATAACAATTTTTAGGCTTTCTTTGATTTCCTCCACCTGTCTCCAGCTCCTGAAGGCTGGTTTCCTTCTCAGTTCCCTAGACATGGGACTGTCAGGCCCTGCTGACTGCAGGCAGTGGGAGACTCCAGCAGTGCTAGGACTAACCATGGACCCCAATTTTTATCTTAGGAGAGGGATGCCTCTGACAAACGAGACATCAGTATGTGTGAGGCAGGAGATAAACAGCTTTTTGTAGGTCACAGTAGCCACAGAAGTGGATCTTTGTTTTGAGCTGCTTCTCTCTTTTCTACCCTTCCCTTTCACCTTGCTGCTCAGTGAAGGTGGAAGAATAAGAGCCAGAGGCAGGGGCAGCATCCCAGGGGGAGCTGGGCCACATCTGGTTATGCCTCCCCTCATTGCAGTGGTGTGGCAGCGTGCGGGTAGCAGCCTTTTTGCCACTGCCATGGACAGAGGCAGAAGGACGTGCTCCCCGGCTGGGTTTGCAGAGTTGTCTTCTGGACAAAGGCAAAACTGCATGGAGAAAACCTGCGGGAACTTGTTGGCCATGATGCATGTCAGAAGCATGTTTGGCAAAATAATTTGCTACCCTGTGGACAAGTAACAACTTTCCTTTCACTTTTTTCCTATCAATATATTAATTGCCAAAATAAATATTTGATTTTCCAGTGCTAATGCAGCCCAAGTGCCATACATTACATATGCATTCCCTCCCTTATTGTCTCCTACCCCAACAGCACAAAATATATAATTGCACAATAAAGACTGGGGGACTAGGGACATACCTTAAACCTCTAGTCTGTCTACCGCTGCAAAATTACAACTGGGACCAGGTGCTGGGCCCAAAAGACAGAACTAGATGAACTATTCTATGTAAAATTTCTGGTGAACCAGGAAGGTTCCATCATACTAAACATTTACTTCAGAACAAATTTTATCTCACTGAGAATATTTTTTTTTAAATTTCATGGGAAGTATGCTTCTTTTTAATACTGTCAGGGTGTTATATTCTATTTGTTATTGGAAACTTCAGCTAGAAATGACGTGAAAATTTATTTAAAAAAAGATTTAGATCCTTAACATCAAAAGGAAAATAAACTATTTTGGTACGTGAAACATTTTGTTCTACCTGACACAGTGATTTTAAAAATATTTCTGTTTGCTGATAGCTAACAAACCAGTTTGGAATGACACACAGTTATTTCAATGACATTTTCCTAGAGCTACTAGTGAGACAAAAATCCATTATCTGTAAAGCTCAGAGTAGACAGTCTAAGTCATGAATATTATGTTGAAAGCATCTTATGATCTTTTGATGTTAGATGCTGTGCACTTATATATATAGATAATATATATATATATACATGTGTGTGTGTTTATATATACACACACATATATGAATGTGTGAGTGTATATCTGTAAACAAGTACATTTTGCTGTAGCAGTTTTGCCCTCAAAGATAGTAGCTCAATATAGCTTATGGAGAGGCATGCGGTCTGCATTGTTACGGATATTATTTCTTAACAGCTTGGATCCAGTCCAAGATTTAAGCACATACTTATGTTCGAGTATATCAGTAATTGCACTGAGCTTTGCTTGAAAGTTTTCCTTAAGTCTTTCCCAAAAGTCGTCAATGAATATACGGTGTGGAATTTTGTTGCTAACCCTTTTAACAGTCCCCAGTATCTCTCATTTTCTTCTGTTTTGGAAACCACCATGACATGACGTGTGTGTATGCAGCTTAGGCTCGTGTGCTGGATGTGCTAGTGTTTGGATCCCAGTTTCTTTGGTTCCCCCAAACAGGACCACTTCTAGGAGCAGACAAAAGAAGCAGGGCTGTAGTGTGCTGTGTAAGAGTCATGCTCCAGATGCCTCAGAGAAAAGACCTACCGCTGTGCTAACGGTGTTGAGCGCAGTAGTTACTATTTGAGGTGAAACACACAGCTCTTCAAGCTTGGAGGAGGTGTACTTGCCCTCGGTAAATTCAGCTCCAAGCCTTCTACGGTGGGCATGGATGCAGCAACCTAGCCCTGATCCTTCATCCTCAAGGCCAAATTTCAGTTTTGCCTGCCCCCTAAGTCAGACTGAGCCATCTTTGCCTTTATATATGTATAGTGTGTGTCAAGCAAGGGGCGCAGCAAGGCCAGCACAGCCTGCTCAGCAGTGCCTAATGTGAGCGCTCCATCGGGGCTCAGGTGCCACCTCCGTCTGCAGGTGACTGGAAAGCAAGTGAAAACAAGCAGATCAGCCTTTGGCTGCACAGAGCTACAGATCAGGTCCCCGGTGGCCAGCTCCCCACTGATGGACAGAAATGCGTTGTGGAGGCAGTGTAGCATAGCTTGTTTAATGCTGCATTATGTTAATGCATACCGGAGAGCCATTAACATGGGAATCTTAGATTTAAAATATAATGAACCACACAATTCAATGTTCTGTAGCACTGTATACTCTGGAGTCATAAGCATGTAATTTTTTTGATCAAGTTTCAGCCCAAAGCAAATATTCTCAGCTAAGCAGCTCTCTAATCTATCTATCCACAAATATATATATTTGTTTTTAATAACATGTGATAATATTTACCAGACACATAATGGGCACTGTTATTTTTATCCAGGGTTCATGCTTTACCTATTAAATGTTATACAACCTTTCTAAAACCAAATTAAGCAAAAACATTAGCATCAATCCATTGAATGCAGGCGCTATTTAAAAAATGTAGATGTTTTCAAACACTACAGTGAATGGAAAAATATTGCTGCCTTGACTGTCAGATTACATTTCTTTCCTATTGAAGCTAAGTGGGTTAAATTAAGTGATTAATTAACTATGCATCTGCACAATTAGGTGGGCATTTTTATTCTGTTCAACTTATACACTTACTTCTAGCTTCAAAAGAAAGGAACCGCAACAAGACAAAGAGAAGAACATCCACCAGAATTAGGCATTTCCAATAGCAGTATTGTATTATGGATTTTATTATCATTTCTGTTGTAGTGTTGTTAATTCATTGGGTTTATAACTCAGGCATGAGGATTTGGTCCGTGGTGGAATTTCTTAGTTAGAGGAATTTTTGCTAGGTTTTATTTACTGTTGGTTTTTAGACTGAAAAGCTGTAACAATGTCTAACAAAAATAATCACCTTTGTTGCAGGTTTTCTGAGTTTCTTGTCATAAGACAGCTTGGCCCGGTCTGTCATTGAGGTGCTGTTTCCAAAGCCATTTCCCGAGGTGCTGCCTGGACTTCTGTCTGCAGTGTGTATGGAGGTGGGTGAAAGCTGCGGGTGCTGCTGCACTTGTGGGGACAAGGGCCAGCACCCTACTACATCCAAGGAACATGCGTGGCATTACTGCAATACAATGGTACCCTCTTGCTGCTCCCACTACCTAAAGCTCTGCATCTGCTTTTGCAAACTTTTAAGTAGGAATAAATAGCCATCATTATAAGATCAGTGATTCTTCCTTTTTTTTACTGTTTCCCTTCAAACCCACCCCTGTCCTGGCCTGCTCATATGGTGTTCCTACAGCTTTATACTTTTAACAGCTGTGTTTTGTTCAAAGTGTCTAATTTTGCAATAACTGGCCAAATGTCCCACCTTTTCCACATGACCATGGGCTTTAACTTTCTCCTTTTTTCATACTTAACCACTCTTCTCCTCTTACCCTCTCTCCCTGCTCCACAGAGCACAGTAGACATTAAAGTATCGGTTTTTTTGCATGGCATGTTTACTAGCAGCTAAGGGGCTGCTCAGATGTCCAAGCCAGTCTGGGGCAAAAGCAGCAATCACAAGTTCAGTTTCCTCACCTCCCCCTTGCAAAGTGCATGTGGATGTCCATAAACCTGCCGCTAACCTTCAGTGGAAGAAGGGCACCTATGGCTTCTCCTCTCTGGGTAAAACTCTCTCCTTCCACCCCCTGCAGTGGCGCCTACCCCAACCAAAGCTGGGTGCAGCCTTGTGCTGGATTTCTTGTCAAATTTCTCACCCTTTTCCCCCCTCTCCAGTGAAAACAGAAGTGTTTTTCAACGCTCCCGTTCACCAAACCTCTTTTCTGAGATGGTTTTTATCTTGGTCCTTGCCAGAATCCTGGTCACTGGCAGGTGCAAATGCTGTAAATGGACTAATGTGGACCCAGCAAGCGCTGGCCTTCTGCTTTGAGCTGTGCCTTTGAAAATAATGAGCTGGATTGTCAGAGCCCTTGGTCAGCAAGGTGAGAGAATGAGAACCCTGCTGCTCCCCTGCTCAGTTTGCAACTCCAGCTGCTGGCAGTGGCAACTATTCAACTGAAGTTCCCTTCAGTGAGAAAGGTCTTTGGCAACAAGGAAATGTTGGGATTTTTTTATTCCCTCGTCTGTAACTTTTGTTTTTTGGCATCAGCTGCCATGTGTCCTCATACAAAAGTTCTTTTCTTTTCTTTTTCTTTCCCTTTTTTAAGCTGACATTTTGATTCTGCTTTAATTAAACCACTTTGGAAGCAGCATGACTCTGTTTTGGAATGAATTGCACTAGTACAAGTTTTGTGCGGAGGCATCTTTATTTCAGAGTGACTACATCCCTTCTGACAGTCCTCCCACAGCTAGCCCACCTTGCCTTGCTTCAGGCCTCCATCAGTCTGGGGTTTTTTAACCTGCATGAACTCTACTGCTCTACAAGCATCCTGACCAGATGTCACAGGGCAGTTTTCATGCCAAGAGGCAATCGCTTTGGCTCCTTTGCTTTTCTGCTTGCATGACACCCCTCTTGCTCCTTTCCCCTTGCTCCCTTCTCCCACTCAGTTACTGACCCAGTGAGGATGCCATGGCCCAGGATTTATCAGGGCTTTTTTCTCTCCCAGAAGAGCATGTCCAGTCCTCGCTGAATTAATCAGTGCTTTGCTGTGACCTATCAGTGTCTGGGGCAGCGTATGTGGGAGGAAAGCACTTGTGGGGACAAGGGCCAGCACCTTACTACATCCAAGGAACATGGGTGGCATTACTGCAATACAACGGTACCCTCTTGCTGCTCCCTCTACCTAAAGCTCTGCATCTGCTTTTGCAAACTTTTAAGTAGGTATAAATAGCCATCATTATAAGATCAGTGATTCTTTTTTTTAACTGTTTCCCTTCAAACCCACCCCCATCCTGGCCTGCTCATATGGTGTTCCTACAGCTTTATACTTTTAACAGCTGTGTTTTGTTCAAAGTGTCTAATTTTGCAATAACTGGCCAAATGTCCCACCTTTTCCACATGACCATGGGCTTTAACTTTCTCCTTTTTTCATACTTAACCACTCTTCTCCTCTTACCCTCTCTCCCCGCTCCACAGAGCACAGTAGACATTAAAGTATCGGTATTTTGCATGGCATGTTTACCAGCGTAGAAAAATCCTGGCTCAAAAAACCCATGAGTGACCACTGTCTTAGGTTTTTAACTACATTTATAGTAGAGGAGGTAAATTGCCAAAATCAAACCATGACAACATTACAAAAATCCGTGAAAATTATAAGGCAGAAATTCCCAGACGTCCTCTTTTGCAACTCCATTTCCAAGCCCATGAGCTCATCCCCACCAACATTTCCTGCTTGGGGTGCATTCCTCAGTCTAGAAAGCACCATTATAAGGAATTCTTGGCTATTTTTACTGAGATTCTTGGAATTTTTAACAATTGAAATGCAAATCTGTTATTATAAAGTCCAGTTATTTGGGAGTGCACTTTTATGATGCATAAACCTATGGGAGAGGATTTAAACACAGAGAATTAGTGCTCAGTTTCAGTGCCTGGATTATGGAATAATACACAGCCTCCTCATGGGGCTGCGTTCATTCAGTGTTTCCTTCCTACCCCAGTACTGCCTTTCTGAGCCCCAGCATGGTACATGAGCATTGTTCTGTTTTCCAGGTCTTATAGAGCCTTTCAATGCAATATCCATTTCTGTTTTGCAGCCCAACATTTCAAGAAAGCATCCACTTACGGAAAAGAAATCCATGGAAGTTAAGAAATAATTACAAATTAACTACTACAATTAAAAATATTTTTACCCTGTGCTGTTGGTTAGTGGATTGAAAATTGAGCCTACTTGGATGAATTAAATCAAAGGCAGGAGGAAGGCTATTGGGAAGTGATTAGCTGGTCCTTGTGTCCCGGAAGTCCTGTAGTGCACTACTAGGAAATTCATAGCGTCCCAAAGCCCAATAGCTGGATGTTGGATCACAGGGTATCTTCCTTGGACACCGCACAGTTGCTCTGAAAAAATCCAACACTACAATAAACATGAAAATGCTCTTAAATTGGCATTAAAAATCTCACTCAATATGTTCAATGAAAATCTTCTATCAGATATATTTTATTAGGGATGGTACTAAACTGAATAAGAAGGTGGCAGGCAAAATTAGGTAATTTGTGGAGTTCTGGCTCCATGATCCCTCTCTTATAAGAGAGAGAGAAAAGAAGCAGTTTAATTCCAGGAAAAGAGGCACAGCAAATGTTTCTCCTTTGAGTAAGCAAAGAGAGGAGGGAAACTGTGATCATTCCCTGTCCTGCCTCTGCTGTGGGGCAGCTACAAGCCATCGCCTGTTCCAGGCAGACAGTGAAAACCTAGCATAGCCTAGTGGGCTTGCTCACTGCCATAACAGCTATGTTTAGTGGTGGCTATTTTCAGAATCAGGATTTTGTGTTGTAATCCATGTCACACAGCACCTGACTGGCAGATGTCTGGATACACAGCAAGGCTTGGAGGAATCGGTAGCTTGAAAGTGCTGGGGATTGTGTGGACGTTACTTTTTTGATCATATTGTCTTTATTCCAAAAGTGAATTCCTAATTACACCCACAGTTCTGGGTCAGCAAAAAGCCACAACTCACATATAAACAATCTAATTTTTAAAGTTGTCAAAATGACAAGATCTTTAAAAATATGTCAGCTCATTAATATATAATAATCCCATGCCAACTTGCCTTGAAATAATTTGATAGATAAGATCTCATTTTGTTGATAACTAAATGAATTTTAGAACACTGAAGGTTGTTTTGTGTTTTTTAATCTGGTTTTTATTTGTGATTGCTTGTAACTGTTTATATCCATTTAATAACTAAAAAAGCATGTCCACAATCTGTCCTTGGCTGAATTCCTCCAAATAGTTCACTCGTTCAGTGTGGTATTGGGTTAGCTTGTTGGTTCAGTGATCAACATGATTTTTGAATCAATGTAACACAGGAGAGGGTTTACATTACTGCTGCCACAAAATGTAATCAACTGCCTAGCATATTTGTCTGAAGAATTATTAAAGCATAGAATGCAAAGTGGCAGAAATAGAAGTATAATTCTGGTAAAATCATCAAAGGATGCAATAACCGAGTTAGAAAATGCAGTGACAGATCTAATTAACGAACTAAATTACAATTCAGTCCAAAAATAATTGTCATTAGAAGTAAAATCACATTTCTGTCTGAAGCGTCTCAGCATGTTTGCCATAGTGATTGGTAAAACTAGAAAGAAACCCACTCTCATTATTTTTTTAATGCAATTATTATACACAAAAATCAGTCATGAAATCGAATATGCCAGTTTAGCAAACCATTCTCAGCTAAGAGCCTTCCCCCTCACACTGCGATGTAGAGCTTTAGGCTCTAGGGCTGCTGCCTTACAGCACTCTCCTTTTGTGCCCGTGTTGGAGTCAACATTATTTTTGGACCGACTCCCTCCTCCCAAAGACCTCTTCAATTTCTGAATTAAAACAACAGACCGTTTAATTTTAATATTGACCTAATTGCACATCTGAATCAGTTGGAAGCCATCTAACAGAAGGAAAATACTAATAGGACATGTGCCAACTGCAGTTTAAGTTGGGCTGCTTTTAATATAATCTGAAGAGCTTTTGTATTAAGCTCTAACAATGGATAATACAGCCGCTGAGCTGATTACTTAAGCAACTTCTAGATATATTCACACAACAAATTTGAATTCTGAGTATTTTGCATACTGTTTCCACCTATATAATTGTCCACTGGCCCTTATCATTTTTTATTATGCAAAACTGAATTTTTTTTGAAGCGTGAAGAATGAAGTAATTTAGTATGCAAACAGTTAAAACTCTCATGTGGATTCCGATTTCGTATGTGTTGATAAATTCACTTACGATGACTGACAGTGTGAGATTTTTTAGGGTCATATCGGTCACTCTTTCCATGACACTGATGAAAATGATAAACTAAATGCCAGAAGTGTCCCTGGCGCATCGTGGGATGAAATGTGTAAAATGTCAGTGTCTAGCCGGTGTCTATTAATAACTAAATATGATTGCATGTAATGAGCAGAGATTTTCATGTTGATTGAAGTATGATTTCTTTTGATCTTCCAGATGTTGCTGCTTAGAAATTCATATTGCTCTTTTGCTGCTAAATGCATAATGACCTTTTAAAACCTTTTAACTGTTAAAACCCCTATTATTTTCAACAACCAAGTCAAGCTTCCAGCTTTTTTAATGTTGATTGGAAGTTCCTCTCTCTTCCCATTCTTACTTTCCCTTTTTGCTTTGTCTAGTCTCCTCTTCCTCTCTCTTTTTTTCTACACTTCTTTTCCTCTAATACATTTCTCTAGCAAAGTTTCTGACAACACACTGACTCCTGTGCTCGGAGGGGCTGATGGCATAAGATAGCTGGACCCCATTGCCACTTGTGCCACTGCTACTCCCTTAAAGTACCAGGGAGTTACCCAGCATCGCTGGCAAATTTGGCCTGAACAAATATTTTGTGTGAATACCCAGGTCATCTCGCTTCCGTGGTAGAAAAGAAACAAAGGCAGGTGTCAGAAGTAAAGAATCGCATAGCTGGTGTTGATAGCGGAGTGATCCGCTTGAAGAAAGAAATCGGGGAGCATTGTAAGCTTTCTGCATGAATAATGCATCTGTGTCGCTTGTTTTTGGGCTTAGTCACACCCTGCCTTCCACATTTGGCCCCTTTATGGTTGCACCTGTGTATGAATGGTGACTGCCTGAGAGCTTGCAAGAATAAAATGAGTCCCAGAGTAAAGGCGGCAGCAGCAGCAGCGTAAGCTTCTCTTCATTATTCAGCTTTTGTGCCAGTCCCACGTTAGCGGAAGGCTGTCTCTGGCCTGCGTGACTCAGCCATGTTAATACAGGGAGCTGCTTCTGCTCCATGAGGGTGTTTTAAGTTCTTAACTGCTTCGGTTAGTGGCCGCTGGATGAAGACGCTGAAGAAGGGTATCTCCACTCCTGGCACTTTTGGCAATATGAGCTTTAGGATGTTTCAAGACCTCTGAATGGGGTTCATGTGCCCAGGTTTCTTCCACATCACCGTGCCGTCCCAGCATTGTTCACAAAGAAAAGGGTCTTGGGAGACCACCTAGGCCAAACTCCCACTTCAAGCAGGGCCAGCACTGGCTTAAGACCCATTTGAAATATTTTGGATCCGTCTGGAAGGAGAACATCATCTGGCATGTTGCGTTTGGTATGGTGTGTACTCAATGGGTTAAGGGCCAAATCCTCTCATAGTCTCTTCAAGCAAATGCAACGTCTTCAAGCAGTACTCCTGTAAATTAGCATAAGGACAAATCTGCCTGGAACAGTTTGATCAATTCACTATGAAAGGCTTGCCCTATCTAGTTACCATCCTTTGGGCCCACTGCCATCCAGCCTAGGAATCGGTTCAAGTGCTTCTCATTGCCTGGACACTGGCAAATGATGGGAGGCTGCCAAGGGACAGGCTGGAGTACAGGGCCATCCTGAGGTGTTTTGCGGCCTTTGAAATGGGGACATGGCTCACGGATCTGTTTTAGCTGCTGTGTAACAGCAGGAAAATGTACCACTTTTGCATAGGCAGTATGTAGGTGGAAAAGACAGTAAAGACAATCGAGCAGAGTAAAGCATCTAGCAAAATAAATCCCTTCTGAACAAGTGTTTTTTTACACCTAGATCTGTTCCTGCAAATCTTCAATATAAAACAAATTATTCTGGTTTTAATTACAGACTCTGTGGCAAATAAGCCACACAAAGCCAGACTCAAGAAGATCCTAGACCCTTGGAGGACCAGTCCAAGTCTACCATGGCACAGGTAAAGAGTGGCTCCAGTGGTCACTGTACCAGAGCATGCCAGGTTTTTTGTGTTTGTTGGTGAAAAATGCTGTCCATCGTATGGCATCTTTGCACTGTCTTTGTGAAAATGGCTGCATCTTTTACTGACTTCCCTGCGGATCTCTTTGTCACTAATGCAATAGTGACAGTCCTGGGGCCCTATTGCTCTCAGCTACCTCTGGTTCCTGTGCAGTGTACTGTGTCATTCATTATATATGCTGGTCCCATCTGGTCTGACAAGCCTTCTCCATCCTCAGAAGCGATTACAAATAATAATGATGACAAAACCCAGAGAATTTTTGCTTTATTTTGAAAGTGATTGTCTTCTGTTGCATGAGGGCGCTTCCCGCCTATCTCTGGGGTCACCTGGCAACCATTTGCTAGCCTCCTGCCATCAGATCCATATCAAGCAAGGGCATCTGGAAGCTCATTTGGGATGGGAACTGCTCCCTTTCACTATCCTTGCTGGCCTTCTATGGGCTGAGGTGAGATTACTGTGCATACGATGGATTCATGACCATTTTACTCTGATAGAGGCTACTTAAACATATTGTAGCAGTTTCATTTGTGTTCTGCCAAAATATTAAAAGAAAAGCTGATGCTAATACAGTATCAACCACCAACACTGCATAATTAAGCATGCGTTATTTGCAGTTGATGTTTGTCTGTTTAATAGAATTAAGGATAATTAAGAGAAAACAGTGAGAAGACATCACTGCACAATATAACAATCTACCAAAGCAAATGAAACGGTGAAAGCAATGTCTCTGAGTAGGACTTGTGTGTTGTTTGCTGCTGTGCTTCTTTAATGGGTCACTTAATAATAAAAATTATATACGTATAATAATATATACACTTAATACATACAAATAGACACTATATTTGTATGTATTAAGTGTGTATATATGTATTAAGTGTACAAATGTACAAATATACACTTTAAAAATTAAGTGTATATTTGTATGTATTAAGTGTATATATATGTATTAGGTGTACAAATGTACATTTGTATATGTACATAGATACATATATGTGTATATATATGGATTAAGTGAGAACGTGACTGCACATGGCTGGGACACATTAGGATTTTAAAGGATCTGTTTAAAGGGTGCACTCCAATTTTGAAAGAGAAGAAGCATTTGTGACATACTGGGCTAACATGGACACATTCCAACTTTCTCATCCAGCATCCTTTCCTTTTGTTTACACTGGAATGCCCTGTGACTGTTCCTGTCTGATCACATTCCCCACTCTCACCCTGAAGCTGACATCTCTGAAGTGGCTGGAGTAAGTCCAAAGGACATTAAACACTGGTTTGGCCACTGGGTTTTGCTACAGGACTGAAAGTGGATGACTGGCTTGTGGCAAGCCATACCTTGGTTAAAGCGTCGTCTTTTAATGTTCCACCTTGGTGCTAAACCTCCTCCCTGGCTGTGGTGTCTCAGATATAAATCACCTTTCTGTTGGTGGCTCTCTCTTTCTTTCTTTAATTATCTGTTCCTTTAATCAAAATCAGTAGGGACAGCAGAGGGAGTGTGGCTAAGGATGTATTTACTTGAAACATCCAGAGCTCTGAATATATCACCAACATGGGCCAGAATGGCCTGGGGAACATCTGTGCTTCAACTTTGCTCAACAAAGACAAATATGTCTCACTCAGTGCTTCACTCTTATAGAAGTTTCCATATTGATAGAAATAATTCAATGTATTTTAGTAATTTTGTTAAGGCAGGCTCAGCAGTTCCCCCACTTCAGATTCAATAGTAATTGGGTTGATATTACCTGCAGGTATCTTTGCAAGAAGATGCTGTTTATGTCACTATTGCAGAAGCTTTATCAATACATTAATTGGTGCTAGAAAGTTGACAGCCTGCCCATATGAGTGTCTGGCTTTGAGCAACCTGAAACTTAAATTACTATTTGAACTTATTTTTTGTTTGGAAGATAATGCACTACAGAGGGACAGTAAGAAGCAACATCCTTAGATGGCACCTGTGTTTGATGAACGGATACCTAATGCAATCACTATTTTTATTTGTTCCTGTAGCAAGGGCACACCCAGGGGCTTTGGTGGGGATTAGGGCCTCTGTGCTCAGTACCATGTACAAACAGCTTGCAATTGAATGTGGATTCATATATAAGAAAATGAAACCAGCCATTCCCTTTCAGAAAAATTGAATTCCCCTCCCAACAGGTCGATAACGCAAGCAATGACGGTGGTGCTTGAGAAGGATAGCTGCCATGGTGTGCAGTGGAGCTTCCTTAGGAAGGTCCCACATCTTCATAAGGCTCCAGCAAGATTAATCTCTGCACCAACACAGAGCTTTTGGGAAAAATCGTGCTCCAAGAGAGAAACTTACTGCTCTGCCTCCATTCCTCCAGGGCCACCTTTACAGACAGGCATGGCTGGTGGTTTGCTGCAGTAGCAAGGGCCAGCTGACTGCCTCGCTTGGACAAGGTATGTGACATGGCACTGCCCCAGTCCCCAGTCTGGCACAGCTGCTGGCAGAGACTGTAGGACACCACGATCACTATTCTGGGGGGTCAGCTTCCCCCTTTCCTCCTCCTCAGTAACAACTAAAGAAGCAAGTCCAGTTCTGTCCCTTCCCTCCCTCACCTGATCCAGCATCTGAACCCAGGCTGTCTAATCTGCATGCATGGCTGAAATTTTAGGGGCCTGGGAAGGATACAGCTACCCAAATTTCTTTGCCAGTCAATGCAGAGGCATACTCAACCCTAAAGACTTGCAGAGGTTGCTCCTGTCTCCCTTACTTGTGAGATGTAAGGAAAGCAAAGGGGAACCACTGGAAATAGTTGTCTTCATGCCTTCGAAATCTGCTTGGTCATGCTTTTCTAAAGGCAGGAGTGTAGTACAGGATGGTGTCATTGCTTATGTTTTGAACTATGTGGCAGTAGAGCAAGCACTGACTTAGTGTGGCTCTTCATTTCAAGCCAAGCCATGGTACAGCCAGGCTGTCAAGAGTCACATGGAAGAGACAACAAGGAGGATGCAACCAGCCAGCAGCCAGGCATTCACTGGGCATGCAAGAGCAGAGCTGAGTTTTGCTGTGGCTTTCTCCTGGTTTTCATCCAGTGATGCTGAACTATAACAACAGAGATGCCACAGCATGCTGCAGCCATAACAGCAATAGGGGAATGACTGCACCCCCTTGGTGGTTATCAGAAGCTCTGACTCTTCTGGAAACTGAGGCAGGGTGTAGGTGCCTGTTAGCCTACACTTGGGTTGCTTTAGAATCGGTAGCCCCAGCCATGCCACCTGCACCAGCAGCTGCAGCAAAGAGCCTGGGCAAGTGTCACAGTCCACTCAGTGGACTTGTGATGGTTTGTTAACTATGATCTTGAAGCGCAAAAATCAAGGTGACCACGCCAAGCGGTTATGCTTCAATCAAACAGCACAGTTTTATTGTTTGCCCGTAAAGCAGTGTGCGATAGGTGGAAAGACAGAAAGTGAATAAAAGGTAAAGTAAAAAGAAAAGGAAAGAGGATGATAGCTACCACCACGGGTCCAAGGTGTCCCTATGGTCCCAGGTCCGGGCAGCGTCCTACCGGTCCTTCCGATCGTCGTGATCCTTGGTGGGGAATATCTCCAAAGTTCAGTTGCTAAGAAGGCATCTTTTTGTGCCAAGCAACACACCTTGCTCCGCCTCTGGTCCATGGACTTCCACCAGTCTCCACCCTCTTGAGCCAGGTTTTCTTGCCCCAGAGGCGGGTAGCTTCAGACCAGGAGGCGTGTTCTTTTTTGTTTTCTGGTTCGTTGTTATGACCACGGTTGCGATCCATCTTCTGGACAGCTGTTATGTGGCCTTATTCAATCCCAGGTGGCAGGGAGCGGCATAGTACTCCTCCTCGTACCGTGCAGTTCTCTTTCCCAGGGTCTTTGTGTCTTGGTGTCCATGAGGACCGCATTCCATCTCCAGGTCTCTGTTGGCAATGTTGAGACAATATTGTTCTCTTTAGACCGACTCTTACAGCTAGATTCAGGGTAAACCTGTGAGGATTCACCTATAGTTGAAAAGGATCAGTTTTGACAGACTGGACCAATGTCTGATATTTGTAAACCAGAATGTGTCTGTGTTCGTATTTATTCACACTGTTCTCCAATGTTCCAGTTCCTAGATTGGTGTGAGGATAGTTCCTCGGAAATTAATAACTGTTAGAGCTCTGTGGCTCAGTGAATTGTTTACTTCCTTACATCATTAATACTATCTTTGTAGGGAGAAGGAGTGTTGAAAATAATAAACAGTCTTTCCCTCATTAATATTCTGAAGACTATGGGAGCAAAGGCAAGACAGGACTGCTAGCTACCGCGGGGCCTGGAAATACACAGCTTCCAGCTGGTGCGGTCCACGCTCAGGTCTTTTCTAGTCACCGTAAGAAAAACGTGTTATAATTGCACAAAGCCAAGTTTGCATCTTTCCCGGCATACTGACTCTTCCGTTGTCTGCCTCTGTATATGCGTTTATATACATCGCTCAGAAGGCGCGCTGGATTTTGCATGCTGGGCGCGGGTCTCGGTGCTGAGCGCGGCTGGGAAGCCCCGAGCAGCGGCCCGAGCAGCGGTGGCCGCGGGGCAGGGCTCAGTAGGTGGCGCTATTTCCTCTTGGTTTAGGACCAAACCCGCGACCCAGCGCCGTGTGCGGGGAGCCGTCCGGCCGCAGTGCCCCGGTTCCGCCTGTTAGCAGGGCTGCTTCTTTCTCTACAAGCGGTGAAGCTGCGTTTCTACCCTCGGATGGCAGGAGGACTTACCTTAGCATTGTAGTTAAAATTCATTTCTGTCATTTCATTCGGATTCTATACATCTCTTTTGCACGTTCAGCTGGGTATTGTATTGTTTTTTTTACTTTCCAACCTAAAAACTGCTGTTTGGTATCCAATATGTTGTAGTAACTCTCTTAAACCAGTTATTACCATCTACTTCAGCGATGGCTGCCTTCCTAGAGTGGCAAGGAAATGTGTCCCTATAAATTCCTTCCCTCACAATATTGAACCTTAATTAATCGCCACTTATAAAATGCTTTGAGATCCCCAGAGGAGGAAAAAGAAAAAAAAAAAAAGTATGGAAGTGCAAAGTATAGTTAATTGTTATTTTAGCACTTTAAAAGCATGAACCCACCCCTGGAAACTAGGCACAAAAATGCACTAATTCCAAATTCTGCATGAGAAAACTCAAGGCCACAAGGGAATTTGAAAGGTTCCTAATTAGGCAGAATTCACAAGGCAGACAAAAACTTGAAGACAAAGGTTAAAAAAAAGAGGCAAGAATATATTTCATAGGAAACCAAAAGACAAGTAGCGAAATGCAGTGACAGAGAGCTACTCTGTCTAGACCACAGACCAGGTGCAGATCCACCCAGGGCGATGCTCATGCATTAGCACACACTGCACTGGTACACGTACTGGGCAAACCCATGCCTGAAGTAGCTCAAGCAACTTCCTTGGAGTGACACCAGGGACTTGCTTGGCCCCTTTTGTTTAGCTGATATCACAAGAGCTGAGACGAGGAATTAGACTGACATAGATAACTGCCTACCATGCAGTCAGGGGAGGGAGTGATCATTTGTGTGCTGCTGGCTCTGCCCGATAGGGTCTTTGGATCTTGTGTTTTTCCCCTGATATTATTATTCTTACTATTTTTAGAAAAATCTGGAAAGAAGGAGCAAGTGGTTAAAAACACTAACAGAATGAAAAAATGAGAAACAGTTTTGGGGTTGTGTTTACAAAGACAGCTCAGGATACTAACAGCCATTTTATGTTCTAAGACCAAACGTAAATTTTCTAACTCTCTCCTCTCCCCTTATGGGAAACATTTAATTCTTTAAATACCAAAGTTTCCACTGGTGAAGTTTGTTAGGTGCAATGGCACTGGGCTTGCACAGATACACCTTCACCTGCAATTTGATGACTCTGAGTTTCTTGGCATCTGTTTCACTGATGAATGTTCTCTCTTTCCCAGAGGAGGGGATGCTGCAGCCACACCTGGAGCCTGCTTTCCCTCCACCTCCCTGCATCTTCTCACAAAATGCAGCCAAACGCTCCTCCCTGCTACACACCCTTTTACCGGTTCTGATAATCCTTGAGATCAAATCCTTGCTCTGTCTGTTTTGGGGCAGAAACTCACAGCTAGATCTGTCTCTTTCTGGAGACTCCACCGGTGGGGTACTGAATGAGATAAAATGTAGCTGTCTCAGTCAATACCATAAGTTATTTCCAGTTTCATAGGAGCCCTTTCCTTTGCATTTGCAATTTAGTATTCACAGACTAAGGGACCCAGCCCTGCCTCTCCCCCAGCGCAGGTAAGGATCCAACCCCCAAAGCTGCAGAATCAAATCTGTACAGCTTCTTGTTCCCTATGACTTAATGAATATTTATGTCTTTATTGCAGCATGGAATAGCTCAGGTCCCATGAGCACAGCAAGCAGGAGAATGTTTGATTTGTGAGCCTGAGATAGGGAGCAGCAGTAGCTGAAATTCAGGGGCCATGGGGATTTCTGTAGAGAAGGGGAGAGCCCTGGTATCTATGTAATTTAGGTACCGAGGAGGTCTGGAGGATAGCTGTTTTGGAAGTTAGCACATGGAGTGGCAGTTAGATATCTCCAGCACCCCAGTCAATCTAGTTCCAGAGGCTTCAGCACAATGTTCAATCCATATTCACATATTTTGATTATTCAAAAAGGTTTTTGCCTTCCCTGAGAATTAAGCATGAAGGGCCTAATTCTAGATGCTGCACTGATACAACTCTTGATAAGTATCACTGAAGTCAATCAGCAGAACAGCATTTCACATTTGCCTCTTTGAGAATGGGATTTGTTCCTTACCTAATCAGGTAATAGTGTTGTCATCAGACTAATCCATATGCCTGCAGAAGAAAGTCTCTCTCTTGTTTTACTGTTGCCATAATGTTTCCTCTTCGGACATTGACTGCAGATCTAAAGGCTTCACAATTCACAGAGAAGATAGAGAGCTTTTCTTTCCTTGCTAGTCTTTGGCTGGTTTTACCTGTGCTCAGGGTGCAATAGTCAATGTTCATTTTCTTGACGTAGGATATGGCAGGTAAGTGTAACATCCTTAATAAAATACCACAAATACTGTATGGAAGGGCACAACAGCTCCTTTTTGGACTGGATCTTTGCCTAGTGCATGCAGGTTTTTAATGTTAAATGTTCTCAAGAAGATGTTAAGACCAGAGTCTGTTTTCCTTTGTGAACCCCCAATGAGTGACAGCCCAGGTACTTCTTAGGATAAGGTTTTGTGAGACAGCTCAGCCTTACAGCTCGTAGTCTGCACGGACGGAATGTCCTCACCACAGATCCTGTGGTCTGTTTCCATTGTGTTCACTCTGCTATTTGGACCTCTTAGCAACCAGTCTGTATCATTAAAAAGAAAAAGGATTAACATGGGGAAAGAAAAGAAGAAATGAAAGTTTAGTTAGTGAACTGATCTGACTCTCCGTATTCCCAGCTGAGCCAATGCGAGGGACACAGTGGAGCAGTGCTGCCAGCAGTGGGAGGATGCGCAGGGACAGGGGTTGCCCCCAGAGCTGTGAGCTTGCCCCATCTGCCTGTGAAACTTTAGTCTTAGAGGTGAATAGATGTCATTCCTCTGTGTGATCCAGCCCTCAAGCCTTCCAGCAGAGCTCCCTGTCTAGCATAGATGCAACAAACTAAATACCTTAATTAGAGCATGCTACCATTGCACCTAGTGCAAAGCAATCTGGGATGGGAGGGAGTGCCTAAGAAGTGGTGCTGGTTGTGGCAGGAGAAAATGGAATGCTTTCCTTCTGTTTGAGCCTAATTATTGTACTGAGAATCTGTCTTCACCGGTGTCTTGGAACTTTAGGGCTCTGTGGTGGAAGCAGGATAAGTGCCAGTAGCAAAGGAACAGGGTATTCAGTACCAGAACAACAAAAACATCATCATGAAGGCAGTGACCTGCAGGACTCTCATTAGCTCTGGTAGCAGCAGGACCCAGCTGTGATGCTGAACACAGATCTGAAGCTTGAAGAGACTCTGGCCAGCCACAAGCAGGCTTCGAAGCTGTGCCAGAAGAGAAGGGAACAGAGGAAACTTCTGCCATGACAACATGAAAGAGTGCTCAAAAGGTGTCTTGGGTTCTTGTTCCAGCTGGATGAGTGGCTGCCTAGGTACAGAGACTAATTTATGGGAAATGTAAAGACAACTATCTTTAATATTAAAACCTGTGAGTCATTTTCTTTATTTGCTACCCCAACTGCACAACCAAATGCAGAGGCTCCAATCTTCTTTCCTATGACCTTCAATCATCTGTTGGAGAGTCACATCATTAGGATGAAATTGGGAGAGTTTATTTCAGAAATTTCACTAACTGAAACGAAGAAACTTCTGTGCTGCATTTGTCCATCTTTCCTTGAAGACCAAAGATGAGGTATGTCACCCAAAAGGCAGATTTTTCCATCATTCTGACCTGACAGTACAGTCTCCATATTTTTTTGAATGCAGGAAGCCGATAACCTTACCCTTGTCATTTTTTCACAGATCTGGGCCTCTTTTCATCTTATTCCTCTAGGCAATTCCAGATCTATTTTCTACTTGACCCCATAGTTCTGATTTGCATGGCAGGTTGCCTATTCCTTTGCTTCTGCACATCTAGTTTGTTTAACAAAGAATCCCATCCTAATCTCTTGAATTTTCCCATGATTCTGCCATTAAGCCCTAAAAAAACCCCAAACAAACAAACCAAAAAAAGGGTAGAAAATGTACAGAGCCTCCCAGAGCCCAGAGAAACAAGTATCACAAGGAACATCAGTGCTAAACGCTGTTGTTTACCCATGCACTCCAAATGCATTAATAGGTTACAAAATGGAGATGAGTTTAGGTTAAACAGACAGCTTTGTCACTTTGCAGAGACAGGTCTTTAGACTCACAAGATAAATAAGACAATTCAAGCATGGCTTTACCACTCCACACACTTCTTATGTTCTTACAAAAGCTCGTGCAATTGTGTATTAATGTAAAAGGCGCTTTCCTTCCTGTGATTATTTATGTAATCAGTAGGAAAAAATTCATGATGAACTAGACTCTGCGGGTCAGCCTCTGATCACTCTAATTTGAATGTTGGATGAAGAAAAAATGTCACAGGCAGCCAATATCCTGCAAAAGAGAAGATCTGCAGGGACACTGACAGGGGACTGGCAGTGAGTTGTCACAGTAGACTTTGCTGGTTATTTGCTGTCTTTCTCACTGCGTATCATCTGGTCTTTTGCTCCTGAATTACTAGCTTAAGCTCCCCTGCATGCAAGACAGATGCCTAATTTGTGGATACCAACAGGAGTCATGTCCAAAATAGATGTTCAGCTGCTCAGACCTGTTAAAACTGAGAAACTTCTGGGCATGTCTGAAAATAAAACATTAATTGCCTCAGAAGCACTGGTGCTCGAGGCTGTGATGCCTGCAGATTTTTAGGTGCCACCAGGTTTCATGAAGGAATGTTTTTGGGGGTAACACCTTTTGGGGCCTTAAGCCTTAGAAAAATTCAGTCGTGGTGTGGGCCTATAAGTCCTTAATATTTCTGTGCAGCTCACAGGGAATCACCTCCACCGTGACGGCTCCCCACTTTTGCTCACTGCCCGGTCGTGGTGAGCGGTGGGTTACAGGAGTATGGCATTCGGGCTCCTGGGTGTTGTGTGAGGAGCCGAGTTGTCTGACTTGAGGGGGGGCATTCCTTCATCTGGCAGGGTTCTGGGATGCAAAGGCTGCATCAGTGCCATACTGAAGCAAAGCACTTTACCCCCTTTCGCTGACAGAAAGCATAAATGCATTACTCTTTAGCTGGCACAGAAGTGATTGATTCCAAAGTGGCCGCAGCAGCCTATATATTCATTTGTTGAGTGATGATACACAAAACCTTTCCTAATCCAACATCTCCTGCTCTGCTGTCACCGAATCATGGAATCACAGAATAATTTGGGTTGGAAGGGACTTTTAAAGGCCATCTAGTCCAACCCCCCTGTAATGAGCAGGGACATCTTCAACTAGATCAGGTTGCTCAAGGCCCCATCCAGCCTGGCCTTGAATGTTTCTAGGGATGGGGCATCTATCACCTCTCTGGGGAATCTGTTCCAGTGTTTCTCCACCTGCACTGTAAAATATTTCTTCCTTATATGTAGTCTAAATCTACCCTCTTTTAGTTTAAAACCATTACCCCTTATCTTATCACAACAGGTCCTACTAAAAGGTCTGTCCTCATCTTTCTTACAAGACCCCCTTTGAGTACTGAAAGGCTGAGATCAAGTCTCCCCGGAGCCTTCTCTTCTCCAGGGTGAGCAACTCCAACTCTCTCAGCCTTTCCTCTTAGAGGAGGTGTTTCACCCTGAGGAGATGAAGACAGGGACTCCTGATTCCGACCAGAAGACTCTTTATTAGCCCAAAACCTGCGTTTATATATCCTAATGCACCATACTAAAATATAATCAATTAATCAATACTGTTCACAGGCTTCTTGGCTATATTTCGTTGGTTAATTACTAAGCTACAAACACACTGAACTTCTTGCATTTTTTTTCTCTCTTCCTTCTTATCTCTGTGAGTTTTATGTTCTCAGCCAGCCACCAATGTGGCATGGTGCATCCGCTCCAGCCTTGCTTCATATCCCGTTTCTCTTCTGGGCGTTCAGCCAACCTTATCTTACTTTCTTTCTTCTTTAGCCTTCAAGGTCCTTCACAGGCATCGTGGCCTCCAGCACTTGCCATAAAGCTCTCTACACCACCCCTCTGATAATTTTTCGGCTGTCCTCCGCACCTGCTCAACAGGTCCTTGTCTTCCTATGCTGGGGGCTCCAGAGCTGAACTCAGCACTCCAGGTGGGGTCTCAGCAGAGTGAGTAGAGGGGCAGAATCACCTCCCTCGACCTGCTGGCCACACTTCTTCTGATGCAGCCCAGGATACAGTTCTATGATAAAGCTGACCATGGTGTTTATGCTCCATCCTGAAGCTCTCCTCAGCTAGAGTGGGAGGATTCTAGATATGACAGTGGCAGAGTTTAACAGGATCCTTACTGGAGTTCAGGAAAATAGCTTTACTGACACTTCTCAAAGGGGAGTAATCAATGTCTTGATGGCCAGCAGGTGACCAGCAACGAGCAGAGTACTGGGCTCTGGTGGGATCCCATCTGTGATACTGTGTCTGGTTTGGGCCCTCAGCTGAAGAGGGACAGGAAGAAACAGCTGCGGGTCTAATGGAGAGTGGAGAGCTACCAAAATGGCACAAGGCTGGGAGTTTGTGGCTCACGAGGAGAGGCTGAGGGAGTCGGACCTGTTCTGCCTTTGTGGAGAGAAGGCTAAGGGACACACTTGTAACAAAAATGGCTTGATGGGCAGATGCAAAGATGGAAGACCTAAATCTTTCTTGGTAGTGCCAGGCACTATAAGAAAGGCAAAGGCCGCAAAATGCAATTTGGAATTTCAGTTTGGACATTAAGAAAAAATGTTTCAGCAGGAGGGCATAACAGAGGAAGACTCACCAGAACTGTCATGCAACCTCCATCATTTGAGTCTCAGCTACACAACTCACGGATCTGGTTCCGTGTGGGTCATAGTCCAGGTGAGTAGGAAGATGGAGACTAGACACCTCCAGTTGTCCATTCCAACCAACATTTCTGGTCCCGTGTGGGTCATAGTCCAAGTGAGTAGGAAGATGGAGACTAGACACCTCCAGTTGTCCATTCCAACCAACATTTCTGTGATTCTGTGATTTAGACAGAAATTCTGGGAATTTTTGTAGTTGTTATCTATAGCACAAATGCAGTTCCAGGCTTCTGAAATAAGACTGAGTTAGACCAGGAGACTAGAATAAATGAAAAGTCTCAGAGCAAAAGTTTTCCTCTAAAAACCAGTACACCAGACGACTGGAAGAATTTTTTCCCTATGCTGGTAAAAGATGAAGAGCTGTGCATTCACCATGGCATTGAATGGGCTGACTGTGAGTCTCCTGTCGTAGTACAAAGAGATGGGGATAACTTCAGAAGGAACCTGCTGGAAGAAAACTTTGCATGCTGAAGTGGTGAAAAGCTGCCTCTCAGCTGACAGCAGAACAAAGTCCTTTTATGCTCTGAAATGATTCTTATAGAGACTGAGGAGCTACTGTGTGTGGGGAGCCCCATCCAACTCTTGACAGTGGTAGTGCTCTGGATTAACATGTTAGGAAGAAAGAAGGAAATACCCTGAGGAAAGAAGTCAGCATTAATTTTACTGTTACTGGGTTTGGGAGTGAGTAATACCTAAGTCTCAGGCTTGCAGTCATCCATGTAGCAATAGCCACCAATTTAGTCTGCAACAAAGAAGTCTGCTGTCAACACACACACACGCATGCGCGCATACATATCTATACCATCTTTCAAACACCTTCTAGCACCACTCACCAGTTACTTCCTATGTGATTAACATATTCCTGGTGAGCAGGCAAAAGTAGCATTTCCAGTTTTTGCTGTAAGACAAGCCTTTGACCCTATATGTTAGCTGCTGCATGGAGAGCAAAGAAAGCACTGCCATTTCACCTAATCCTGTGTGTCGAACCAAAGCAGCAGATTGAAGTTATGGCAGGCACACATCAGTGTGCATGGATATGAAATCTAAAAAAGAAATAAACTTGTACATCTCCACAGATCTATTTAAATACAATATTTTATTCCATTCCATGTAGCTTTTTATACAGTTCTCATCACCATAGCAACAAAGGTCCAGCTCTTCAAAAGGTATTTAGGTACCCTTCAGCACCCAAATCTACCAACTGGGTGCTATGGCAGTCACAAAAATATTGTTAAGCTTCCACACACTCCTCTGTGTGTGTCCGAGGTGCCTGAATACAGGTGGTGCCCATGGCTGAGAAGCTGCTAAGGGCTCCAGCTTAAAGCCAAAACAGGACTTGAAGACAGATCCTCGAAGCGAGAATTTCCCCACTTGATTCTCCAGTGCCTTGGAAACACCATGGGGAGACACTTGAATGCTCACCCAGTGGACAGCTTAGGGACAAGTATGGGCATATATTAATTTCTATATCTGTCAGTGTTGCCATCTTGGCAGCCCCGTACAGCTTGTTGGATAAATCACTGATGTGTTGCAGACGGGTTCATATTTTACTCAGAACCATTTGAAACAGAGAAATACACCTCCTTCTCCCACATCCTACCGTAACCCTACTTCCAGTTCTCCCTGTTTAGATGAACAGGCTGAAGCAAAAACATTTCCTCTGCAGAACACCTTCCCCCCAGGGAAAAGGTTTGAATTTTGCCTCAAATGAAGCAAAAACAGGGAACTGAGCTAGAGTTTCCTGCAGCACAAGATTAACAATCATCTGTCATGGTTTGGTTCCATTATCTTTTTGTAAAGGGAGATATGTGTGCAGGGTTTTTTTTTTAAAATATACATATTTCTGTGCACATAAATTCTGTACTCCTTTGCATGCTTCTACTTAGATGAATAGTGTGTGTATATTTAGCAGCATTGTACAGATACTGCATGAATAAAGGCTGTTGTGTCTAGTTTTTATTTTCCCTCTCTAAATACCTAAATATATGTTGTATACAGTGATATTTATGTTCAGACATGTGCAAGGCTGTGTGTGCATGTGCTCGGTTTGATGGGGGAAGGAGATCTCCTTGGCACAATACTTATTAGTATCATCAATCATTGGGGGTGTCATTTCCAAATTCCCTTTCCCTTACCTAATTTGCTAAACCTAATTCTTTATCACACTACAACACCCAGCATGAGAGATGGAAGTGATAATGAGAGGTGGCTTGCTCATCCACGCTCTACTGTACAGAAGCAATGTCAGCTTGGCATCTTCTAGAGGGATTTCCCATTTTCTTTCTCTTCCCATGTAGGGTGCTCTGTATCTGCTCAACTCACAGCAATTAGCAGCCCGTTGCATCCCTACTGCACTGTGGCTTTACTTCTGGCTCCTCAGTGTGCTCTTCAGCTGCTGGAGTCCCTAAATCAAGCATCTTGCTTGATCTGTCTGCTGGTGCTGTCTGCCTGTGCTTTCTTGGCTTAGATACATTTGCTAACGCATCCAGTTCAGGACACCTCCAAAATTCACTTTATTAATCTCAGCAACCTAAGGCTATGTATTTTGTTTCCAAGTCTGGTACTAAATTAGCAAAAGACCTTTATCAAAAACATACCTTATTGAATTTGCCAGTCCTGTTCTACTTGTGCAAATAATTGCATGTCTTTAAAACTTCGAGGGAGGAAAACACCAAACATGAGTGGAATCTAAAGTACTGACTCAAAACTCCCATCCCTGACATGGACAAGGCCAGGATTTCATCCTGTATGTGCTGTCACTCCCAACCCATATGCAAGTCCTGTTCTTGTCAATGAATTTAACTCACCAGAAGTCATTGATTTCCCTGGGTTTATTCGCAGGGTTGTCCTACACAAAGACTGCTAACGGAATTAATGGATCTTCATCCTGCACACATAGATTACAGCGCTGGGTTGGGGCTCAGTTATTCATGGACAGGGCTTTGTTTCACCAGCAGACCTTCAAAATACACAGCAGCTTCTCTCAGTTGTTGCAAAGAGGATGCCATAGAAAGAAAACAGCAACATATGAAAGCACTAATAAAGCAGTTCAGGAGCCCTAGCAGGAAATGACCTTCAAAATTTCATGCACATTAAGGGAAAAAAAACCACAAGCTCTGTTTTTCATAAGATGGGGAAGGTACGTCCAGTGTGTAAAGCTTTTAACACCAACACAAAGAATCAGTGAAGCCTGACTTTTCTATTTGATGAGGAATGAGAAAGACTCAGAATACAAAGATGTCACCAATTAGCAGCATCTCAGCTAGAAGTGTGAATATTTTTAGAAAACTGAAAGAACGGGAGACTTGTTTTTAAACAAAGAAGAGGTTTTAATCAGATGGAGAAACAGATATTATGGAGGATGCTTTACAAAAATCCTTTGGGAATTTGGTTGCTTAGTGCCAGGAGGAATGGTATTTAAATCTTTTTTGTTTTGTTTTCTTTTTTTTTTTCATTTTGGACATCTATGATTACTCCAGTGACAACACAGTCCCATGAGTTAGACCACTTGGGACTCCCTGTTCAGATGCTGTCACAATGACATCAGTCTTTGTAGAAGCGCAGGAAATAACACTGTGGATCAAGGCACACTGTACTGAGGTTTGACTAAACCCAGGATCTTTATACAAGTCCGGTAAAACAGACCACTTTGGGAAGGACCTGCTGAAAAGGTGAAAAGTCACATCAGTAACTCAGGCCGGCAGCAGTCAGGATTTATCAGAAAATTGGAAGAGAACATTTTCTGACACAGAAGTTGTGATAACAGGAGATGTACAGTAAATGGTCTGCTTTGATAACTGGCTTCACAGTGGTGCACCTTACCCACCGCGCGTGTCCTCCTGAGGCAGGCAGGCAGATGCGCAGCCAAAGCTGCAGTACTTGGATGCCCCTTGTGCAGCAGCCAGAATCCCAGCCATGAATGTAGCTATTTACTCAGAGGCCCGGAGACCTCAAAGACTGCTTTCTGTTTACAGAGGAGGTACCTCTTTGCTCAGCTTCCTGACTGAAAACTGTGTTCAGGCATCTATAGCTGTAAATAAAGGCATAAGCAATGGTATTTGAGACTGTTAAAGCTCCTCCAAGCAGAGATTGACTACTACACAGACCCAGTGTTCCTTACTCTATTCTTGGTGGCATTTGGGCATCGCTGTAAAAATTATGCTTCAAGGAAAAAATGTACCTTAAAGGCTAGAAAATTGCAATATTCCTATAGGATAAGTATCAAGCACAAGGGAGAAACTGTGCTTGCTACAGCCTAGACTTTTATGGTAAATTGTACTCTGGTTGTTTCACACTCAAAGGGATCAAGCCAATGCCAATGTCCAAGGAAAGGTACCATCAGACTCCTTGTGTTCCATTGGATGGCCCATAAATGAAATTGCCTGATTAAGTTCTCTTTTCTGGGAGTGGTAAGCATCTAATGGAAAGGTATTTTAGCACAGGGCAGCTACAAGGAATGAAGTAAGACTTTGGCCCTGAAACTGCAAGTTGCTGGTCAATGGCTATTTGTCTTCCCAGAGTCAGCACTACAACTCTCCCCCTGAGTAAATGCCCCAATATTCAGATTGTCTGAGAAGTGTGAGCATTTTTTTAGCCTTTTGTAGCAGACCTGTAGAGGAAAGTATCATAAAATAAATTGTAAGTGTAAAATTAAATGTGATTAGACATAGGCAGTAAGCCTCAATTCCTGCATATTCCCTGCAGGCTGGGAGAAGTCATTCTCCTCCCTTACGCTATGCTGTTGACTGTGTCCAGCTGTGTGCCTCACTGACACATACTGTACAGCTACTCCCTGGAGGAGCTGAAGGACTTGCAGCTTGAGCTCACAAGTTTTGGCAGCTCAACATGTCTCCATGTGTCTGTCACGTTATAGTACCCTCCACATGACAACAAGGTAGTCAGTCGTTCCTCTGATGCAAAGTCAGATGGTTGCTATGACAAAGCGTGGTTTTTGTTTGAATGCTATTTTGAGGCTAATGTATACCCCTTGCACCAACATCTAAGGAAGTGTCAGTCAAGATTTGTTTTAGGCTCGCTATCTGAAAGGATGTTCCCTAACGGGTTGGCCATTCCATTGTATCTAATATTTCTATGGATCCTATCAGTACGGCATGTGAGTTAGCCCTCCTGAACTTATCCTACTCATTAGCAACATCAGGAATAGCCATGCATATAATCTTATATAATATAAGATTATAGGAACATCTTACTGAGTGATGTGGCCATTTTCTCTCACACATCTATCAGAGGCAAAGGAGCAAGCCCTATACAGATGAACAACTCGAGAGCTATTTAATTAATATAGACCATAACAACCACCTGCAAAGATGGTTGAAGCTCTTACCCCCAGTGGTCAGATTTCCACTCCACCAAGGCAGGCAGAAGTTGGCCAGTCTCAGCTTTTTTTAGTCTGTAGAATTTTAAAGAAGTCATCAAATTATTGCAGGGATATATATTTCTTGCATGCTTTGAAACTGAAAAATATATACTTCATGGCAGAGAACTTTTTGAAAGGTAAGTACCTTATGATTCTCATTTGACTTTAATCAATTACAGTAAAAGTCAGGTAAGGCCAGTCTACCATGCCTGGTAAATTTTATCAACAAGTCTGAAAGACTGAATGTTTCTATTACTGTATTCAGATAATTACCACAGCCACTTACAATTGGATGGTCTGTAGTAGGAAAGATATTATTATTTTTGCAAATCCACCAAGTTATGCACTGAGGTGCCATTCAGGCTAGGACAGTTAGGAAGGCAATTGTCACAATCCTCCTGCAGCTCAAAGGGCTGAATAACAATTCTGGCCCAGGAGCAAGCCGTATACTGGGTTAAAACACCAGCAATTTTCACCTTGGGGTAAGGTTTAGTGGAACTCATTGTTTTTAATTTGCAGCTTTGAGAAGTGTAACCATCTATGTTTTATGGATTTTTCTTTTCCTATGAGGGAACTCATCAACTTTGATGTCTCTACCTATTGATTCTCTGTATTAAGGGATTGGTAAAACAGATTAACCACAATAGGATGTTAATTAAGACCATGTTTCAGCTTTCCAAAATTACTCTCTTTTTGCAGAAAGCTGATGAATTGACTGGCAGCAGAGACCATCCAAGCCAAGGAGTTAGAAGGTATAGATCGCAAGGGAAACGGTCCACATATCCAAGAGAAAGTCTGGAGACAATGCAATCCTGTTTTCACAACGTGCTGCGTGGGGCTGTTGCATCCGAGTGGTGCTAACAGTGTAAATAACACTTTTCAACAAAAAGGTAAATGCAAATGTCGTGTGTTGTGTTTTTCCACCCTGGTGCTCCCAGAACCCTGCTCTGGAGGAAGGAGCCTCTGCCCACCTTTTACTCTGGCTCTGCTCTGCCTTTCCCAAGCCTCATTTTTGACTGCACTCTCACTGAATGTTTTTATTCAGAGTCTGTAAACCTCAGTACCAGCTCGGCTCACATTAGTGTCAGAGAAGTATCTCTTGGCAGTTTACAAAAAAGAAAATAGGAAGTCAAGCATTATTTAATGTGAATGTGGTAGAGTGCCTATGCTGAGCTTCTCTTGGAGGTCTGAGGCTCCAGCTACCTGAAAAAGCTGATAAAAGCTGCTGTCATCCCGTGGTTCAGCTTCCCTCTCCCCCATGGCTCTGGCCCTGCTCTGCTGGGGTGACTCACAACACACGAGAAATCTGGGCTTTTTTTGCCTCAGTCTTCACTGGCAACGTTTCTTCCCACACCTCTCTAGTGGATGGACCACAAGGCAGGGACTGGGGGAACAAAGTCCCTCCCACTGCTGGAGAAGATCAGGCCTGTGACCACCTGATGAACCTGAATATACATGTCTGTGGGACCTGATGAGATGCATCCCCAGAGCCCTGAGTGACCTGGCTGATGCAGTTGCCAAGCCACAGTGATATCTGAAAAGTCATGGCAGTGAAGTGCCTGGTGACAGGAAAAAGGGAAACGTTGCACTCCTTTTTAATAAGGGTAGAAAGGAGGACACTGGGAACTACTGACCTGTCAGCTCATGCTGGTTTTGGCTGGGACAGAGTTAAATTTCTTCATGGTAGCTAGTATGGGGCTATGGTTTGGATTTGTGCTGAAAACAGTGTTGACAATACAGGGATGCTTTAGTTATTTCTGAGCAGTGCTTACACAGCGTCACGGCCTCCTCTGCCTCTCACCTGTCCGGGTTTCAGCTGGGAAAGGGTTAATTTTCTTCTTAGTAGCTGGTGCAGAGCTGTGTTCGGGATTTGGCGTGAGAACGATGTTGATAGCACACTGATGTTTTTGGTTGTTGCCCGGTAATGTTGCTGCTAAGTCAAGGACTTTCCAGTTTTTCAGGCCCTGCCAGCGAGAGGGCTGGAGGGGCACGGGAAACTGGGAGGGGACACAGCCAGGACAGGTGACCTGGACCAGCCAAAGGGATATTCCATACCATATGGTGTCATGCTGAGTATATAAGCTGAGGCAAGAAGAAGGAAAGGGGTGACATTCAGCATTATGGTGTTTGTCTTCCCGAGTAACCGTTACGCGTGATGGATCCCGGCTTTCCTGGAGATGGCCAGACACCTGCTGGCCCGTGGGAAGCAGTGAATGAATTCCTTGCTTTGCTTGCATGCGTGGCTTTTGCTCTACCTATTAAACTGTGTTTATCTCAACCCATGAATTCTCTCACTTCTACCCTTCCAGTTTTCTCCCCCATCCCACTGGGGGGAGCAAGCAAGTGGCTCTGTGGGGTTTAGCTGCCGACAAGCACTAAACCATGACACAGCCTCACCTCTGTGCCTGGGAAGATCATGGAACAGATCCTCCTAGAAGCTATGCTAGGGCACATGGAGGACAGGGAGGTGATTCGACAGAGCCAGCATGGTTTCACCAAGAACAAATCCTGCCTGACCAACTTAGTGGACTTCTAAGGTGGAATGACTACATCAGTGGACAAGGGAAGAGCTATGGATGTCATCTATTTGGACTTCTGTAAAGACCTTTGACACGGTCTCCCTCAGCATCCTTCACTCTAAATTGAAGAGATGTGGGTTTGAGGGAAAGACTGTTTGGTGGATGAGGAATTGGTTGGATGGTCCCATCTAGAGGATAGTAGTCAACACCTCAATGTCGAGATGGATATCAGTGACAGTGCTGTCCCTCTGGGGTCCATGTTGACACTAGTACTGTTCAATATCTTCATCAGTGACATAGACAGTGGGATCAAGTGTACACTCAGCAAGCTTGCAAATGAAACCAAGCTGAGGGGTGCAGCTGGCAAGCCTGAGGGACAGGATGCCATCCAGAGGCACCTGGACAAGCTCGAGAAACGGGCCCATGGGAACCTCATGAGGTTCAACAAGGCCAAGCACAAGGTCCTGCAACTGGATCGGGGCATGCCCCCAATATCAATACAGGCTGGGAGGTGAAGAATTCGACAGCAGCCCTGACAAGAAGGACTTGAGGGTACTGGTAGATGAAAAGCTGGACATGAGCTGGCAATGTGCATTCACAGCCCAGAAGGCCAGATGTATCCTGGGCTGCATCAGAAGAAGTGTGGCCAGTAGGTCGAGGAAGGTGATTCTGCCCCTCTACTTGCTGTTCCAAGACCCCACCTGGAGTGCAGAGTTCAGCTCTGGAGCCCGCAGCAGAGGAAAGACAAGGACCTGTTGGAACCGGTCCAGAGGAGTGCCACAAAAATTATCAGAGGAGTGGAACGCCTCTCCTAAGAGAGGCTAAGAGGCTGCGAAAGTTGGGGTTGTTCATCCTAGAGAAGAGAAGACTCCGGGGAGACTTGATCTCAGCCTTTCAGTACTCAAAGGGGGTCTTGTAAGAAAGATGAGGACAGACCTTTTAGTAGGACCTGTTGTGATAAGATAAGGGGTAATGGTTTTAAACTAAAAGAGGGTAGATTTAGACTACATATAAGGAAGAAATATTTTACAGTGCAGGTGGAGAAACACTGAAACAGGTTTCCCAGAGAGGTGATAGATGCCTCATCCCCAGAAACATTCAAGGCCAGGCTGGACGAGTCTCTGAACAGCCTGACCTAGTTGAAGATGTCCCTGCTCATTGCAGGGGGGATGGACTAGATGGCCTTTAAAAGTCCCTTCCAACCCAAACTATGCTACAATTCCGTGATTCTGATGCAGACTAGAAGTTAGTGGGGCTATTCACTCAAGTTTCACTTGCATTGAAGTGTTGGCTTTTCAACTGCCCAGTGCTCTTTTAAAGCTGTATTTAGTCAGGAAAATGAGGAGAGTTTGCTTTTTATGCAGTGATATGGATTGCTTTTTGGCTATTCCAGCTGTGAGTGACAATAAATTGGATTGATGCCCAAGGGACATCTCTGGGGCTTGGTCAGGCTGGTGTGGTACAGTTTCAGAAAGAGACAGTAGCATGTGGGCTGAGTCACCAGAGGCAAAACCCCCATTACAAAGGGATCCAGCAGACTCTTGTGCCTCATAGCATCATGCAAGCTGGGGTCCATCTTGTAGTTGGGTTTCCAGAAAGAAATGTTGGCAGCACAGCTCTTCAGAGTCATGTACATGCTTATACCCAGTTAATTTCATTTTCTGTGTTGAAAAATTGAGGAGCGTGAGCTGTACAGCTTCAGAATACTGTTTAAAAGTGCATCTTTTCTGGATAGGTGGAGTATGCAAAATGTGGATACCTTTTTGAAGAAGCATCACTTTGATTATTGATATGATTTCCTACTTTCAACATTTTCTGGAAGGAAGAGGGATATTTGGTTCAGAGGCTATTTTAGCTGGTTCTATCCATTTTGCTGAACCAAGTTCCTCCCCCCTCCCCAAAAGGCTTTCTTTTTAATAACAGCTGTTATTTCTTTCCAGGTGCTGGGAAGAGAAGTCAAAGAAACCCCTCCTTGGGTTCCTTCCAGAAATAAAAAAACCCAAAACATTTTGGCTGTCATTCAGGCCTGCCCTTTCATTAATTCTATTTCAATGTATTTTATATGACCATGCGTCTGTCTTTGCAACAGCAAGGAATCTCAGTGGGACAGAACAGCTTAATCGATCAGCAATCCTGGTCACCCAGAAAGAGTGTTAATTGGCCTTGGTACTTGAAGCATGTGACACCGCCTGACCTAATCATCAGAACTGGAGAAGTCAATAAATTAGAGGAGAAATGCAGATGGATAAAATAAGGACCCAATTCCATACAACATGCTGTGAACATCATTCCTGAAACCAGTAGCAGTATATGGAAAAGCCAAGTCAAGCATTCACTGGAGAAGGCCCAGGGGAGCTAAAAGCAAGAATAATTTTATGTTTTCAGAGTTTCACCTTTTAGTCTTCCATCATGTACATTTGATATGTCTTAGCAATTTGTCTGAAAGCTCCTAACCGAATCTGTGGAAATTATTCATTCTCCCACTCACCTTGCCCCTGCACTCCCCAGGGAGGGACTGAGGCCAGCGAAGCCAATGTGACCTGGTCAGGGGACTGGCAGGGACATGCCAAGGCTCACCTCTCTCTAAGAGAGGGGCAGCATTCACACAAAATTTGGTGTCTCTGTTAAATGCTGCAGGTGAAATCTCAGCTCCCGCTGCAGCAACAGGAGCAGGTTTGCTTAGCCCCCGGCTCCCGCATTTACCTCCAGCCACTGATGCGCTAATAACTCCAAGCTGCTAATTCAGGCCTGTAATTTAGACACATGAAGAAGCCAGTGCAAACACCTCCCATGGCACCTGCAGCATTAGCCTGGTGAGGGCTGAAGGAGAGTGGATCACCTTCAGAGGCAGGGCGATGTCCTTTCAGCCTTAATAAAAGTGCTCCCATCCCTGTGCTGCAGATGAAGAACTTCAGTCCCTGGAGCTGGCAGGGGCGACTTTCCAAGTGTTGACTGCAAGGCATTAGCATGTGCAAGCACACGCTGCCCACGAGCACGGGGAAGGATGACCCTACATACACAGCCAGGTTTGAGCATGTGGGCTTTGGGCAAGCAGCCAGGGCAGGCAAAGGCTGGCAAGGGAAAAAGAGTCCGATATCCCAAACCTGCATGGGGGCAGAGGCCAGCCCTCTTGTACTGTGTGGCTGTGTGAGTAGAACACTTATCGCCCCTCCCGTGGGGCTAGGTGGTGTCAGGACTGGGTCTGGAGTAAAGCAGCTCTTCGTCCTGCCTGCTCCAGCGGCAGCACGTACTGCAGTGAATCCTAACCTTCTATTAAACATTCAGAAAGAAAGAGGGAAATAATCAGTAGACATGTCTCACAGGCAATCTGGTAAAAGGAAGATGGCATAGAGAGTACCCCTCCCCCCTCCCTGTTGCATTCATGGTGAAGCCACAGCACTGGGGGGCACGAGCCCCTTCAGGGACAACCACCCTGTGACCCTCCTGCAGCAGATGCTATGAGAAAAACTAATTCACACCCTGCCTGGGGTATGGTCCTCCCGACAGCCAGCTGTGGATGTGAGCAGCTCTCTGGTGTGCTTAATGCCCACTGCTGTCCTGTCAGGACATGGCAGGTGGCACAAGATCCTCAGATGTGGGACAGGGAACCCAGGGAATACGTCAGCCCCCAGGCATGGAACCATTGGGACTGAAGTCCCAAGGATATGGATAATTAAAATGATGCCTATCACAACTTTTTGAACACCCATTTGGATTCTGAATTACCTTCTGGTTTTTGTCTTTAAGGGTAATAGTAGGCAAAGTATTTGTGACTGTCCCTGCAGCCATGAAGCTCCTCAAAAGCTGAGGTGATTTTATGATTAAATGTTTCTGGACATAGTAGATGGAAATTTTTTTCCCCTCAGAACCCAGCAGGTGGGAAATGCACAGAATCCAGCCTGATTTTTTTTATGCAGTGAAAACTGAAAATGAAAATGAAGAGTTTCCTATTCAAGCCAGAAGCTGCAGGGACTGGGCTAAAGTCTCGGTCTGGAGTAACAAAGTCTCAGAAAAGGGTCCTTTGAAGTAGAGGGTCATGAAGAGCAAATTTTCAGTGAAATTTTTTCCATCTTTTTTTCACCAAATATTGGTTTTTTTTCAGTAGAAATCTGTCAGTTTTGCTGCTGACTCTCAAGCTAGTTTGAAGGTGGACATCTTCAGGTTTTTTTCAAAAAATCCAATTTCAAATTTTCCAATTACACCTTAAATTAACTCTGGGCATCCTTACAGCAACTCGGGTATCTCTACTTCGTATTTTGCACCTTGAGCCACTCTGTAGAGCCACACAAGGGATGGAGAAGCATCAACTGCAGACTGCCATTATCTACATGCACATTCCCGTACTCAATGAAAATGAACATCACCATCCCTATTTTATAGGTGGCATAATGAAAGTATTTATCCTTGGTGTTCCATTAGGAGCCCAAATCTGACTGTCTCCTTAGAAATTTGTCCCTAAACACCTCCCTTTTATTAAACACATCAAAAATCACAGCTACAATGAAAGAAAGCTTACTGGAAGGCTATCAGGTTTGCAGTTTCCAACCAGTTAGAACCACCTTGTGTTGGTGCAGTCAGTGGAGGGAACTGCTGGGAGAAGCACTGCTGCCAACCAAGTGCAGGGACACCAGTATCAGCAAAATGACTCCCAGCTCCTAGCAGAGCCAAGATGGTAGCGAAGGGGTGGACATCTCCTACACCGAAAGCTATAGATGCCCACCCATGAGCAAGCGAACATGTGCCTGGTAGGAGTGCTGTGACACTATTTTATCCAGTACAAATGTCTGGAGGTACACTTATCCATCTGTTGGCTGTCCACATAGCTGTGCTCTTATTCCCTGCCCCGTCGTTATTTATGTATATATAGATATATAGAGCTGTGATATATCTCACAGCTCCAGAGATAGTTGCACAGATAAACATCTGTAGGCAAGGTATGGTCCACAGTGGGAAGACTCACTGTGTTAGCAGAGAAGTTAACATAAATTTGCAGTCAAAAGTCACAGATTCAGTCCTATTACTTGCAACGCTCCAGCAAAATGCCTTTTAAAAAAATAAGCAAAGCTTAAAAAAAAAAAGATATCAGGAAGAAAGTTAACAAGGCACTAAAAACTCATTTTGTTGCCCTTCAAGTGCCAGAAGGTGTTCAGAGACAGCAGAGCTATTGATGTTAACTCAGATACGGGAGGAAAGGAGACCAGATTACAGTAGCCTGGCAGACAGGAAGGAGAAAAGACATAAGGAATAGGAGCAATAAGGATCAGGAGCAATAAAGTCTCCAGACCAGCCAGGTGAAAAGTGCAAACCTGTTTTGTCCCCTCCTTTCCATAGCTCACTTTTTCCTATAGCCAACAGAAGTGATCTGTACCACATCCTTTATCTGCTGGCCTTTCGCTGGAGAAGACAGGGTTTTTAAATAACAATAATAAAACTTTCCATTTGTATTTTAATAAGGAAACATTTCTTTTTATCAGATTACCAGGCCTGCCATGATTCACCTCCAAGCCCTTCATTTGGCTAATGAATTTATGCCCCTCTCTCTAGAGGGAGAAAATCTTGTCATTCACAAAATGATGCCATTATCAGCATATCTCATGCCGAGGAGAGGCAGGGAAAGAAATCCCTGCTCGGCTTCATTGGTGCTGGTCTCTCCTTCCTCCTGTGCTTGGCGCTATAAGCGGGAAGGTCATCACTTAGCTTGGACACTGCTCTGCTTGAGGGCTGCTGCCCTGTCTCAGAGCCTTTAAGGTCAGGAGGGACCACAGTGTGCTATGACACCCCCCCCCCCCCCCCCCCCCATTTGTCCTCTCTCAGATCAAGAGCTGTTACTTCGTTACAGTGCAAAAAGCTCCGCAAACCAAGTGGGATGGCCTCCCCAGTCCTTCAACTAAAGGTCAAACAAAGGTGAAATTCTGGCCAGAACATGGTCAAAAGAAGGCTGGACTCTGGACTTCGGTTGCTGTTGGGCCAGGATGTGATTCTGCATCTCTGGTGTGGACAGGGAGCTAATCCACCTGGCCACAACATCAGTCAGGTGGCTTTGAACTTTATTAGACAGGCTGCCTTCCATCCCCACCGTTCTCTGAGCCATTTCACACCATGCCAGGGCAGCTTCACAGATCTGGCTCAGGACCCTGGGCATCCAGCTCACCACCTGCACTCCCATCATGAGTATCTGGCAAACATAAGTTTGAATACAGCAGAGAAGTAAACCTGTGCCCCAGCACGTGGGACAGCTCTAAGAGCTGGAATACAGTCTGGTATTGTTTTTATAGTCTCTGGCTAAAAAAACCCCACAAAAGTATTTTTTTTTTCCTATGCAACTTCAGAATGTCTGTTCTTCATAATCCTCACACAAACTTAGCCTAGGCATGGGCAATCCTTGCTCTCAGCTGTGTGTTGCAGCCCTCCTGGTGCATCACAGAGGGTCTGTGGGAGCTGGGTCTAGCAGTTGTCTGTCAGTAGCCCAGCACTCCCATGAGGGATGCAGTTTCCCTGACCAGTACCCCAGGCACGCTGGGGAATGGCAACTTTCAGGGGAGACCCAAAGCCCACAGCCAGGTGGGAGTCCTTCCAAATCTTGTGATGCTTCCCTTTCTGCAAGAGATGCTATTTCAGTAATGTCCTGCCTACCTAACACCCAGCCTGTATTTTCCACTGGAAACAGTATTTTTCCACTTTCAGCCCCAAACAATTCTGGGCTAAATACTGTACCGCTGCTTCTCTCTGCTGACCTGGGAGGAAGCTGAAAGGATTAGCTGGGACTTCCACTTAATTTTTAGCTGGTTGGATTAGGGAAAGCAAATCCCACCCTCTATGCCTACATTAGAGACTGAGCAGTTGGGAGCAGATGGGACCAGGAGAGGAAAGTGTGTGTAGAAGTGAATACTTAGAGGGTTTATCAAAATATGTTAGTGGTACACTGCCACACTGTTATCTGCTCTCTCCTGGGAGGTCTAACCCGCACTGAGGCATCAGGCATTCCCTGGTCCTGGGTACGGGCAGGAGAAGCATATCAAGATCGTGGTGCTTCCTTTCCCTCTTGCCTAACCCTTCATATCTCACTGTATATTAAAGGGTAACTCAGACAGCTAATTAAATTACTTTCCCCCGACTTAAACTTCATAATATTAAATAAGCTTTCACAGATGCCAAAAGTAAAAGCTGTAATGGCATTTTCAGCCAGCACTAAATTGATAATTCATTGACATACATTAGAAGTAGTGTAACAAATGCAGCATCAGCCAGCTATTCAGAACAAACCTTTCAAAATTGTCTCAGTGACACATACGGGTCAGACCCAGCTAGACTTGTATATATAGGTGCAGGAGTCTGCTTTAGGATGGGGGGGGGGGGGAAGCATTGGTTATGCATGGCAGGGCTGTTTGTGCCTGCCATTTACATAAGTCCTGCTTTTGCAGGGCTGGAATTCACCAAGGAAAATTGCAAAAGCTTTTACAAGCCAGCATACTGCTAAAAAGAAGCCTTGTGAACATTTATGTGGTTTTGTGCACATCAGGTGTTGTGTTGGCTACTTTCAGAAAAGCAAGTTTGGGTGGATGCAGAAAAGGCAATGCTGGGAAGGTCTCCCAGGGTAAATACCCACAACACCGACAAAAGTTACGGGTTTTTTCCTCACTGAGAAGAACAAGATTATTAGAGACTGGAACATGTCCAAGCAGTGAGATGACAATACTGGCAGATCACTACAAAGGTGTCCATCCATCCCGTTCCTTGGTGAATGTGACAATACAGGGCTACTGCTGTAACCACTCTGCTCTAGAGCAAGGACCCACACCTTTCATGCAGAGAGCGTGTTAACAGCAGGCTTATCTTCAAGATTTCTATTCTTATGCCATATACTCTCATGTCAGAGGAGCACCAGCCTACAAACCATGTCCATCTCTATTTGGCATCTCGGCCATGGGGGATAAGGGAGGTGGAAGTCAATCAGGGAAGGAATTTGGCACAACTGAGATTCCAGGCAAGACATGGGATGGAGTCTGTTTCAGCAAGCACAGCTGTAACAAATCTTTCAGAACAAAATACTTGAAAGTGTACGAACCAGCAGTGCATCAAAAATATTTTCTTTCCCAAGTCATCTCATTATCTCATCATGTTGTTATAGTGTCTTTACTCCCTCAGCTGCATGAAAAATAGAAAGAAGGTGATTTAACATAACAGACATAACTTAAGGGTTTCTCCAAAGGGCTCAGCATTCAGTGCTACAGCTGTACAGAATGCCAGATCCTATCTAACTGCTTAGGAGCACAACTTGGTCTGGTTGCCTGTTTTGTGGGTCCTTACAATGGAAGTGCATGCAATGGGCAGAACTGCAATTCATTTCAGACTAATCTTAATAGATCCCAACTTGTTACTTCACCTTCTATAATACCTTATTTTTTTAAAAAAATAAAAATGCAGGCTCTCAGAATGAGCAGTAGAACAGATAAAAAAAAATCAATGCTAAAGACCTTCTGTTCTGTAAGGAACATCTCCGAGTCAGGTCACTTACCCAGCTCCTTCAACCATGCATGGCTAAACACACCAGATGTTAAATTAACCTCCCTTTTCAAAAAGACATGTGTATTCCTGTTCATGGAAACAAGTCTATAAATAATCAAAAGGTAATTCTGGAAAAAGTGGTGGTTTGTTTTTCCCCTTCAGCCACTTACAAGAGCTTCTTTTCAGCCTTGTCAATGCTTTTATCAGGATTGCAAAGCTGTGGGTCCACTTTGGCTTCTGCCCAACAGATTAGGTGTAGCATCAGTAACACCGCAAGAACTGGTCTTGCTCATTCTCACTCTATCGTAATATCCGTGCGCAGGAACAAACATTTCTGACTTGGACAACACAAATGAAATCTGCTGGAAAATGGAGCAGATTTCCTGCGTGAAGGAAATGGATGCCACATTTAGAAACAAGTGCTACTAGAACACTGCTGTTCACTAGGTTTTTTTTTTACATGAACTCAAAAGTCTAAATACCATGTTTTTGGCCACTTTTCACTTTTTTCCCCTCTTGTGCTGGAAAGCAACAGTGCCTATTCTCCCACACAATAGTGTCACTGGCTGCAAGGCACACAAAACCACTAAGCACTACCCAGCACCAAGGCTGCTCTCCAGATATGCCCTGCTGTGGTCACCGCAGCACCTCCTGCCCAGGCTTGGCGTATGCTCAAGCAATGCTATCTGCTGCTGAAGTTATAGCCCTACCTGGAATCCAGTACCGATAGATGTTCAGACTGGCATAATGAGGGGTTTCAAACGGTGCTGCCCATTTGGGAGTGGCGGGTTACACCTGGGACACTACTGCCCTGTGAAATTCCCTCCCATACCTTGAATTTTGGTAGAAGCTATAGAATCCAACTAGTAGGCACACGATGTGGGAGTCAGTTCCCTGAATATAGGTATCCAAAGTCATGTGAGGCACCTCAGGAGATTTAAGCCACCAGCACAGGCCTGGCAAAGAAAACACAAGACTGGTCCCAGCCATGTGGCATGAGTGCCAGAGGCTAGGCAGGATACTCACAGCCTCTGCAGTGACAAACAAGCACTGAATCCTGCCCAGAGGATAGGATTCAGCTCATGGATTAAGACACTTAAATATAAATGCTTCCATGTGCGCTACATGGCCAAGTGTCCACTACAGCAAATTACAACCTTGTTGGTGCAGCCTAGAGAGAGATTTATCTGTTCAATTGTAGGTGCGTCCTTTTGGGAAGCTGATTAGTAATCAGTCTGCATCAAGGGAAACTTCAGTTAGGTCTTGAAAAGATACTTTTAACAGAGAGGATGCAGAGGAATCTGCATCTCTGGAGACACTTGAAACTTGTCTGGAGATGACCCTGAGCTGTGTGCTGTATTGGGGGGGTGTGTTTGCACTATCTGAGCTGCAGAGCTCCACTTTAAAGACCATTCAGTAGCTCTCCACTGACTTTGAAAGGATACCAAAGCTATTTTAGTAAGTATCTTACTCTGTAAGCTGCATCCACCCCTTCTTGTCTAGATCCTACATAACTGATGGCATAAAGCAGAGGGATGAGCAACATGGCCATGGCTTTTGCAGGGGGAGGTCATGTCTGAAAAGCCTACTAAGAGGCTTTGAAGGAATCAGTGATCACGTTGATGTGGGTGATTTACTTGATATTTTGTACTTGGCTTCCTTTAAAAGCTTTTGGCAAAGGCTGTCCCATGAAAGATTCTTACAGAAACTCAGCTGCCATTGGATTAGGGGGAAGTTTTTTGAAGCTTAATGAGTGATTAAGAGATAAGAAACAGGTTGTGAGGGAAGAGACAGTTTTTGCAGTGGTAGTGGTTCCCCAACAAGGAGGAGGTGATAGCAAGGCAGCAGAGTGTGAATAACATGTTATGTAGGGTCATAAAAACAAACGTAATTTAACCATGAAGTGTCATGGAGAAACCTTGCGATAATGCAGAACTGTGAAGATGGCAGATGGAATCATTGATGACACACAAAGTAATGCACATCACAAAATACACATCCCTAACAATAAAGACAGAAAGATGACCTCCAGGCAAGCATATTGCCCTGAAGAAAAGGATTTGGTATTGCTGTGGATGACGGTGGTTTGAGCGCCAGCTCTGTGCTCAGCAGTGGAGAAGGGCACTGGAGTGTTAGAAATTCCAAAGAAAAGGAAAAAAATATAGAACTACACTACTTGACAGTAGGCTGCAGCCTGGCCCCTGTGCACCTCAGGGCACACACAGTAGAAACAGAAATGGACAAGATAAGATGAGAGGTAGCAAACGTGACCAAAGGCAGGGGACAACTTCTGTGAGGAGAAACAGGTCTTCAGTGCGGAACAGGAAGAACTGAGGAGGAATAGGATAAGTACATCCATAAAATCAGAAATTACTTCCCTGTTGCAGCACTATCAAAACTAGCTGGCTGCAACAAGGCTTTCACCATCCCATACCAGGTTAACTTCAAAAAGTGGTTCCCCCACCTTGCCCCAGCACAGCCACCAATGCCCCACAAGGTTCAAAAGTTCACCTACCATCTGCACAGTTTCTCCATCCTCTTCAGGCCAGTCCACCCTGCTCCTCCTGGGGCCTCTTCTTGTCTCTCCTCCCTCTCCTTCTTTCAGGTCTCTCTTCCTCCAGGGCTCCTCTTCCACCCCCCTTAGAGCTATTTAACTACTCAGCAGGAACCGGCCACAGCTGCACATTGTCCACGTCAGCCAACCCACCGCCCCTGAAGCCAGCCCCCAGATGTACATTATCAATGTTAATTAACCTGCCTTCATTCCTCTACACTTCCCCTACACTTCCCTTTTTCTCACAAGTGATCCAACCCAGTTATGAGGGAATGGGTTTACAATATCAAAAGGAAATGCTTTTCTACGTAACAGTTAAATTTTGAAACTCCCCGTTTCAAGGTATGGGGTGAATAGGATGAATCACCTTATAGTAAAGCAGACATCTAAACTAGATCAGATAAATCGCAGCCTAAAAATGCTCGTTTTCCTTCACTGACTACCAAGGAACCTTATGATGAGTTGCTAGTCTGCAGAAGTCCATGCAAAAGCTACTCAGAGGTTGGTCAAGATGAATCCCACCTCGAACATCTGCTGGAAATAACAGACTAACACATTCCTGTATCTTTGAGAACTGTGACCAAAGCTCCTGCAGGGAAAAATCTGGTGCAGGGCAATATATGAGCCATATAGCCCAAAACTTAGCTTAAGTCTGTGTCTCCCAGGATGGACATCCATGTAGACCCTTTTTTCGGTGTTGCTGATTTACTTCTGTGTGTGGGATAACTGGTGCATTCTCAAGGGAGGAAATTAATTTTTGGCTTAACTCCACTGCAGTAAGAATTTCCCCAAGGATTTGGTTGTTTCAAGCACACGGTGTGCTGGTCCTGTCACTAAACCAAGAATAAACACAGCATACCAGTTACCCCTCCCGCTGGGTGCGCGGTTCTTTGTATTTGTCCACCATGCAAAAGAGAAGCACCAATCTCATCCACACTGAACTTTACAACAAGTTTTAAAAATGAAACCCCGAGGAACTTTGGGCAACTTGAACTGGGTTTTACACCGTGTGAGGGGCTGCAGTGGTTCAGTTAGGAGCTGCAGAAACGAGTCTCTCCCTTTCGCGCTGGCACCAAGCAGAGCAGCAGATGGGCAGCTCTTTCCTCCTCACCCCCTTTGCTGGGTTCTGTCTCCCTGCTCACGCTCAGCTCATGCTCAGAGGAAGTGTGTTACCACAGCACGGGCTGTGCAACAGGAATGTTCGGGTGTGCCAGGCATGCTCCAGGCTCATACACCCAGCTCCTTCCCAAGCCCTACCAGAAGCCAGTACCCAGATAATGAGCTAGAGCCAAAAATACAAACCAAGAACACTGCCACCAAAGTAATGCCCCTAGCAGCAGCTGAGACACTGTCATGCAGTCGGAGCACTGGAGAGCTGCGTGTATCTGTGTAGCATGAAGCAAAGCAAGTGCTGGCTGCATGAATCAACCTATGAGCAGCTGATGGCTTTCGTGTTTGGCCTAGAAGATACATAATGCTCCAATAGTTACATAGTTAAATACATTTCTCTTTTTGTCCTCCATCTGATGTTACCAGAGGCTTCAGAAAGCTATCTTGGAGATGAAAGACCTCCTAAATTACACCACTAGGAAAATAGTGGTAATGGTGCATATATGCCACTTCCAAGATGAAAGTCACCTTCTTACACTGAGCAAGGCATAGATATTAAAATGCACAACTACTTAAACAAGGTTAAAGAATGTAAAATGTGATTCTTCTGATGGGAAGGGAGTGAGCTGGACCAGGACGTTTTCTACCTCTCTATTTACATTTTTCTAGTGATTTCCAGGTAAGCAGCAAACTATTTTAAGTCTTCTTCAAAACACAAATGAAATTTTAACACACAATATAGGACCATGAAAATTGCCGTACCAGGGCTGTCTAATCCCAAAGACTGCCTCTGATAACAGCTAACAATAGATATTTCATGGAAAAATATAAACCTTCATGTAACGGGCAGTGCTTAAGGGAAAATTACTTCCTATCCTCCAGGGAAAAGAATGTTTATTTTATGCTGTGCTTTTGTAGGAACCTTAGACTTTATTCCTCTTAATATAACAGTGAGTATTTTCCATCACCCGTTCAAATCCTTCTGTGAATACAGCTACTATTTTAAAACTATACATTCTTGGGCAGTCTGTACCACCCATTATGTGATGCTGAACCACCAGCCTTCCCTCCCCGAAACCATTTTCCTGCCTTTATTTTTCCTGAAAGAGGGCATCACTTACTCCGTTTATTAACTGGTACACTCTGTGACACACAGTACAGGCCAATTTTTTTCACTTCCCGGTTATACAAGGAGAGTCACTGTAATTTAGTCATTTTTTTGCCTGCTTCACATTCTGGTCTGAACCCAAGAGTCTGCCTTGATCAGAATCCTGGAAGCTGCACCACCGCAGCCACACAGCCCAGCCAGGGGCGGCTGCAATGACTTCTGCTCCGAGCAGATTAAACGTGCACCTCTAAGCTGTCAGCAGGTGTCTGTGCCCTCTCCGTCAGCCCCCTGAGCCCACCTCGGGTAGTCACAATCCAGCTCTCCAGCAACAGACGGAGGTACCACTCCCACCCCCCAAATAAAAGCAAAGCACCAGCTGTTAATGCTGTATTCACAATACCGTACTCCACAGACAACGTGACTTTATTCACAAATATGATTTTTACAGAGGTAGAACAAAATACTTTGTATAATCTTTTTTTTTTTTTAAACTATATACATATAAAGAATATAATAGAATGACAAGAAAGAAAAGGTTGTAAACAAAACAATATTATGCCATCAAATACAGTACAAACAGCATGCAAGAACAGCTTCAAATGAAATCTTGCTGGTGTAACTTCATTTTATTTCTAATGTGGTAAATGAAGAGTAGTAAAGAGTCATGCTCTAATTGGATTGAGTATGCCACAGCTCTGCAATTTTGTTTTAGTTTTTTTTTCTTTTCTATTACAATAAACCAACAGGATAGCTTTCTTTTCACTGTGGTGGGAAATGCTTTTGTAATGCCCAATGTAATCTCAACAGAAAAATATAATAATCAAATCTACAAAGTGTACTCTCATTTAAAAAGCAAAACCATAGAAACTGTACAGTTTTAAAAAGCGAATTATCTCAACTGCTTCTTAAGAGAATTTTCTAAAGAAAGAATAAAATATGCAGAATAAAAATTAGGAGAGCTATTGTTCTGTAACAAAGCTAATCAAATACTTGTTTTCTATTCCAATAAACAGTTTTTTTAATTAATTACTATTCTGGAAATTATGAAGTGGGCTGGGTTTTATTAATGTTCCACTTGAATAATAAAGCATGAACTCCTTCCAGGTACTATAGCTGTCATTCCCCTGGGGATGGATGGAGATTGGTTCTGCATGCACGCTAGAGACAGGAACAAGGTTTAGTCATTGGCATAGATTTTAAAAATATTTTAAAATACTTCAGATTTTAGTAGCATCTATAAAAATAATCTTGCTTGTTTTGCTACTGGATTGAGATCTGGATATGGGATTTTCTGCTGAAATTCATTCTTGGCCTTTGCACTTGCCAAGGACTTCCACTGGATGTTCCCTGGGCTGCACCAGGTCCCCCAGATGGTGGTCAACAGCAATGGTTGGAGCTCACACCTGAAACACGTGAAGCCAACAGCAAATCCCATGCTGTCTTCACTGTGTCTAGGGCTGAACCTCAAGGACCTGGGGTTTGGGGAATGGTGCTGTCCTGCCCCTCCACCCCCCTAAATTCCAGCCCACGGCATGGGAGGGGCAAAGGCTGGAGAGAGTCCCATGAGCTATATCAGTGCTGCTGACAGCCACCTCCCCGTCCCTCACATCTGCACTGTGACTATGTCAGCGCGGGGTCTGGCCAGCTCACTGCCCTGCTCGTGGCCAGCAGCTGTGCACACTGCCGTGCCTGTGGAAAAAGAGAGTTTTCTCCTCTGCCGCAGGCTTTGACCAGCAAGGAAGGAAACTGTGAGCACTGGAGTTAAATCACCCTCCCGCAGCTCCCCCCTTTAAATGACATTTAAAGATTCAACCACACAAGCACTTGTAGATTCAATTTGTCTTCATCAAGAACATGAGGATGGTCAATTTTAAACACATGCTGTTTATGGCTATGGATCAGGCACCGTCCCAAGCTTCAATCGCAATGAGTTTACTAAAGATCAAGCAGAATATTGGACAGGGAAAGACAGTAGGTCTCATTTGACTCTGGGCTCTCAGGTGATCCTGGCTTCCAGGAAGAAGCTCAACTCCACCTGTCAGTGAACATGGAGCAGGACCCACATCCAGTGCAAGTGGCTGTGGCTGGCCTGAACAACGTCCTTCATGAAATCACCAGGATTAAGTTAACTGCAGTGAAAAGGGTAAAGAAATACCTGCCCTGCATGAGAAATCCATCTCTGTGGCTTCATCCATGGCTTTGGCATCTTCCCAGGAAACGGCCTGTCAAACCCCTTCCGGATTGCCCTGGTGCAACTGAAACCTGCATTTCCCTATTAGGCCCTGCAGAAGATTATCACCCCCAGAAGCAGGGCGTTTATTGAGAGGTGTGAACAGTATACCACCTGCACAGACGAAATTCTCTGTGTGATAGTTTACAGTCAACAGAACAAGCCTGGCACCTCTTTGTGGAAGAACTGTACAAAAAATGGCTGAAATAACAGGATTGTCAATGACATTCAGTGGGAGATACTCTAACCCTCTGAGTAAGACTGCATCTTTCTGTTGTGTAAACTGGTCTACAAGTATGAATAAAACAATACATCCCTGCCCCATTAGCCTTGGGGAAGATTAATGCCCTCTAATCTACGCTAAATAAACTCCGAAGCATGAAGAGCAATATTTAAGTCGTACACTCAGCTGCTTGTGAATTAATAGGGATTACCCTGAAATTGCTATTATGAAATGCAAATATTTGCAAAAGAACAATTAAAAAATATTCCTGAAGTGCGAACGAGAGGCTCGTCAGCCCTGTTTGTGGTATGCACAGGGACAGTCACAAGGCGAACGCTAATGAATCCCAGGGCAGAAATCTGTGCTAAAAACCCATCAGCCGTTTGGCAGCAGGTAATGGCACAGCGTCTTGCACAGGGAAATAATTCTACCTGGTAATCAGAGGGCTTGGCTTAGGATGCCCTAATTTTTGATTCTTTGGACAGTTTGTTTGGATATAACTACCTGTATTTTCAGAAAACTGCAGTACATGGCTCACAGTAAATCTACTTCAAACACTTGCTGATACTGCTCAAACTGATCTCATCTGCCCGGATCTGCAATTTTGTGTTAGCTAAAGTAATAAAAGAATCCTGCTAAACCTCAATTATCAAATGAAAAAGGCAATTTTCTCATTTATACTCCATTAGTTTTTTAGTTATTGCTAGGAAAGCTCTAAAATGCTTAGGCCATAAAATAAACATGTGGCTTAATGTACAGTATGTGTACTTAAGAGGATGATGGCATCTGTAGTAACTGCTCTGTACTGCTATAGTAACGGAATGCATGAATTAAGCAACAGCACATACCAAGTAAAGCATACAAAAACGTATGGCAAAAAGTAACAGGAGTTCTGCTTTTTTTTTTTTTTTTTTTTTAAATAACTCTTTAATTGCTAAAAAGAAGAAATCACCAATATCCACACCTACAACACAAAATTGCAACATGGTTGATTTCGATAGATGCCTGTTACCTCTGTGTCAGCAAAAATCTGTGATACTGTTCTAACATTTCACTGATTAGAAGTTTATAAAAGCTCCCCCTTCCCAAATTAAATTAAACTACATACTTCCCAGTGCTGAATTCAAATGATTAACCTAATATGGTTTCAAGCCCGCAACACTGTTAAGATTTTTGGAAAAAAAGCACCCCACATTCTTACATCATGGAGATGTAGGATAGCATAAAAAAGCGTCCACATATTCAGTTTTGAAAATGAAATTAAAAGCCTAGATCACTTAGGTAACTTGTAGAATTTTACTCCCAGACCCTTCATTCAAACGTATCAGTGTACTTTTTATCAATAATGGAAATTCCTTCACAAGAGTACCACAACTAAACCTGTGAATTCACATAAGCAAGACTGCAAAACCAAACTGTTTATGGACATATTTTAGCATTACTTTGCAACAGTGGGCATTAGGATTTTGTGAACACAAGAATCTCTGAAATTCAACCTGTGTGCTTCTTTATCCCTTAATGGTTAATTAAAATAGGTATCATTCAGAACAAGGAGTGAGCAGAGCCTCTGCAGAAAGGTGCAACGAACGTCTGGATCAGACAAACTCGATGAGGATCATAAAACGCAGATTGGAGATTTCTCCTTCAGCCAGGCTTTTACAGAAATATATTTTCCCGGCTACAAAGGATGGCACAGCACAGTTTTACAGAGGGAAATGCAAAAATATAAAGAGGAAAGTCTCATTTTCTTCCTCAGTAATCCCATAACATCAACAATCTGTTTCCGTAACAGCTCTGGACATTTACCTGACTGCTGCCAGGGCCTTTCCCCATCACCCGAGGTGAGTCTATGCTCTCCTTTCCACTGTCAGTGGTAGGTACACGGTCAGAGTTGTGCTCCTTATCCCCTGGCTTCCCATTAATGTGACCAACTTGTTATCCCCAGTTGCAACAACTGTGCAGGCCTATTTACTTATAGTTCAGATTTTCTTCCATTCACGGCACAAAGCTGAAAAGTAAACAACAGTTAAGAAAACATTTGCTTGCCGAAGCCCAGCATGAGGAGGTGCAAGCTCTCTTTGCCTGAGCCTGGACCTGTGTTTACTCACACCCTCAGCACTGTTTCATGCTCTAGCTTGGCATTGTATAGGAGCAATCACCATACTCTTCAGCTCCCCCCGCCTCATTCAGCCTTTGAGAAGTTACGAAATATAACAGAACACTGTTTTCTGAGACTATATTGACTGCACTAATTACCCACAATACTGTATATTTGCTATTAAGAACATGAATGTGTGCTTTCAAAGTGTGACTGACATTCAGGGCTTTGAGGATGTGAAAGGCATTTGATGGATTGTTCTGTCACTTAATCCGAGGCTTCGATGTACTTTTAAAAATTTGTTTAAAACCCCAAAAAACAGAATACACATTTTTAACTGTTGAACTTTTACCAGCTAAAGGAGTTTTTAAGGACCCTATCACTATGTGGTTACAACAGAAGATACACAGTTAAGGTCAGGTCACGGTTTCCAAGAACATTCACAGGGACTGAGGATGAGGAAAATGAGGGACGGATCCTGCGGGAACCTTCGGGAGACTGAGCTGCTCACTGGGGAAGTGCCTTGAGTATTGCATTCACTTCCTCTGCAACTGCTGTCAAAGCAAACTCAAACTGCTCCTGCGGAAAGAACAAACACATACTCTGAATAATAAAACAAAACACTTTCCAAAGCGCACTATTCTGCAGCCGAGAATCCTCAAGACATTGTTAAAAATATGAATATGCAGGATGAACTGTAGACTGCAACGGAAAGGAACAAAATGTTCTGGGATTATTGATGCCATATAACATGTTTGACAGCATCTTGAAGCCGGAGTCATTTTAATGGAGAAAAATGTTGGTAGCAGAAACTAAGCTATTGGGACACAATGATGTATTGCAATTGCGTGGTCAGAAGGGTTTGGGAGTAGTTGATCGCCAGCCACTTCCTTCTGACACAGAGATGGAAAGTCGTTAACATAATTGAGATATGAAATAGGTGAGATGCTGCAAAGCAGAGCCTTTGGCTTTTCTCAGGACTGTTTCTAGGTGAAATCAGTTAGAATAAATACCTCCTCACCTTATAACTATTATATAGAACAGTATCTGCTTTTTGGTTTGCCTGTTATTGCTCTTGCTCAGTCTCCCTTTTTAACAGCCTTTCTGTACCTACAAATCGCCTAATGATTTTTAGCCCACTCCTATTTAAGAAATACCTGGGATAGCTTCTCCCTGCTATTAATTTACTGTAAGCATAAAACCAAAATTACTGACAGGCTTCTGTGCTGGGTTGGCAGAAATGGGAAGGACAGCCATGTATGGCCACCTCTTCTAAGTGCAACCCTAACACGCTCCTGAACAGTATAGTCCTACGGAAGGATGACAAGTTTTACTTCCTCAAGGTTAACAGGTGTTGTATTTTCTAGGCAAGTAATTTTTCCCAGAAATTTAGCTTACTGAAATATCTGACAGGATGATTTGGCATTTATGACTTTTCAGATGAAAAAAGATATGTGGACAGTTTACTCAGAATAGCGGCAGATCAAGGATACCAGACAAGGACTGTGAAGATGTTTCTGGACTTTCTGTAAGTACTCCAGTGGGTTAAGCCAGCTGGGCTCAAGAGCTGCTGAAGAATTGACTTTGAGAATGAAGGTCAGAGACACACCCTGCAAAGCATCCTGAGATCACTGCTGGGATACTGTCTGTGTTTCCAGTTAGAAAACTGGTGGTCTGGTAGGTACCTGAAGCCCCTCAGTTTGCACTGCCAGAGGCTGCGTGGGACGGCTGCAGGCATGTAAGCAGCAGCGGTGGATGGCTGCCGAACACAGCCAGCCCCCAAAGGTGGTTACTGGACTAAACAGCATTTGTTTTCCAAGTGTCTCACCTTCCTGCAGAAATCTAGAGGAAGGATGAAAGAACAAACTACAAATGTGCAACTCAGAGTTCAGAAAGGCAGCTGACTTCTAATTCCTGCAATTCAGTGCCAGTCTCCTCTGCCTTCTCTTACCCCACTGCAGTCACCTCTCATGTGGAGATGCCTCAGAAAGAAGCAACGAAGGGCACAGTTCCTGAGCAGAAAAGAAGAACAAAGCTCAGAATAATTTCTCAGAGACACTGACATTCAAGAATTTTGCTGTCTGCTTGGTGCTGTCAAAGTAGCATCCTTGTACATTTCCTGGACTGCAGCCAATAGCTTTTAATCAGACATCAATTCACCCTAAAGAGTAGGACTCATCCTCATTAGGCACAGAAAATGGTGTCTATGCCTGCCTATGCCTCCCTACACTCCACAAGGTCTCTGCAATTAAAGAAAAGACTGGAAATGCTGGTGGCCACCCGGGACCATCGGTTGTACTTTAACTGGAGTACACTGAATGTGTGAGAGGAGCTGGAGGGCAGGGGAGGCAGAGAGGGCATTCATCTGGACATGCTGTGCCAGAACCAAACCAGGTGCTTGTACTAGCTCAAAAAACTTGGAAATTTGGAAGGAAATTTGGAAATTTGGAATTTAGAAGGAAAAAGGAAATTCGGGCTTACGCATGAGAAGTGCTTGCCTCCAGGAAAAAGAACCTTGGCTTCTTTGGAAGGTTGGAGACCCTTGTGCTGGGGCTGGTAGCAGCAGGGTGAAGCAGATGCTCCCGGGACGCTGGTGTTCAGATATGAGTGGAAGAGTTGGTCCCCACTGCTGCCAGTCCTTGGAGCATGGGGAGCACAACAGCAGAAGAGGCTGATCTGAGCGCTATGGGGTTGACATGGTGATCCAGCCAAGTTTCAGAGATGTGCAGATGCCTCTTCCAAGATGTGGGCGTCAGTTCGGAAGAAACTGGTGCTGCCCATGGTAAAGAGGCTACCTAATGTGCTCTTCATCTGATTTTTTCATAGTCAGGAAAAGTTTGTAAGATCAGGGACTACAATACATTGATATTAGTCCCATTGGCGAAAACAACTCCTATTACTCTGAAGTTATTCATTGAGCAAATCTGCCCTTTGACCTTGTTGTTCCGAGATGTGTTCACCTTATTGTGAAGATCTGTCAGCCCTCTGACCTGCGAGTGCCTTTGCCCCTCACGGTGGGGTACCCCTCCTGTGAGCACAGGGTATCACTGCATTGCCTGAGAAAAAGTCTGTCTCCCCTGGAAGACTGAAAGACTGATCAAGATGAACTCCAAAGTTCAGTATGGATTTTGAGGCAAGTTTGGTGGATCCCACCAGCGAAAGTTAGGTGTGATCTTAAATTACTGAGGCAAAACAACTTACAAAGCATAATCTTTACAGCCAAAGCTCAACACTGACTGCCAAACACTGCAGTAAAGGGGACAGCAGAGCAGACACATGAGATATGTGAGGACATGGTCCTTCTGCGATGGTGCAGCTCTTCCCTTTCCTTCCTTCTGCATAATATGCACAGGTGAAACACAGATAGTGCAGCTTCCACCGATGTGTATCACCACCCTCCAAAGAAAAGCCTTGACACACCTTCTGCACTTTTCCATGAGAACAACCACAGTTAAAGCAAATTAATTTCAGATATTTTTCAAGGAGCTCAGTTTGTTGTTTTGTACAGCCACACTGTCATTCACATATGATATTTGCCTATACAAGACTGACTGGAGATGAATTTTAACGTCTAGCTTTGCCTAGAAAACAGAGCCGGACAGGCATTTTGTGGACTCAGTCCATATATAACACAGAGGTGACAAGAATATATTTAATAAAAAATAATAAGCTATGTTTCATTAAGTTTACAAATAAAAATTCCTAAGAAAACAAACAGAGTACACGTAGCATACATGAAAGAACCTTAGCTAATTATTACAGATTACAAGAGGAAAGATAAAGGAGAAGAGAGAAAAAAAGGAAATATATATTCCTCCCATCACACAGAATGCACTTCTGCCTTCATTACTTTTTCCTCTCACATGTGGCATATCAATTCTATTTTATGATTCCCCTGCAAAAAAACCCCACAAAACCACAAGCCCTCTTATTATGCTTCTCAGAAATGTAGAATGTCGTTATGATAATTTCATTACCATTTATTATATACAGTGCCTTTGAATTAAAGATCCCTTCCAGAAGACAAAATGTTGCAAACAAATCTTTCACATGCCTATTGAAAATGTGGAGCGCTGCCTGCTGGAAACACAATAACATTGCTGAAGTAAGTTGGTGTTTATTTTGCCTAGGGATATTCTGTAATTGGCATTTCTAACCTGACTTTTAATCCATCGTTTTAAATTACTCCAAGAGTCTAATATTCCTCATTTGTATTCAGTTGGGAGAGCACAGGGGTTTGTTTAAATCCATCAGAAAAATTCTCTGGGGATTCTGCATTGCTAGCATGTAACCAGATATTTATAATTTGCAACACATTAGCTTGAATAAGTGATTTGGGTGGTTTTGAGAAAATGACAATGATGGAAGAAGGAGCAAGAGGAGAGATAAGCAATATCCTGAGAAAATTTTTCATCCTGGATGAAAACACAGGATACATTTCTTTTCTGGAGCTCTTCCAGATAAATGGCCGAAGGGGAAAAACACATCTTGAGTGAGATTTTCATGGGACTTAAGTAACTATTTCTGAGTTAAGTAAGAAAAGTTGTTCACATAAACTCATTCTTTGGTTCTGGAGCTATGTTTTTTCTTTTGTTGAAGGCAACAAGCTGTAATTTCTCTGCCCTTAGAGGGAAACTGGAATCTGAGCTCTATATTTTTGCAGAGCTGCCACGTATTTTGTATGCATTTACAGGACTTGCATGTTCCCTCAGAGTAAATATATGTGACATTGGGTACTGTGTGCTATATGCATTTTTCTTCCAGTCTGAATAATCAAAGCAGAAGAAAGATTTGTGCAGTGCTATGTCCTGCATAGAGATAAAGATTAGTTAGCTTTGACTGGCTCATCTTTATTTTTCATGCACTTAGTCTATTTGAAATAATAACTAAATGTCCTCCCAACTGTTCTCCAGCACCACTTCTCCTAGTATTAGTGGAAAGATAAAATGATTATGAAGACATTCAAGAAAAGTTATGAACCAATGATTCCTGCAACACACATTTATTTCACCTTCGTCCCTCAGCAATTTCAACTCCATAAACACTGCAGACTCTCCTATCAGTTTCAGCCTGGCCAAGACAGAGTGCTGCCACATTGCCCTTGCTACTCAGTTTGGGGCTGTAACTCTCATTCGATACTTACATCGTCATATACAGATTTATTTGGTCTCCATGCCATGAACGATTTTCTCTATTGTCATACTTGCAGCTCTTAACTTGCAGCAAATAGCCCCAAATATAATTCCATACATCACTGAAATTGTTAATAATAGAAAGTTTCATTTCTAATTTAAGGGACTACAATCACACCATCAGCTATCTTTAAAAGTTTTACATCGTGTCAAAACTATTACAACTGTCCGGAAATATAGAGCAAGATAATCACCTTACCAAAGGGTACAAGTATAATTACCATGCTACACCCATAAAGGACATGGATTTATGCAAGATGTAAGCTCTTCTGTTCAAAGATACTAAAAATGACACAACTTCCTATAAAACCCTATTTCCTTTAATTGTAAATATTTTTTTCCACAAAAAAAATCAAATCAGCAGTTACATTCTCTTTAATAACTTGAAGCTTTTAAAAAAATACTGCATTCACAGTTATGAACAGATACTCTAAGAAAATAATCCATATTTCAGGATGAAAGCAAGAACATTCTTTCAAATGCACATTTTCTTTAGTAGGCTATAGATTGTTGTCTTGACTGCCTTTCATATATGGTAATCAAGATAGATGCTGGAGATGTTACAAGAAGGAGCAGTAAACACCAAAGAAAGTAGCCTAGATAAATCTTCAGCATAAATAAACCTCAGTTGGTAGGGAGCCAAACAGAGTAATCAGCAAGCGACCTGCGTTAAATTAGGTCATACCCTCTCTCTTCTGTCATGAAAACAACTACTGTGAAAGACCTTTAATGTATTTAAAATCCCAGTGGATTTATTGACAGTACCTTTGTCTGGACCATGCCTGGTCTCTGGTCCCTCAAGTGCTCCAGGGTAGCAGCAATATCAATCTCTTTAGCACCTGCAACAAACCACAAATTGGGCTGAGTTCAGAGCACAAGATAATCCATGCTGCATCTGTCAATCTCTTGCTATCGGGTTCCCTTTGGGCTAACAGTACAATTGAAAATTATTACATCCATCTCTCAGCAGACTTGGCAGGCAGCTGCAATTTTTGTGTTCATATAGAAAAATAAGAGGTTGGGGCAGCTTTTATTAACATTAATTCAAGAAAAGCCAGAGAAAAACAAATTCTTAAAAATGCCTCTGCACCTAGAGCAGAATACATTTTGCAGAACCTAAGGGCCAGTTGTGACAATGCCACCGAGTGCCCTTCTGTCACTTCTAAGAGTATGCACTGAACCAAGGGCCTGAACCACACAAAGATTTACGCTGTTAAAACAAGACTTAGGTGAACTTTTGTCATTTGCAGCTGAGATCCAGAAAACCTGTCTGTGGTTTCCTAGATCAGGACGTGCCAGACCATCTTGCTGCATGATCACTCTTTCAGCCAGCAAATCCATGGCATTTTCTTTAGGTTATACTTTGGCTGTCTGGACATCGCTGCTGTGTAGTGATCAGCAGCACCAGGATGCAGAAAATAGACATGCACAGCCTGACTGCCGCAGGGCCCGGCTCCCTTCTTGGTGCAAATGAGAGTGTTTTCTTTTAAGACATGATCTGTGGAGATCAAAGCAAGTCCTTGGTGCCTCTCACCTTTTTTAAAATAGCCCAGACCCTGGAGAACCAAAGGGGAAATCAGGGATGCTGGTTTCCTGCTCGATTTCCTCCGGTTTAAGACATTTCAAAACAACCCTCCTCATTTTCCTCAACTGCCTAACTTGAAACCTGTTTTTGAAGGCATTGAGAGGAAATTCGGATTTTGGTCCCTCCTGTATGAAGTTCATGAGTAGAAAACTGACTGGAAATCCTTGGAGCTACACTCCAGCTACAGAGTTTGGCTCCTTCGCATCCTTCCCTTTCTGCATCTTTCAAGAACATCACACAGTGCCAAAGCATCGGGCAGATGGGCAGAGGGTCATCCCAGCCCAAGTGCAAGTGCCCCATCTCTGTTCCCCTATACCCTACTGCCCTGGTAGTCCATGCGTTCTCCGAGGGCAGATGTGGGTCCACAGCTTCTGAAGCTTAGAAGGATGCACACCTCAGGTCCCTCCTTTGTTGTACATACACTTTCATCATTAGATGGTTTATCAAGGACAGGGATCAGCTAAAATTCTGAAATCTGCTCTGTTTTAAAGGATACGCAATGGTGTGCTCCAAAGAAAACCGTGGCCCTTCAATAAGAACTTTGACAGCTGTTTCCCATTGCCTGGCCCTAGGAATCTCCTGGCCCAGCCTGTGCCAATTTGGAACTTCCTTCTTGAGGTACTTAAATCTCCCCAACTATTCACACGGGTCTTGGTTCCTAACTTGTAGGCCACGCACCTAAAGCACTGCTGCTGCAATAGCTAACTTGTACACATGTAGAACATACACTTGTTTAGCTCCCAGGACAAGATTTGGCCCAATGCTTACCACTCTTCCTACAACTTTTGCAATTTAAGGGCTTGAGTCTAACTGTAATTACATTTATGTCAATGTAAACATCATACACCTCCTCATTTACCCAACTCAGCTTGATAACTCAGCATCATCTTATAAAAAAATTCAGAAAAGCAACTAATAGTGAACGATTTAATTTGGTGTCCTTTGATATAAGATATGAGAAGATATTTTAGAATAACATCAGCTCTACAAGAATAACTGATTTGCAATACATTGTTCATATCGATGAAAATATGTTCTTCAGCTGCATCAGAAATTGAATGAATTCATTCAGTAAATATAACAGTGACAATTTAAAAGAAGTATCTGACAGATATTTTTGATGATTACCATGGGTTGGGGCATTGTATGGCTTTTTCTTCCTCCACTGCCCCCCTGAACTGTACAGGAATTTACTGGGATGAGCTTTGGAAAAAATAGAAAGTTTTATTTTAAAATAAAAACCCTCAGATCTTACAACAGAGTAAAGCAATACATACTCATATATGCTGTAAAGTCTGCTAACAGGGACAGTAATTACACCTTAAGTCTGTTGCAGGTTTTGCAGTGGCAGATCATCTGGAAAGCATCAGTAAAGGTAAACTCTTTGTAAACCCTAGCACTTGTGTAACATGGTAGCTCATTTCAGTGCTTAGTATCACACATGCATTTGCCATTAGGTGGGATTTTCCTGTTCCACCACAGATGTCCATGGGAGCAGAGCTGTGTGAGTACTGTATACACTTAACAGCCTTACTTGTGGCCTCATTAGATTACCAGGAATTTGAATGTCCCAGTAGCATCCTGGCTCAGTGTAAGAGGCATTCTCTCCTTCAGAAATTAAGATACGAGAAAAATTTAAGACACCAACAGACATGGATGAGGTTAACCACAGTCCTGAGCTGGCCTCCAAGGTGTGCTGCGAGGATGAACCTGGAGATCCCCCAGTGGAGCTGGCAGGCTTGAGTGCCATGTGGGCTTCCCTGTGGTTGCAAATGAGTACATCCCCCCTGCAGTGAGGGACAGTCTTTATTTGAAAACACTTTAGCCTCAGGTCAAAAAGGGAAAAGGTTCATGACAAGACCTAATAACACTTTAATGGCCAGACAGGCTTCTGAGCTTACCTTTGAAAGAATTAATTCCTCCATTTCTGTGATGCAGATTGCAGGCATTTACTAGTGAACTGATGCTTGCTTTTTCATCATCATTAATGGAATGACATGCCTAATAGTATGAACGATGCCTGGTTATGAAATCCTGATTTTGTGAAACACCAAAGCATATGCTTTCCCTGGAACATAGGAACAGTTCTAGTGGGCCAATGTGATTAAGGGAAAGCTTGTTTTGAAGTGTTTTGCCAGTGGAAGTCCTTGAAACATCAGTTCTTACTGATTGCTGTCCCCCAACCATGACCCCCAGCATGTCACCCACAAGCACTTCTGATGTCCACAGCCATAGGTAATTAAACGGAAAAGGAGAGTGAGTATGATTTTGCCCAAATCACGTGTTTTGTTGAGAGGCCAGAGGGTCAGAGGCAGAGATTAGTTTGCTACCCCCTTTTTTCCATTTTTGAATGCCTCTGATACTATGGTGATGGGAACTACCTAAGTGCCTAGAGAGGCTGACCAACAAAACTCAGTGCTGCAAAGATAGGCAGCTGTTTTGGAAGAAAAATATCTTGAACAAGAAAATTCACAGGAAAAAGGATGAAATCAATGGCACAGGATAAAGCCAGCATGACTTGTTTTCTCTCTACATAAACAAACCCCCTTTTGCTACTTATTCTGCATCTACTCCCTTATTGTGCCTAAAACAAATGAGTTTAAATATATATTGCTAGTCCACTATTAAATCTCATTTTGTGATGAGGGCTTTTTTTCTATTCAAACTTATGCTAGATTGCTGTTATATTATGTAAATTCAGCTCACTTCCACTGATGTGTGCGATAGTAGAAAGTTCTCCGGTGACACAGACAGACAAAGGAAGAGATTCTCAAGGCACAAAGAGGGGTCTGAACCCAACCTGCCTTCACAGGTGAGAGGAGCTCAGTGTCTACTTGCAGCATGAGTTTTCAACTCTGGAATTATTTGGTTGAAATCTGACACAAACTCAACATGTTCTTCACCACACTGAGGCTTTCTCTTTAATCTGAGCATACAACAGTATGCCATAACATTCTATAGTACCCAATAATGCTTTATTTATGATTTGGAGCCATTTCAAGTGACAAAAAATACAGCACATACTACATGACATTGGGAGAGAGGGATATTGCAGCTAAGGACATTAGGGTCAAATCATGCTCTTACTGAGATGGCTGCAAAATATTCACATGCTGCTAAGGTATTTTAAGCATTGCGTATCTGCAAAGCCCACATACAAACTAAATTTGATGCAGTGGTTTAGAGTAAAAGCTGGAAGAACTTGATCCACTGATTCTAAGGATATTCCATAATTGGAAGTGGTTTTGCTCAGGCTACTAAACTATGAAGTCCAGTAAATAGATGGACACACACATTTATTGTCATACAACAAATAATCTAGGGGAAACGTTAAAAATACTAGGCTGGAGAACACTGACAATTGGAAAAAAGAACACAAAATATGTCAAAAAGGCAATATTTTCTATCTTTTCTCCCCACCAGTACGTACGTTATCTGTCTGCTTAACAGTGCTACTGGTTACTGAAAATGAAGAGGGGGATAAAAGAGGAAGCATTTAAAGAATAAAGAACTGCCTTTTCACCTTTTGACTGTATTTTACTCTGCAGGGAATAAATTTGGCTCGTGCTTGTGACAGGTTCCTTTTTCACAATGGATTTCATTGCTTGTTTTAAATGAATGTACGAATGTAGCCTAGTGTGAGACTGAGCTAATGTTGTACCAGCAGTATTGTGAAAAATGACTGTGCAATGTGCGGTGGTGTTTTTTTTAACCAGAACATGCATTTGCAGAATTCACTGTGAGCTAGATACTACTAGCCTTCCCCCTGCCCTCAGCAGCTCAGTGAGCTAGCTGAGTAAATACCTCCAAAAGCACTTCCACACCACTGCAAGCCAGATTTTAACTTCAGTAATTAACTATCATATTCCTAAAGGCTTGAAGCATTCACAGTAAGTGCACAGCAACCCACATCAGGAACATTAACTGGATAAACTAAAAGAAAACAAGAGAAGACGCAAGCTGAATTATATTTTGCCCCCAAGGAGAGAAGTGGTTTCTGAAGTTTAGGGTCATATCCTTTGCAACCCTTTCTCTCCCCGCAGGCACCAATGCAGGATGCACGCTGGCACTTAACAGCTGGTGCTCCTGATTAGCAGATCTCAAGGGGTTAAAGTGTTTGCCCTTAGATAGTCGCATAAGTGGAGCATCCAGCATGTCATAAAAACATAGGTAAAAGTTGAATTCCCTCTTCCTCTTGCAATAAATAACAAGCTAGCCAAATTCTGCAATAGGCTCCATGAGGTGACCAGCAGCTCGCACTATTTAAAACCATCATGAATTACCTAATGTTAGTTTTATGACTATAATAATGGAAACTTCTGTCTCTTCTCATCCCCCTAAACATGGCAGGGGACCTATTTTGATAAGCACAAGACACATGAGAAACACCCTGTGGAGGATAATCCCTTCCAGATTGTAGCAGCGCTGCTGTCACTGTGATGGTACAGGAATATGACAGACAAAGTTTGTCGAGAGGTGTAACATCTTTTAATATATCAGCTGGGAAGAAAAAATGAAGGCATATCATTAAGAAGTGGGTTTCAGATTCAGCAAACTACAGAGCTTCTGCACCTGAATACGTGCTGGGGTTTTTATTTTCAGTTATAATAACAATCAGCATTTGTTACGTAAATGTACGAAAATTTTGGCTTAATTAAAGTAAGCACTGAAATTTTATTTTTTCATGTAATAGGCTTGAACATACTTGCATTGAAAGCAAAATCAAAAGTCCTATTTTATTCATTACTAATGAAAATTGCAGCGTAGATTCTGTGAGACTGATAGAATTTTATATTAAAGCACTGTATTAAAAGGAATATTTTAGATGCTAGATGCTCTGAATTTTCTGTATATTTATAAAAATAAAATGATTCTTAAATACTTCATCAAAGAAGTTATTTGTGGGGGGTTTCTTTTTGAATAACCCAAACTGAAGAGTTTTCTTTGTGAATGTTTCACAAATACATATCACTCATAAATATTAAATTAAAAAGGATTTTTCTAGTTGGGAACAACTTTCAAATCTACCGACATATATGCTCAAAAAGATATGATTATAACTCTGCAGAACAGCTATGAATTTGTTACTGTGAGTTCTGAAGGATGGCTTGGTCATTAGAGGGCTATGTTTAGACAAATTTAGATTCTCTTTCAGACTGAGACTCTGACTTCCTGCACCACTTCGGTTAAATCATTAAATTCACCCTACGTTTCACACCGTCATTTATAAAACACACCATTTTTTCCTACCTAGTAAGCTGTTATTGAAGGCAAATCCACTAACGATTACAAGGTATTTGGACACTAGAGAGGCGAGGACCTAGATAGATACTCTTATTTTGTTTCTCCCCAGTACCCTTCGCACCTTCCTTAGCCCTCTTTCTGTTCCCCTCGATCATAAAGTGATCACAAAGCTGGATATATGATGTAGGAGTCATGCCGAGCAGTTGTAAATGTGGGATTATTAGCACTGTTAGCTTTTCTCCTTAAGGAGATGACGATGATCTATATGGGAATAACATTTATCCCAACAGAAAAAAAATGGAGTACTAAGGGGAATACAGAAGTGACCTGTCAAGTGCCTCTTTTTGCAGCAGTAAGTATTCAGTTTCATTCTATTCATTCAGATATTACCTGCTTGATGCATCTTTTTATATTTATTATATTGTATACATTTTTGAATTAGGCCTTGAAGGGCAAAGGGACTTGTTAGGTCAGATTAAAAACTGGCTTGTTAAAATCTCGAAGGAAGAGTCCCGAATACAGTTCTTTCCACTCCCGTTGCTACAAGCTGAAAAAGATCCAATTATTATTTGCAAGATGCTGCTGATCGGCAGCCCTTTAGTCTCAGAGTCATACATGGTGCAGGATTCGCAGGCAGTTGGGAGTGCTGTGGACGAATCACTTGTAATATTACGAACCAGCAAAAATACATGTGAAAAAAACTAAGGGCATAAACCACAGTGTCAGCAAGGACAATGAGCTGTCTCATCACAGCGCGTCTGTGTTTAGGAAGACTACAAGTGTTATTCATGTTTGGGTGATGACTGCATGACTCGTGCCTAAAAGCAGTGCTTCATGGTCAAAGCAAACTCCGCACAGCGGCTTTATGCTGCCTTTCTTCCCTCCCCATGTAAAGCCTCTGACAAATAAGCTTTCTTGGGTTTAGTACAACATTTTCTGGCCCTTTTCCATGCTCAGCTTTGCCTTAGAAAGGAGGTAGACAACTGAGCTGTGGAGATCCAAGGACAGAAGGCTCCGGCCGGAGAAGGACAGGCGATGACTAGATCCAGGTCTGCCAGGAGCTTAACACACAAAAAGGGCCCACCTATACTGCTGGCTGTGACAGTCTATAGAAACAGGAGCAGGCTCCCTGGGGAGTTAGGAGGGTAAATCAGCACTCATGGACTATTATGCTGTCGTAGCTATGCTGCTTCCAGTGCCCAAGCTAGCTGGATGTAGCACAGATATCCATTAGATCTGCAGTGCTCCTAAAGCCCTAGATGACTCCAGCTTCCCACTGGCAACTTCTAAAGGACGGCCCGGGTAGCTGCTCCAGCAAGTGTTAGCCCCATTGAGTACTTAATGTTGCAGCAAAACATTTAATCACACCATATGAGGGGCAAACTCAATCTGATTAAAGAAGAAAGGGTCATAACTAGGGGGAGTGTAACACCACTTCTTCACTGACCATTAGTTTTAATGGCATACCGGTAATATTTACTAACTAGCTCAGTCTCAAAGGCCCAGCCTCATCTCATCTACTCCAGCCATCCTTGAAGTTCGAATCGGAGTTAGTCATCTTCTCTCCCAACAGCTGAGAGAGAGGGGAAGCTCTGATGGGCAATTCATTTGCCTGAGAATTACCCTCCAGAGGTGCGTATCATTCTCCATTGATGACTGAGGAGACCTGGACAACTAGGTTAGGAGAGATGCTCAATGCTAGATGGTTTATATGGCTGAAGTTAGCTGGAATGAACCTGGGCTGAAAAAAGCGGAGTTTTTGCTCTGCAGTTTCGGGCTCACGAACGCTAGAATCTGCCAAATCCAATGGTGTTTGAGATCTGTGTTTTGTGTCTGTTGCCTTCCCCTCTTCCCTCACCTGCCCAGTTTGGCAATTTTGATGGAAAAGACAAAAGAAAAAGCTATGTGCAACCACAGTGAAAAGATAAACCAGTTGCAGTATTGTGTAGGGAAGGCCATGGAAGTGAAAAACGTGCTATAAGAGTAACTGCTGTTTATACAGTGCTCTGCTGCAAAGAAATGAGTATTTTCTTCCTTCAACTTACATTGTCTGAATGCCCAATAAATAAAAACACTTGTAAATATTAGAGTTAAAAAAGGGAGCTCAACAACAGCTAAAACCTACAAAAATAAAAGCGATTTTCATTTGTAGTTATCCAGATGTCTGCTGCTCTAGCTGCTGGAGTTCTGCTATTGGCCAGGAGGATCATTTGATGCTTTTCATGGAAAGAGAGAAGCGTCAGCAAAAACCTAGTGAGGGACACACTTTTAAAGATAACAAAAAAGAGAAATGTATTCAGGCTGGCATTTTCATTAAAAGCTTATTGTCTCTCTGAGATGAACAAATTTGTGTGCATGTGTGTATGCAGTTAGGGACTGACCCAATGCATACCTGAATCAGTGAACTGTCTGTAATTTCAGACAAAATACGTAAGTGCTTTTATACACCTAACAATGACCCTAATTAAAAATTCACTACTTTATTAAAACAAAACAAAAGAACTCAATGGGCAAAGCAAGCATATCTATGAAGAAGGGAGTACTTACAGTAATGAAAGTGAAGCAATGAAAATTATTGTGACAGTCATACACACACAGAGTATACATTGTGTGTTATTGTTTACACATTTTACATTAATACTTGAAAAATGCATGTCATAGATTTATAAATGTAAGTGATACCGCTTTGTCAGTACACAATCCTAAGGAAGGTGATATGGAAGATGGAATACAGCCTATTTAAAAAAAAAATTCCAAAGGAAAATAATGCTTCTAAGGTTACATTAATTTTAACAGTCTTGCAGGGATAGAAATTCACTACTGCCATTTCAGCTTTTAAGCTAATATCCTTTGTCAATGGAGAAAAAACATGCAGAAACCACTCACTGTAACTGAATGCAAATGGATGCTAATTTGAGGACCAGTCCTTGCTCACTTCCACTGTGCATGAGAATATGTCACATCACATTCCATACAGTATAGAAACTGTTTCTCTTTTACATCTGGATTTCCTCCATCCTCCCCCAAGTTAAAAGTAAAAAGAATATGCCTAAATTACTACATGCAAGAAATCGAAGTTAATGAGTTATATTCTATATAGGCTAAGATACCCCATAATCACCTGTTGTCACTCTAGAAAATACCAGTGCACACATCTAAATTCAACTTACACAGGCGTGCACACACACACATACACACAACATACAAACTCTACATGTAGCAAGAATTGTGGATGTGCTGCTACTGCCTACTTAAAGGTGTTCCCCAGTATCAGCTCCCATAAGAGTTCTACACAATTTCCTTCTTTTACTACCTCTTCCAGAAACTACTGGCAAATTACCTAAAAGGCAGTTCATCCCCACATGCTGAATCAAACATGAATAAAGTTAAGATGCTGCTTGCAAAGATGACATTTCTGAAAACGTGCCTCAGCTGGCCCTAAAAATTCTTGGAGTCCCCTTTGGAAAATGTGAATTTTCTTCAGCGGGGACACAGAAGTAGCTCACCCACATGAATCTATTAAATGGTAAGAACTACATTTTACAGTACTTTCATTTTACGTTGCACGTAGGTGGCAATGCTTTCACAAGACAGTACATGCAGTGACCTAAACAAAAGATGAATTCATTCTTTAATGAAGTTTATCCTTAAAAGTGATTAAACTGGTCCAGCTATAGAAGCTGTGGAATAATTACACTTCAGTTAGGTCATACATACATTGTAGCCTTTACAGCCAGAAGACTACCATCTGGTCAATTAAATACTTCAAATCCTTCTATGGACTGCTGCATGAGATTAGCTACAAAAAAAGTAGTTCTTTGCTCTGTATATAAACCTCCTTTTCCAAACATTTGTCTAGCTGCTTCTCAAACCGATAGCACAGTACTTCTATGACCAGCTTTTTCACTTTTCCATATTCTAACCTACCCATTGTGTGAAAAAATGCCGCCCAAATTCCTTATCTGCTTGTCTCCTCCTTAGTTTCAGTCAATGACTTCTTGTTTTCAAATTAGTGACTATCTCAAGCTGCTTACTGACATCAATACATTCCTTTCAAGGTCTTCTAATACTCTATGGGGACCCCCCTTCGTGTTCCCTTTCCCAAGGAATAGCCCATGTCTGATCAGTCTGTCTTCACAATTCATTTGCCCCAAACCCTGGATAATTAGGATTGTTTACAACCACACTTTCTTAGTCCCAATTCTTTTCCAATAAAATCCCAGAACAGCAAGTAACTCATGAAATATGTCTCTTTTAGAGTAATCCCTGACCACTAAACTATATAAAAAAGAAAGAAGCCAACGAAATTACATTAATAACTTGTTTTCTTTTTGTTTGAAATCTCTAGATGCCATAAAGGAAACCATCTGAAAATGCAGTCCATACAGCATACACCAGGCAACCAACACCTTCCCCGTGGTCACTAATTCATTTCACAACAGAAGCTTGTAGAACATGCTACATTTTTATCCTCATTTGATGAACCAGTAATCGATGACTCCACAGTGTCAATAATGTGTCAAAAGCTTTAAAGCTTTATAAATCAAAAATGTGTTTTGCGAAGGAAATAAACACTGTTTTATACAGCTTGTTCTAAATCGTGAGAGTTCGCTAAGCATCACAGGCTGGACCATAAAAAACTGTCTTACACATTCCCTATACACTTTTGCATGTAGCTGGGGGCCCAGCTCTCACTGTGATTAATTATCTGCTGGGAAAGGCTGCAAGAATGAGCACTATTTGCCTAATTGTGTTTCCAGGGTAACTCATTACATAAAAGTTACAATACATAAATGCAGCTCATTTGAAAAACCGGCCTTATAACATATGATATGTTTACATGGACACTAAGAGCTTCCATCAGAAACTGAAATAGCAACATTTCAGATTTACTTGGTTAGCATTATTGCTGCTGAGAACTGAGGCAGCCTTGTGGACAGCAAAACAGTGCACAAAGCAAACCCTAATTTTTAGGCTTTACTGGCCTGCATTTCCCCCCCTTTTCCTAGAGATGATAATCTATCTCACCCAAATCTCAAAGACCATCTATATGATCAATTCAAACTTAAAACAGGAAAACAACTGAATTTGTAAGTCCTGATTTTTTCTCCAGAATACCACCTATTTCTAATCCCACTTTTTGCTCTCTTAACCATTAAAAAAAATCCCACCAGTAATGTCTCTTTTGTACTACATATTTTTTCAATCACTGGATGACACACAGTATGTTAAGTTTTATTTTCATGGGAGAAGCTGGATCCTCAGTGAAAGAAATATCCCCTTGTTCACCAAGAGCATGTCAGAAATAGTCTGGTCTAGACTTGTATCAGCACAACTGAACAACAGAATTTTCTCAGACTTTGCATAAGGACTCAAAAATAAGCAGATTGAATCCATTTTAACATGAATATGGGCCAGCATTTTCTTTCATAAAATCCTTTCAGAGAGGAGCTAACCTCACAACTTCATTATGATTGTTAAATCCACACAGCAGATAAGCAAAACCTCAGCAAGGGTTCAGATTAGCCAAAATCATTTGATCACGATGAGTCAGAAGGCGAATTAAGGAATCTTTTGTTTTGCCTTAAAATGTCACGGTATAAACTGCATCTGCTCAGGAGCTGACTCACAAGACCCTCAGACAATAGGGTAGCGGGGGCAAGGAAAGGACTTGGGGAGATAACCTCCGCAGCCAGCCCAGGCCAGAGTGTGTGCTCATCAATTATAATCCCAGCTTTTGAATGCGAGAGAATAAACCGTTGGTTCAGCTTTACTAAATCGAATCTTTTTGCTGGGTTTTAGAATTCGGAAATCAATACTTTAAAAGGATTTTAAAATTCATATTCGCCTTCCCTTTGACTCATCTCGTTCCAGCTAGTTCAAACACAAGAAAATGGATGGTCAGCAAACCCTAAGCAGCTGCTGGCTGGATTAATATCTAAAAATCAAACTATTATCTACCCTATCCTAGCTTCTCAGTTCAGAAAAATGAAAGTAGGAAGACTCATAATCCCATTTTTTCTCTTTTTTGTGCCAGAAACACTCAATAAAAATGTCTTGCAATACATCAAACTTTTAGTCACTACAATAAGCCTGCAGGAAAGACAAGAAATGAGAAAATTCTCAATTTTTCTCTAGTTCACACAAAAAGAAAAAAACCTGATCAGCTCAGAGTTACTGTGAGTTTGGGGTGAGGAAGGAATATCAAGTAGACTAAATCTAAATCAGCTTATCTTCCCTAGTAACAAAGGATAAAACTTGTAAATACAAGAATGTTGAAATTCTCAGCAGAAATCAGCCTCAGAAAAACAGTCTGTCAAAAATCCAGCAAGCATTGTTATCTACAAAACCAATCCAATACCATTTTCTGCATTTATTTAAATCATGGAAGCACACATGGAGTCGAAATAAATCACTTCTCAACTTCTCATTTAAAACTAAAGCTTGTCCTAAGCTGTCTGTCAGGGAAATGAGAGGTGACTTGGTAACTGCCTTAAAATTGTAACACCCATGTAAAAATCATTATCATAGTTAATTCATTATCATAGCTAAAACATGTCAAACAGTTTTTAAATGTCTTACTGTAAGGCCATACTCAACACCACTTAGTTTTGCTATTACTTTGATGAGCACAGGATCAGGGTTTTGTAACTACTCTGCATATGAATCTAGCAAGAAAAATAAATCTAGAAATAAACTACATGATCAATAGCAGCATGAAGTTACTGGAACAACTAAACAAAAGGATACACTTGCATTTAAAACTTTTTGCTGACACAACACAAGAATGATAGTACTGAATAGACACTGTTGTTCTCTGACTGCTCCAGGAACTAATAAGATTATTTAATGTGGCTGCTTGGAGTGAATGTGCACAGATACAGACATTACATTTACTACACAGAGGACAGTGAAATTCATTAAAAACCCAACCCAAGAGGAGATCCTTCCTGATGCTGCGCAGAGCCGGAGGGAGTCCCGCAGGCCGGCGCTGTGTGGCTCTCAAAGACAGCTGGGGGCCAGAAAAGTGTTTGCTGAGCAAGGGTTCCTGCCAGCCCTTGTGTGCCCTCCTGCCAGCTCACCGCACACACACACACCCACCCCTCCCAGTACACCAAGGGGGCACTTCTACCCTTGGCACCAACTTATAGCATCCTGCAAAGTGCACTGACACAGGGTGCTTTGGTTTTTTTTAAGATTTCATTCCTGCTTTCTCAAAGGGGCTGGGGCCATCAGACTGACATGGTGGGTGTCGAGCACAACCCCCTCCCCATTTTGATGTCCCCTGCTTTATGCTCTAGGAACAGAGCCCTGGCCGGTGTTTTTCAGCATCTAAAATAATACGAGGGACAGCAACAGGCAAGACAGTAGAAGATATGAATTTATAACGTGTTTAATAGACTAAGTGTTAGCATTAATTCAATGAGCAGTAGGAGAAGAAATTGTAAATGACAAAGGCATTTACAGTTAACTGTCTAAGAGAATGCAGGGAAGTAAATCATTACATGAACAAGGAGCTCCTTTTCTCAACCCACCCTATTAAAACCCCCACTAAAGAGCCAAGGCATTTATTGATTGCTTTCTACTTTCCCACTGCCGAAACTAAGTACTCCTCTATTTACTTTGATTTAAAAATGCATTATTGTCTACTTTCTAATAAACCAGACAGTGGAACAAGAAACTCAAATTATTCTAAGTTTATTCCTAAAAGTCCGTTTTTTTGGTTTTTTTTTTTTTTTTTTGAAAGACTGAAGGCCCTAATCCTTAAAAGCCTTTTTGAAAGAAATGTTACTAGATGCTGGCCTTGCAGCTGGGCCCAGATTGAAAGTGCACTTACATTTTTATGTTTAGCGCTGAAGGACTCTGAAGTTAGCCCTCGCACTCCACATAAAAGCTTTGGAAAGGGCATTCTTTGCCACTCGTGCAATTCATTCTCTAAGAAAAGGAAATGGAAAGAAAGATTTCATGTCCAGGGCTTCAGGCCTTTGATCATTTGATGAACATTGGATCCTCAACCTGGGCCTCCAGCTTCTCAGGCCAGACAAAGAGGGCCCCGGCCGCACAGGCTGGGCCTCGGTTCCCGCCCGAACAAAACCTTTGGCGGCCGCACAGTGTGACAGCCTGGGAAAGGCCCACCTCAGCAGGGCTGAGATGCCCGCTCTGCCCTTTGATCTTTCATTTAAACCCCGGCCAAAGCACCAGGTCAGGGGATTTCACGTCGCACACCCCCATGGGCAGAGGGGAGCAGGTCAAGAACAAAATGGGGGTGACCGATCTCCAAAAAGCCCTGTGACGCCTTTCTCTGGCCAGTTTCACATGACTTGTCTGGTATTGTGAAGCGCTAAGCCCACACTTAAAATGGAATTTGACATTACATGGTACAATGGAGTCAATAAATGGCATTCTTCAGTGCTTTTACAACAAAGTCAACCCTCCCTTAAGTGCCTGAAAGCCCCAAGCTAGAAAATATTTCTCATTTACTTCTTTATGCGAGTAAATTGCATATACTTTAAATCTAGTTTTCATCATGGCTTCTCATTGCTGATGACTGAAATGAGCCGAACAAATACTTAACAAAGGTCTACATTAATTTTACGATGTACCATTGCTTCTATTTTTAAAGACTAGGTTGTCACGTGGCACGTAACAAGCATTGGAAATATCTCCATATTCCTTCACAGAGAGAAAACCTGTTTTCCAACGAGCATGAAAAACTAATCTCATCCCACTGAAAAATTTATTTTCAGTACAGTGCTAAGGAGAAGGCAAACACCTAACTTCTTTTAACATCAGCAGCCAGTTCCACATGGTGCTCGCGGGCAGAAAATTGAGTCCATGTTTGATGAGACATGTTAACAGAATCTGGAGAGAAAAAAAATGCTAAACTCTTCTTTCTAAAGGGATGGGACCCTGCTACGCCCCACAGGACTGGGACATGCAAGATGCAAAAGCAGATGACTGCAAAGCATGGAGTGTATTTTTAAACTAATATACAAACATGTCTATGTTAGAAAAGTTTAAACAACTGTAAAGTGGTTAGAACTCAAAGAACTAAATATTGTTTCTCTGTATAAATTAACATATGTTTTTACAACTAATTCTTTCTTTAAATACACATATGTGCATAATGCCAGATCAAGGTGACTTAAGAACACAGGTTAAGAATTAAGAAAGGCAAATGACTATTTTCTATTTACTTTCAACCTCATAAGATTTCTCTTCCTCTTAAAATGCAGTTCTACAAAACTGTGATACAAACATGGCCGAAGGCACAAAGAATGGGTACAATAATACACAAATAAAGTGACTATGATGTCTTGACCTTGGTCAGGTTTACATGCCCACTTTTACCCCTCTTCCTTTTGAAGACACAGTATCAGTATAAAAATTTTGGTTTAGTTCTAACATACAAAGATTATTTCAGGGTATTTCAAGTACTTCCCACCATGAACCATTTAACAATAAATAAAATGCAAAGGGAATGGTCCCAATCTCTAAAGAATCTACAGACTTCATTTTAAACAAACAACAGTATAGATTTATGTTGAAAGATAACTCCCCACTTCATAAAATTACATCTCACAGATAAGGAAACTAAGGAACAGAAAAATTAAATAAATTATTCAATATTGAACAGGCAGTAGCAGAACCGGGAACAGAGCATTAACTGATTTATTTTCAGTCCTCTGTCCTGTTCACTACAGTCTTTTTCCTCCTAAGAGACAAACCTGTGCAGCGCAGGAGGCCCTGTCTGGTACCAGGTCTTCTAGGCAATTTAGTGGCAATGGGCAGCCACAAAATGAAGAGTTAATGGTTGTTTGACCAGGTGACAGAGAACCAGGCAACAGCCATGAAGCAGTCCAGCACCTAACTCATGTAACCATCAAATAAGGATTGTACAGTCCCAAGGTATCTTCTAAAAACTCTAAGAACTATTTTAAATTACAAATTTAAAAATTCAAATACTCCTCAGCAGCACAAATCCACCTGCTCATTCACAAAGCATTTGTGCTTGGGTTTGTTGTTTGAAATCGCTATGAAAATAAAACTTAAGAACATTCAGGAAGGAGTACAATTTGCCTTTAATTTATTCTCAGATTTTCTGTGAATATTGTTCCCCGTGTTGCCACGGCAACACAAGCACATCTTCCAGTACTGAGGAAGTAACAAGCCTTTCGATTCTCACCTTTGGCCATTTTATTGAGAACCATGTCAATTAGAATGTAGGTTCCACTTCTTCCCGCACCATTGCTGCCAACAGAAAGGGAAAAAGAAAAAATAAAGCCTATCAATGTGTATCTAGACTCAACATGCAGGTACCTGCCCTCAATGTTTATACTTTTACACATGGGGGGGAGAGGACAGAACAAGGGGCTAAAGCATGGTACTGAGAGAGGAGAGAAAGCTTGCACTGAATTAATGCAAGCTGTTTGTGGAAGATTAACTATTAGTCTGCACGGATAACAGGGCTTTGTTATGATTTTTTAAGCCAAGTTGTGTTTCTGCAAGAAAGCATTTTAAACAACAGTGGAAAAGCCATTAACCCTAAAACAGGATACCCTTCTGTTCAAGAAGTGCACATACAATGAGCTTAGAGTCACTTGTATGTGACATCAAGAACCACAGAATAAGCTAGAGCAGAACATTATCCAGAATGGTCTCAAAATGTCATGGGTTGCATTTGAACACAGTGGTCAGAGGGAATGCATACCGACACGCATTTGAGAACCAAAATATTTGACTACTGAGGGACTGCAGTCTTCCTTCACTATACATCATGAGTGGTTTGTTTATTCTTTTTACCTTTCCCTTGAATTCTTCCTTAGTTGCAATGACCAGAAAAAATATTATCATGTAATTCCCAAGAAACAGCTTTAACTGTTGTGTGTCATCAGCCCTTCCTCAGAGATGTGAGACCAAGCCTGGGGAGGGGGAAAGCTCCCTAATCTGAATGCAGCTTGTGTCCCTTTCAGAGAGCAATGTGTAATTGCCAGCGTGATGCTCTTTTAGAGCTGCTGTTAGCAAACATAATTAAGACTTTAAGTAAAAGCTTTTTTTCTTTCCCTCCCTAAAATTTTTACAAAGGTGCATGTGTGACCAATTAGACTGGTATGTAGTTTTATTAATTAAGCCATTATTTTTATTGATAGCTCAATTTGTGTACAAGAATTAATGAAAGGAAAAATAATAGAACAGCGTGAAGCGGGTTATTACATTCTGTTTACAGGCAGGCTTTGAAACTTAATTTTTGTTAAGTCTCAGTGGACAGAGGTTTTTTTCTTTCAGTTACTAGATCACTGCTTAGAGAAAAGGAGGTAATGGTAATAATTTTTTTTTCTGCGTCCATGAAAGGAACAAAGACACAATCTTATTAGTTAAACTGAATAATAAGAGACAAAGCAGCGATCAGGCCCAATAAAAACAAAAACTACTGAGCTGATGGCAGGCACTTCCATCCATCACAGTAAGGAAAAAGCAAGAAACTTGAAGGTTCTTCATTCTGCGTCAAATGTTCCTTTTCCCAGGCTTCCTCAATGCAATGCAAACAAGCCTGCTCCAGAGCATTCACCTCTGCAGAGGGCTTCCTAGCCTCCAGTGGAAGGTAATTCTGCTGAGCCACATGTGAAACATGTCCCCTTTCTTCTCACTCCCACCCGAAGTGGAGTACCCCATGTTAAACAACCTGCCTCTTAGCAAGGTTGTTTTTCTGTCTTCCTTATCGATAAGAATATTTTTGATAAATAAGTGCAACATTCTCCTTACAAGTCAGAACATCCAATAAGAAAACCAACCATTAGTGTCATTATGGCAAAGTTTTCCATTGACCTGCCTGATAGCTTTTGTGTGCATCTATCAGACTGTCAGGCCTAAAGATAATCTACGCTTAAAGGATCACTTGATCTCTGGGTAGATTTCCACTCCCTGACATTGCCCTCTTCTTACCATGGTCACTGAAAGCAAGCAAAGAAGAAATAAAACGTAACTGAGTGTTAATAAAATAAAGACAACTGAACTGGGAGGAGATGCAAGGAATCACTATCATTTTGAAGGAGATTTATGAAAATGAAGTGCTACTTATATTGGAAAAGACAGCCATACATTGTTAAATTGTGGCACAACATCTATGAAATCACAGGAAAAGATAATTTTGTTATTAAAATAGATCCTCAGTATTAATTAGCATTAAAAACAACTGAATTATATTTAATACCTTCAGCCTACCTCACTATCTGTTTAGTGATTCATCTAAAGCTTTAATTTGCCCATTAAAAAAAAAATTAAATTCTTACACATACAAATCTCTCTAAAGCTATTTTAGAAATTGTACTTGCCTGCAATGAACAACTACTGGACAAGAGCGACCCCTGTAGCACTTGTTTACTTTTCTGAAATAAAACAGACACAAAAAATTAATTAAGCATATTACTATTGTTTCTTTAGCCAACTGTCAAAAATACGCAGTAAGAAAAAGTACATATTAACAGTCTTTAAAGAAACAGTCAGGTTGATAATTTGCTAGTACAACAAGCAGTTGTTACATACATGATCGTTTTTAAAGTTTGCTTCTGTAGAAATTTTGCTACTGTAGAAATCCCAAAAAACATCCCTGTTTTCAGTTATCACTGTTGGCTAGGCAAAATAAACGATCTCTTTTCTCAAATGTCTCATCTTAGCTCCAAAACTAAGATTATCTTGAGATGCTTTAATTTTACAGCCATCTTTGAGTTCATGAGCTTGCTCAAAGAAGTATCGAGGGGCACCAAACTGAATCCAAAATCAAAACTGGCTATGTCACTATACTTTGTGCAATGCGTGCTGATTTGTTAAGCCAGTTCTCCTCAGAAAGGCAAATACCAAATCTCCTGAAAAGCTTCTCACAAAATCCTAAAATGTAATCTATTGTGATAAAAATAACTAAAACCATCAGAAAGCTTTACTGCTTTGGTTCTAGTGTAGAAGTCTTGTATATTTAATATTTACAAATTATTCTCTTCTACAGCTTCCTGGTTAAACATTCTTAGTGGCAAGAGAATATATCCGAAGTCAATCAATGAAAGTACAGCTATCAAACAGGTCTGCTGATATGTAAAATCAAGGAAGGAATTAACCAGTGCTGACAAAACCCCAAGATATTCAGTCTAAGAATAGAGCCCACAAAATTGGTTTAAATCTATTTAAATTGCCTTACAAAAACCCAAATCCCAAACCCTGTCTTCTGCTCTAGGATATATTTTGCATGTCAAGTATGTTACAGGCCCAAAAAAACCCATAAAATATGCACACATATGTTATCAAGGCAAGCTGAATAAAGGCTAAAATGGGAAAGCATTGCTTCAAGAAATCAAAACCTTTCATTCCATTTATTTGGTAAGATGTTTGAGGTTACCAGAGCTAGAAGGTCTCCTGTGAAACCATTTCACAGGGCAGCTTCCAAGGGGTGCCCAGACCCCCTAATAGTCCCCAGCTCAGCACAAGTGTTACACAGGATCCTGACTGCTAAACTGAAGTGAGCTGCTGGAATTTGGCAACTGCGGTACAATGTTATTATGAATTTTAAACCATAACTAACCTACTGAATCATTTAGTTCTTGGCTGTTCATCTATTCACTAACATCTGTGCTGTGAAAACATGCATATATCTTTAAACATTGCTTACAGTATAGCCTGAAGATGCCTAAACTTCTAAATCTGACAGGGAGTCAGGATACCTGGAACTCAACCCAAACAGGCTACAGAGATGTTGGTGATGTCCCATGAAACTGCATTATCACATTCTGCTTTTTATTATTTAAGATTCTAACTGGACTTGATAACAATATTAAGTTCCTGTAATGAATTCTTTAAACATTTGAATTCAGGAATTTTTCACAATTCTTACTCTTTTGCTTACTGATGTAAATCCTACTTACAGAGACATTCTGTCTTTATTCATAATGCTTGGATATAAGTAATTAATGCAGTAGAACAATGTTCTATGAAATAAGTGGTAAGTCATCGAGAAGCACCTGACTTTAGAAGTTAAATGGACCATTTGTAGGTCCATAAATGCATATATACGCAGGCACTACCAAGCAAAATTTCAATGACTTAAGCTGCAGTAGAGTTTTTACATGAATGAACCATTCATTTCTTGATGGTCGTATCTGAGGACCAACTCCTTCTACACAATATAAACCCTGATATTTATTTTTTGTATTGTACAGTAAATTATATTTGAAATGTCTGTAACAACATCAGACACAGTCAGTCTGCATTCCCCTACGTGCAGTGCAGCTGGTCATCCTCCCCCCACCTCCCACCATGTGCATTAGCAAAGTTGTTTCTGCATTTAACATCTTAAATAAAAGCTAGTAACTATGGAGGGTATTTACCATTTCTTTTTCTGCTTGTGTGGTTCCTTTGTTCCTTGTATGGCACCACTAATATGATATTCGCATGTTGTGACTAGCCATCTACCAAAGTCCTAATATAATTTCAATGACAAACTCGATCTAAACCTCTCAGTAAATCAGACCTCTCAGTAAATCAGACAGCCAGAGACACATGTTAGGGAAAGACACCTTATGTTTGTCAGTTTTATTGAAGGCGTTTCAAACATTTTCATTATCACACATTTCAGGAAACACATTAAAACAAAGGGTTTCAATCCAGCTGGTTCATAGCTTTGTCTATATATAGCTTATGAAAATATTTAGAAGTGCAGCAACATCTCATTTCGTTCTTAGTTCTGGCTAATGAGAGTGAGCTGAAAATTCATCAGTAAGCAAAGTTCTTGAATGTTGAAGAAAATATATATTTTTATATATATATATATATACATATACAGGAAGAATTAACTTAGAAAGAATGATTAGTAATACAAACCAACCCTTGGCTCATTGAGTGAAAAAGAAATCATCATGCAAACCATCAGCAAGCAAAGGTCAGAGGTCGTTAGAGGCTCAGAAAAGGGGTTTCCCACATTGTCCCTGCAGCAGAGTCACAGTTTCCAATGATCACTTTTGTGACTATGCAACTGGGCTCATATTACTAGCTGCAACATCACAAAAATGACACTGGCAACCGCTAATTAGCTGGCAAAATAAGAATTTGTCCATTTTTAAAGTGAGCAGTGTTAGTAAATGCCATTGCACACAGCGAGAAGTGATAGCATAATAGATATATATTTTAAGCAAAGCCCTCACATGTGATGCTAATTATCTTTTAGCTTAGCAGTCCCTCTTTAAAGTGTAAATGTGCTCCCTCTGGGCTCAAGAAATATTTAATTACACATATCAGTGCATGACTAACAAGCTAGTCCAGAGCAATAATGATTGGTCTATTGTTCAAAATGAAATTAGGACTCCAGAAGCATTTAAAACTGACCAGTCGTTTCTGTAGTAGCCTCACCTCTCAGGGACTGTCTTTTGTACAGATTTTTAAAATATATAGAATAATCTCTTTTTGGCAATTTATACCTACATTCTGAAAGTACGATAGATTATTCCATAAGGTTTAATGTATCTGCTAGATGCAAAATCATCTAAAACACTGATACATAGTAAGAGAACTGTAAGCTTTCAAGTTTTCAAAGAGACTTGCAAAATTTACTTCAATAAAAATTTTAAGGTCCATATTTCCACAGACTCTGGGCAAGGTAATTTTGGGAATCCAATTTTTCTTGGTGATGAATTATAAAAAATAGAGGGTTGGTTATGTATATGCTTAATTTCATATATGTATGTGAATATATAAATATACACACATATCCATATATATATACAAACACACTGAATGCACATAAAAACATAGATAAGATTAAAAGAAATGAGAGCAGCCCCTTCCTAGCACCACCCTCTATGAGTATGGTAGCGCTGCCAGACATTTATTCTGGGGGCTTTATGACTCAGCTGTCGTAATCCAGCAGAGTTTGTACTTTAAATAGAAAGCTTCAGGTGCAAAACATGTATTGTATAAATGAATTCCAAATACATTATTTTAGCAATAGTGCATTAGGTTTTTTTGTCATTAAAAAAACAGCAACATCAGATGACCAAGAAAACTGAGATTCATAGACCAGCTATTGTGCATGCCAAAATTCCTTTTCAGACGGAATTTTACTATGCATTCAGTATTATGAGTTCATTGTACAAAATCTGCACGTAGCAAATGATTACAGTACCCTACACTGGACTGTGAATACATATGAAATGAACACTCAGAATTCAATTAAATCTTAACAGGTTCATTCCCATACTGGCTTTAAATACAAAGAATGGCAGCTCCGCTACTTTTCTCTATCTACTTATAAATTTTCTTTTTCAAAGTATCTGCAACAGTTCTTCAACATGGCTATCTAACCCTTACACAATGTCACTTTAAGAAGTGCTTTCCTGGTGATGTGAACTGTGACTTACTGTGGATCTAATCCTGCAGCTCATGCAGGGTCCTCAGTTCTTACTGTAGCAAGTCGGAGTTGAGGTGCTCCGAACTTCAGATGTCCTGGCTGTACAGGCTCATTTATTGTCTAGTTAGAACTGCTAGCAGCTTTCCCACTAACTTCAAAATGAGCAAAATCAGACGTTGTGTTGGCTCCGTGCTGCAGCCTCACATGGCTTGATAGAACCAATTCAGAATTTTCACTACAGAAATTCACTACAGGCAACTTCCTCGGTACCACAAGCAAAGGGAAATCAACCTATAAAAATCACATTAAAGTTTGAACTCAGAGAAGAAAACCTTGAATATTCAATTACAATTTCAACTCCATCCTATGGCCATGCTTCCTTCCCCTGCTATCACTTTTGCGTTGCGAATCTGTAGCATATCCTTATATTCTTACCTAGCCATAGCTCCTAGTGACTCAGCACAGCTGTACTCCGTTACTTGACCTGCACCATGTCAGATGACTCTCTGCTTTGAGAAGCCTTGCAATACGTATGAGAATACTGATGGATGAAGAGTGGCATTTAGTCCTAAATTTTTAAGGGTAAAACTCTGCCAACAGGCAACCAGCTTCTCCGCTCAGGTGCAGATGCACAACTCTGGCATCAGTCAGAGCTCCTAGCATGTATTGAAAGAAACAAGTTTGGACCCTTTGAGCACTGAGCCCCGTATAATCACTTTGGGGGGTTGTATATAATATTGTAGTACAGAGGGGAAAACACGCGATCCCACAGGCCGCTTGCGGATTGAGAACCAACTCCCCAAACCTCCTGGAGATTCTTTTCATTAGCCATAAGCACATCACTGTGGATTAGCTGGCATACGCTAACACCTACACACGATGCACTGGGCACGGTTTGCAATCAAATGAAGATTATTTCAGTCCAGTATTTATCATGCATGGCTTTAATTTTCAAATTAAAATTTAGATAGACACAGCAAACATTAGAGAAGGTGGCAAGGACTTTCACAGGTTTTGCCTTTGTATATTTGTATTTTAAAGCCACGTTGACTTCCCTTAAAATTCCAGAGGGTATGCTTTGTCAACATTTTCATCTGCTTTCTCAAATTTCCACCTTCCTGCAGCCACAGAAGGTCTACAGACCTCACTGTCTCATCCTTACGAGCAAACGTTCCCATGGGAATGCTGTTACTTCCATATGACTCCACCACGTTGGTTTTTTCTTTTTAAGTGTACTCATACTACACTATTTATTTGTGAGATTCCTGCAATAAGGATCATAGGGGAGACATATAAAAAAGCCTGGAAGTTGCAGAACGGATACAGAAGCACCAAAGGGCTGTACAGAGGGAGGAAAGGTATCGATCTCTAAATGGGAAATGAATACGTCTTAAAACCAGGCAACATTTACGCGTGAGACAACACTCAACATCAACCTACTGCAGATTTTGGTGTTAGTTTAGCATTGTGGCATCACAGGCTGAGGAACCCCCTTTCAAACCAGAAATATTTAAAGGACAAGTAAAAGGACTAGTTTAGTTCCTCAGATCCGGATTGTCTTAAAGAAACTGTCATACTTTGTGCTTTACCTGCGGAAATCCAGAAGTGATCTTGTGGAAGCAGGAACCCTCTGATCGTTCCAGCTGAGGAAGTGGAACTGTGTCACTGTGCGGGTCTCGTTTGTCTGCAGGTTCTTCAGATAGAAGCTTCTCACAAGGAAATCCTCGCACCAGATATGCTCAGAGACAAGGTTTACCTACACGCCACAGGAAGAAACAAACGGAGATCAGCAATTTTGGTTGCTAGCTACATCTTCAGGACTGCAAGTGTAAGATGTCTGGGATGAAGGAATTGCATGAAAGTTTTATTTTTATTAGCAAATTGGCGAGTGCTGGGAAAATATTTTTTTTTTAGTTTAGCAAGCAGTGTAGTTGTCAGGAAGGGGTTAGCTGTCCCTGCTAGTCTATTGAAAATGTAAGAAAAATTCTTGACAGTTTTAATGCAAAAGGAAAAATCACTGAGTTGAAACTTCATATCATTATGTGAATACAAAAGACACTGCCTGAAAACATGTTAAGACTTCCAGTCGCTTTCTACTTGGAAATGCCCAGAATGCATTGCCCAGGTCACTCGCAGAGGTCTTAAAAATCTGAGTTGAATTCACATGAGAAGTTAAAAGTCAGCTTCTTCTGCTACGTAGAAAAATAAGCATTAAAAAATGCAGCTTATTTGCACAGTTCATCTTTTCAGAAAATTAGTTTGTTCCCATTTTACTTTAAATAACAGTATTTCCTCACGTTTTCCTATTCTTTGTATTGTGGTATTATTTTCTCCCTCGACTCAGCTGGACAACTGGGAAAATCTAACAGCCATTGTCAACGTTACATAGCAACAAAACTGGTGATGTCAAATTTTGGAGTAGAAATGTAAAGCAGAAAAGAAAAATATATATTTGCTGTTGTGACTGAGGCAAGAGGTAAAAATAGATAGCATTAATTGCTAAAGATATAAAGATACTAAAGATAATACAGGCTTTTCTACAAAGAGATACATATGGCTTTCCTAAGGCAAATTTCACTAGTTCTAAAAATACTATTTACCTATAAAATATAGATACACTTTTTCATATTTCAACCACTTGCAAAACCATCTGAAAAACATAATTATTGTCCTTTTTTCATTGTAATACTTGGCTCATTATTTATGAGATCTTATTCAGCAGAAACTACATGGCTATTAAAACTGTGTTCAGATTTTCTGCAAACCTAAAACTACTCGAAGGCACACGGAGTGTATTTAAGAGCCCTCAGCTCAACCTCCAGGTTAGATCAGCTTGAACCCCATTTTGCCCTGTATAAAATCAACCCGTACACTTAGTGTCACATTTAGAACCAGATATTTTGTTTAGGTACCTCGTAGATGTGGTAGAGGTTTGACCCTTCGTCTGGCCAATAGTGGTAGCACTGTTTGACTCCGTTTTCCACGAGGGGTGTCAGCATGACAATAACGACACAGCCGTTCTCCCAGACCATCTGCAGACAAAGAAAGACACCGTGGCCACATTGTGACTGCCTAATTACTGCGTGACATGTATAATTACTGCACTCAGACACACAATCAAAATTTATTCCATTCACAGGAAATTTATTTCATTTTCATTAGACACTTTTACTCTGCAGCTGCTTTCAAATCCCTGAATAAACTGGCACCGTGTTTTGCAGGCGTCCATGAAATATTAAAGAATATCCTGCTATTTCAATTCGGGTCTTCCACAAAATCTCTCCTCGTTCCCGGTACCATGTTCAGCTGCTTTTCTGTCAAACTTTTAGATCCACAAAGGGAACACTGAACTATGCTCGCAGAACATACAGATATTTGGGATTTGATATTTAATACTAAAGCAGCATGGACCTACTAAAGTCACATGTATTGAAACCTGTTTGTGTCCTCAACCCTGTGTCTTTTTACAGCTTGCCATGTAGCAAAAGCTATTAAAGTGCTGCATTGCTGAAACAATCATAGAAGTTGCATCTGAACAACAGTAATGAGGAAAAAGCAGGAAAAACCCAAACCAAATCTGTCCTTCCAGAAACATTTCAGATGGGGGAATCGTCCCTTCAAATGCACATTTACAAAAGATTTGTTGCAAATGTGCATTATTTTCTTTCTTCTTCCTCCCCTTCTTCCTTTTTTGTTCCCTTCCTTCTTTTTTTCTTCTTTTCCTTTTTGTTTTTCCTTTTCTTTGTCTAGCTCTGTTTTCCCCTTTTACTTTCCTTTTTTTCTCTGGAGGTAGAAGTCCAACTCCTGCTGCAGACTGTGCACTCACAGAGCACAGGTACAGCAGGAGCAGAAGAAAACAGTGTATCTTCACCACCAGCATGATCACTTAATAATTGAGGCCAGCCACAAAGTAGGATACAGGAATCCAGTGCATCCTCAACTAAAGGATTGGTGGATGCCTCCCACAAACAGCAAACAAGCAGAGATGCTCTGGTCTGGCGTATCTCTGTTCCAAACACAGCCCATGGCTGAACAAAAAGGCTCCTATGAATTAATACCAAGCAGCATAATCGCTAAAAACTGTTATTATTATGCTGTACATTGATGTTATATTTGCATACAACTTTCATTGTCTTTTTGCTAGCATATAAAATTACTGAATGAAGAGTAAACTGCGCTTTTTGTGAAGGGTTATGTTTATTTCACAGAAATATTTAGAAGCAACTGTATTGACATGTAAATTTTGTAAACAAAAAAGGCCTTTGTCTAAACTGTGCAAAGATGAGATGATACATTCAATTCAAGGATTATTTTTTTTAATTACATATCAAATAAAAAGGTTTCCCATTCATGGATAATGATGTTGTCTTCTCTTTTAAGAATAGCTTGCATATAGAGAAACAAATAACATTTCTCTTCCTTTTTTTTTTCCATTTTGCAACATAATTAAAACAACTTTTAAAACAAGCTTAGAATTATTTAGAGAAATTAATCTAGGGTTTGCACAGAATAGGGTTATTTATAATTTTGAACAGAAGTGGGGAAAAAAATTACAGTTGCCTATATGGAATAAAAATAATCTTTATCTTCTTTCTCTTCTCCCCTTAAAAACATTTTAAAAATAAAAATATCTATAATCCACCCATCCTCCTGTTAAAAACTCATAATGCCACAAAACCAGCAAAATTAAACTGATAGATAGCTTATTTTACAGACAGACGTAGATTTATCACTTGTATCTTTTTTGTCCTGCATTTGTTTTAGGCCACAGCTGGGAACCTTCTTTGTATGTAAGGAAGATGATAAGAGATTTCATTCATTCTAACGTAGTTTCACCTTTTTCAGTCAGCAATCAGACTAAGATAAGAATTCAAAACATGCATCTTACTTTAAAACTAGCCCCACTAAATCAGTACTTTCATCACATAACGATTTAATGTGCCTCTAGAAGGTATAGAAGCTCATTGAAGCCATTACGAAAATGAGGAGAAACACAGTTTTTATGAGTGTAATAAAAATACAATGATCTAGACCATAAACTAATCATCTAGCACTCTGCTTGTGCCACCCAAGTGTAACATTATAAAAGCCCACTCATTTAGAGAGGAATCCTTACAGTTTGGCAACCCTGTTCATTGGTTCAAAGATACAGCATTTCATTAGAGAGGGGCTGTCTGCATCTCTGAAGATTTCATTAAGCATAAATCCAAATGAAAGTTAATTTAAACAAACAATTTCAAAGTTACTCTGGGGTATAATATTTCTTTTAGGTCATTGTGTGAAAATGTAGAAGTCAAATCTACTAAATCAAGAAGGCAATACAATCTAGTGCCGTCATCCCTGTTACATGCAATTGTCACTGCATCTCCTGTGCTTACCATTGAGACAGGATTTTCACTAAAACTCCCAGCCTGTGACCGGAGGAGTACAGCATTTTCTTTGTTTCCTTGATAATTTAAATGTTAGACCATCAGGCTGTTACCTGGATTTCTTCCCAAATAACATAGAAGTGGGACGAGTCAAAGGCAGTTCACAAAGTTTTATACTGCTGCTGGTTCACCACTCCATCTTTAGGCTGCTGATGGGTTTTTGAGAAGCCGCTGCTCCCAGCACCTAACACTTTGCTGTGCTCACTGTCAGACACGGCCACGTGCTAGAAAGTGGCCCCAAGGAGCACGTCTTTGTAATGAAGGAACAGGTAGCACAGACCTGGCCTGCACAACCCCTTTGGAGAAGCACCTCTGGTAACCTAAGACACGTTTCAGCTGGGCTTGGAGAACAAAGGAGGAAGTTCGGTTGCAAATCCATAATAATGCACGTAATTCTGAAATTTGTGTGCTTGCACAGTAGAAAGTGAGTCAATGCATGTGATATAAGAATAAAGAGACTATCTGGTCCTCAGGGCAGAGGTTTTTCTTGTTAGGTACAGCCTAGCAAAATTAAGCCTTAAACTCTATGTGTCCATAAAAACTAAATATATTTTTCTACATATTATGTTTAGTATATAATATATACATATATAGCTCTCTAATATATGAAACTAAACTTATTTAGACCATTTAGCCCAGGCAGCTTCATGTTTGTAATTTATGGTAATGCTTTCAGGAGAAGAAGAAATGTTGAATGGAGTCTCCTGAATGGAAGTGATAAAGTCTGAGTTACATATAGGAGCTCACTACAGAGCTCACAATACATGCTTTGCTGAAAAGGGAAGGTAGTGTATAATTTTGTGTGACACGTCTACCTTCAGCCTATATGCCTAGAGAGTAACATGTTAATGATCTTTAATGAGGTTCTGCTGTATGCATCATTCTCAAAACATTTCTTAGACAAGAATAACAGCATCCCATTCCATTTATTGCAAATGAAAGGCTGAATCCTGCAACCCAAAGATGAGCAGTGCGTTTGACATCTGCAGGATTCCCTGTTGATGAAATCCGCCACGTGTAGAGACCTCATGCTGTGGTTATCCAGCATGTCAGTCCTATACAAAGGACTTCCACATTGGGATGAATTATATTTAATAGGAATTACTTGCAAAGGAGCACAGAATTGGTTTTTCAAGTAAGGAGAAAAATAAAGTCATAAATAGGAGAAACAGTGTTGCAACACTGCCACAAAACTGATAAAGCACCAGGTTTTGAAAGCTTGTATTTTAAGATGTCCTTTTTTACTAGCTTGTAAATAAAATGGTTAATACGGATCCCTTTTTTTTTTTTCAGACATTTCATCATTTTGAAGCTTCTTTTTTATAATGAATGATTCTCCTGAACCCTCTTTTCAGTCACTTTCTTCTTTATTTTAGTGATGGGGAAATGACAAGATACATGTTCTGACCAGACACTTCTTTTGATGGGGACTGGTGGAGAAGTTTCTAAAATGTGATGATTTCAAAGTAGAAAATAGATGGGATAATCAGTTAAATCCAGCCTGTTCACTAAAAATAACAGGCTAATCACACCAGCTGCTTTCTGGGGGAGATCTCCAGCAAACTAAAGAATTCACCTTTTCAGTCTTTTAGGCTTCCCAAGTAACTGGTAAATGCAACTACTTGGAAAAGCAGACAAACAAGCAAACAAAACCCAAATAATTTCTAATGATAATAAAACCTCAACATGAATAAACACAACACCCAAAGCCACAACAAAGCAAGGTACTAACTCTTGCTGGATCAGATAATATTCATCCCATGACATGTCTTGGAAGTAATTAACACAACCGTGACTTCTTTCATTCTCCACTGGAAATAGGAAACACTGTACTGAATGGAGAGAGTCAGCAAACGGTATTTTCTGGAATATTTTAAAACCAAACGCCTATGTTTTAATGGGTTAAAAAAAGGGGAGGGAGGAATCTTTTAACTAACAACAAAAAAAAACATTGGAGGGGCATTTAGATGTTTGTCGTTGACTAGAACTTCACTATGCATGCCAGTCAAAAAGCAAGCTCTTTTGCAAAACATTTTGGTTGAAAATGACTTATCATCTTGATAGGAAATGGGTCAAATCTGGCAAAGTCAGAATTGCCATTTGCAGACACTACTGTGCTGGATCGCTAAGCAAATCTGTAGGTTGAAAAAGTGACTATCAACAATCTGTATTTAATTAAAAAAATAGTCTGACTCTTGCACTTAAAAAGACGTCTCCAGAAAGGACCATATATAAATACGTGGTCATCAAGACTGGCTCCATGTGTTATGTCCCTGGTGCTGCAGCAACACTTGTTTGGAAGTCAACGGGAAAGGCAAACTCAAGATGACTGTATGTGCTGCAATAACTTCTGCTTTCTCAGAGAGATATAAAATGCTCTTATTCTTCTCAGTAGACTCCTAACTCAAGCCTTATTATTAAATAATTTAAATATGAGCCCTATTTAGTATTGCAGTGCTGACAAAACCACGTTAAGGAGGGAAAGTCCACCAGAATTGCCAGTAATTAGGTTTTCACCTTAGTATTGGAAAGGTGGAACCTAAACAATAAAGGGATAGAAATTTAAAAAGGATCACCCCTAAGTACCTTCCTCAACAGAAGCCATAATTAGAAGTGAGCATGGTAAATGCACACTCCTTTACTGAACGCCTATGGAATTCCTAATGCTATATTTATTTCACATGGCTTGACAAGTTACTAGAGCTCTAGGGGCTACTGTTCTGTGCCTATCTCTCCCTTGCTGTTTTTCTTTTATTAAATTAAAATATGCATATTTTACACATTGAATTGCTTTGTGTCGCTTTTCATCTGCTCCTCTTTCTGAAGGTGAGAACTGATTAGACATGCAGGAAGTCCCATTCCAGGCAAGGAAAATAAAACTTGGGAATCAAGACTGCTTGAAAGCACTCTGTTCTGCACAGAACAAAATGCAGGAAAATAATTTAGTCTGTAAATTAATTTCAGCACTCACAAAACATGCTGAACTGGGAGCACAGAAACCAGCAATTAGAGCAGAGGAGGGTTTGGTACAGTTGTTCCTACTCTGCCCATGGGCTTGGAACACTGATTTTGCAGGGAGACTCAATTCAGCTACTGGGACGTGGTCTCCTGCCCACTGGGATTTGCCCTTGGAGATCACTGATGACTAATCCCTTTTTACACAGGAAACAATCAACTGACAGTATTTTGTATTTCTTTTGCTGAATTCCAAAACTGCAAGAGAGAAGCAAGTGTTGCCAAACAGACGTGCAAAGATTTATCACATCCTCAAGACCGCAACTCAGAAATGGGGTTCTTAACATGCTGGTGTGATCTGGGGGGAAAACAACAGTCTGTTTTTGAACTGATGCTGGTAATACACTCCTAAATATGGGTAGAGAAGAATTATTCTAAAAACAGTTATAGATTAAGAAATGCAGGACTGAGGACAATGAAAAGCAAAAGTCAACTGAACTCCCTGGCTCACATTAGGGCTCGAGTCTTTACTCTTGGGATCCTTCTGCACTTTGCATTTAACAGTCTTGCAATAAAAATAGAAAATAATCCAAGGAACAGACATGACGCTCTATAATCACAACAGCGTAAACCTCCACTCCATTCTTTTTGTTTGTGGGCAATAGACACCTAGTTTTAACAAGGGTGAAGAGTGTTCCCAATTTCAAGACTATTTCAAGTATTGGTGAACAGTGAAGGGAAGATGGGGTACTGAAAGCATGGGTTTGATTCAGAACACACAGGATGAAGCTTTCCCACTTCCCAGAGGAGCATCCTAAACATGAAGGGGCAGCATCTGAAGTCTGTCTTTCTGGTCCTGTGTCAGACACAGTGCTGTTCATGAGTGGTATCTGCTTCATCACCCTTGCCAGAATGGAGCCTCTCAGGGACTAAGGCACTTGGGAACTTACCTAGCCTGAACTACACATACATTCAGGCAAAAGCCAGGGAATTTTCTGGTCCAAACTACAAGTGTTGACTGTATTTAATCTCATGATTTACTGTTGTAGGTACTTTAAACCTTACTGAACATCTGCAAAATGAGGAAAATTGTATTTACCTACTCCTTCTGTAGAGGTTACATAATGCTCATATACTTATTAATGATGTTGTCATAATTAATGGGTTGGTAGGGAGGACATCACAGAAACACAACAAATACAAAAATATATATGTCACATGTGATTTCATTTTGTAAGGCAACTAAAGGGTATCCTCTTAAGTCACTTGGCAGGAAATCCCTGATCCCTCCCTCTATTTCACTTAATATGATAAAATAAAAAAAGATAAAAATGTACTTTCCACAAAGGGAGTGGAAAGAAGGGCAGATGTCGGTAGATTTATGAAAGCAAGACATATCTTGGGGTATTTTCTGGAGGGAAGAATTATGGCCTCCTACAGAAATCTCCAATTGGAGACAATGCGCTTAGCAGACACGCCATTTATAAAATGGCATAATTAAGAACAATTTTTCACTGCAAGGACAGTTGGTTCTGAATATCCTAACTCCAAGGAATAGTTTCTTGCATATTATCATCTCTTGCTTCTTAGAATACTCTGCAAGTTAAGACATGTACTTCATGTCAAATACTTCGTAGAATTATTACCCAGCACATACGGAAAATAATAAAATTTTATGCCTCCAGAATTATTCACAACATAGAACTCCTGCTGCGAAAACTTGTTATAGATCAGAAATATTCTACATCCTCTTTCTTTTGAATTATGTTCAAAGAGATGTTGAATTTTAATAGCGTTATGTGGAAGAGCTGAGTGAAATCTCACTGAAGCTGCTGGACAAAATCATCACCTTTCATTCAAGATAAATGTAAGAAACAAGCAAACTCTTTTATGGAGCCTGATAACTGAAATTACAGAAGTTAGCATCAAAAACAAGAGAAATGTGAAGCATACGGACCCATGAGTTTCTCTAGAAACTGATATGCTTAATGCAGAGAGAGAGGCGTTAATCAAGGCAAGATGATTAATCCAGATAAGCAGCAAAAACGTGTAAAAGGAATAAAGAAACCACCAGCACAGTTCAACAAACTAGCATTGTGATCCTGCTAGAAGAAAAGCTGAAAGAGAGGTTGGGGGTAAAACACTGGGTGAATGAGGTTTGGAATAAAGAAGTTATTCCCTGTCATTTGATTCTGTCTTTGTTCAAAGAAATAAAACTCTCTATTTTCTTTGTAAATAAAATGGAAATATATCAAAGCAAAACCCTATCCTCAGGATGAATTCTCTTTCCAGCTGAGAAGAAAACAACCCACAACCTGGCAAATTGTTTAACCACTCAGGTAAAAATGGATTAATACCATGTGAGGAGAAGCATCCAGTTTTCAAGAAAGGGAATTGTGAGGTGGAATTCCCACTGAACCAAAATAGAATCAATGAAGGATGTATCACTCAGAAATAGTAATTGGTAAAAAGAGATGAAAACAAGACCAGATGAAATTAAAAGAAGACTTAAATCAGCTGGAGGCTTTTCAAAATTAATTAAAGTAGTAGCTGGAGAATTTCCAGAGCGGTCTAAGAGATGACATGCAGGCAGAGATGAAATCTCTGCTTGAGCCGCAAACACAGAGTAACCAGGCAGATTAGGAAGCCCTGTGGCAAAACGGATCAATGAGATGACTGACAACACAACTCCTGCAGGCTAGAAAGTTTTCAAAGAAATAGGTAAGCCAGGAAAGTTGGAACTAACTTGGCACTTGCTGACTTAGAGGAGCTATGCCAAAAATATAAGGAGCCGGAGAAGTAATCTGGAGGGACACAGACAACTGTGGAAGTCTGATGCCTGGAATTGGTCTTACGCCCTTAGAGAAGCCAGAGTTAAGACTCTTGCCTTTTTTATCATTCTTATTTTTACAACATATACAAATTTGAACACAATTTGAAAATGACCAATGTATAGGAGTTTGGACTATCGCCAGCTCAAAGTCTTTGAAAGAAAAACTTCCATCAAGCTGATCTCTCTCAAGTCAATATGAAAACCCAAATGACTAGAAAGGTGTACAGAAAATGCTGAGTCTAATGGCCAGCTCTAGTGGCTCAATTTAGGTGGTACTGAAGAGCAGTATTTGCTCTTCTTCCTCACCTTACCAAAAAGGACATAATCTTTCAAGAAGTGGTCACTAGTGAGATGACTGAAACTGGTCCCTCTCCAGTCCCATAGTGGTATTAGGCATGGGTTTGCTCAACAGTAAGTAGTAAGAATGCTAAACAAGATGAGATTGAACAAAGCATCATAAATGCTTTATGAAAATGCTTTACCCAGTTTGGGAAAGAGAAGATACTGAGCTAACCATGATCTTTGTTCAGATCTGGGCAACTCGAAAACAGTAAATGGGAATTTGATTGCTAAGTGTCTAATAACACTTGCACAAAAACACTGGGCACTGGATCAACATAACAGGTTTTAGAAGGGTTTGCCAATAAAACTAGGAATAAAAGATTATCCAAAACTAAATCATCTGTTTGGTCTTAAATAGAGATAATAGATATGACCACATGATCATGAAGATGACAGATATAAAGAGCAGCAGACACTGCAGAGTAGTGTTAGAGAGCTCAGGAACTAGGTTCCTTTTGGAAGAAGCTTCCTCCAGATGCGTCTGTAGCCTTCTCCCCCACCAAGCGGCATTTGGTCCATTGGACCACGCAACAAAGTAAATCCTAAAACGAGAGTAAAACCTACAAAGTACTGTGACACACTATAAATCTATCCCTAGCAGGCCACGCTGCTCGCTAATGTAGATGTAGTCACTGACGGGTGGAAGAATCTAATGCAAGTTTAAGGGAAACTAAGTTTAGAAAGTGTCTCTGGAACCTGAGCACAGAATCTAGAGAGTCAGGACAAATCAGAAGCAGTCTGGATTTTGTTGCGGATACCAGCTGTGTTGTAAATGCCAAGAAAGTTATCTTATACTTTCAAGTAAAACAAATACTTTGTAGACAAGTGTTTTCTAGGAATCAGTTTGAAAAGCCTACAGGAGTTGAAACAATTTTGTAAGAGTTTCTTCCTGGGGTAGCCTTTCAGCCAAGGTAAAATGGCCTGGCTGATGTCCACCCTGCAACTAGGCTCTTGGGAATCTTAGCAGTTAAGTCGCTGCAAAAATAAGAAACAATAAATCTAGTACATATTGCCATAGAAGATGATGCCAAGCTCCAAGAGTTTCTGTTGGACTTGCTAAAGCATGACATTGTGCATTTAGACAAGGAACAGCAGAACAGTCCCAGGTCTCTCTGGAGGCAGTCACTCTTCCATCAGTCAGAACACTGCTTCACTGAGCACACAAAAGGGGAAAAAAACAACACAGCTCAGCAACAGCTGGTATTAAGTGGAGGAGGGAGAGGGAGGAGAACCACTGAGAAGACATATCAAGGATGAATAATTGAATCTTTAAACAATCCCTGGTGGAAGCACCATGGTCTTGTATAAACTACAGAAAATTGTATTCGAGGATTCAAGAATTGTATTCAAAGGATTCCGCCCTGACAGGAGTTAATACTCCATTTTCCATAGCAATTTCAGGTTTCCCATGCTTTACCTTAATATAGGTACTACCAGGTGAAAAACAGGTATAAACATTGCTCATGCATCTGGGCATACACTGCAACAACTTCAAGCCATGGCTTTTGACTTGTACAATGGACCTACTACATTTCAGTGGTTATGGATGTGGCGTTCTGTGAGGAGTTAATCTCTCTCTCAGCCTGCTCATCACACCTGGCTGATACCCTGGGCCAAGTAAAAAGCTTGGGACAGGAGCTGGCACATTGACATGTGATCTGTAGGAAGTTTAACTTAAAGAAAAGTGGGTGATGGACCAATCTGATACAGGTAGATTGTTATGTTGAAGTGACAGGCACCATCAAAATAAATGTAAGAAACAAACTTTTGTATGGAACCTAATAGAAGAAACCACATAAGAATATCACGTAAAAAATGGATATGTAGCCACACTTGAGCAGAAGCTGAACCATGGTTGCTGAATGGTTTCTGTTTACAGCAAATCTGGTGGGGAGATGCAGTGAACTTTCACTGAAGGATAACGGGGAGGAGGAATAGTTAAAAAGAGCAGAAAGCAAGTGAAGGAAAGTGAAGACTCTCCACTCACAAATAGCATGAAGAAAGAAAGTCAAGAAAGAGACCTTCTGAGTACAAAGTTGGAATGAAGACGGTTGGATCACAGAAGAAAGAAATAATGTTCTATCTCTGTGTCTATGCGAACAGGTTGCCTAACTGTTCAAATTAGAATGGGAGAAGAACAAAATATATCCTTCATACTATGTTTGTATGATTAATTCTGATTTCTGCATCAGCAGCAATGATTCTTTAAATGCCTCCTTTAAAAATTAGAACATACATTTTTTCCAACATGTAAAAGGTGCCGTAACAAGTGAAAATACACAAAATCTAAATATACAAATATGCAAAAATATACAATTAAAAACCCCTGGGCCTTCGGAATCATAAAATACAATTACAGAATAGCTAACATGGTCTTTGATTTTGCACGTTTAACTTAAGAAACACATTCTTAAGCATCATGCCTGTTATAAGGAATACTCCTGCCAAGGGAAGAAAGATCAGTGTTCTCAATTGTGTCTAATTACCAAATAACGAAGATAAAAATCACAAGTTACTTGAAAATTTAGGCCAGACCAACAGCTCAGCTGACTTGAAGCAGAAAGCATTTGCTTTGCACTTTTAAAAACCAGTCCCAAAATATCTCAGACTGAGCATCTGAATATCCAGGCACCCAAAATCAAACAACCTTTTTGAAAATGTCCTGATTCCTCATCAGAAACAGTAGAAAATTGTGACATGAAAAGCATCTTCAATAGGGATCAGTTAAGACTTTCTAATCATAGACCAAACAATGCAGATGAAGAGACATGATGATTTCAACTGATGCAAGCCCCTAAAATACAATGGCACTTCTGAAATTTTTACACAGATACTCTTTTCCTTCAGAACAAATGCTTCTACATTTATAATGCAAACCGAGAAATAAAAACATACGTTTGTCTTGATAATAAACCTCAGTTGGCCTCTTCCCTTCAGTAAGCTTCAGCAAGCTTTCAGGTGCACTTTCACACTTACAAAGGAATTTAACGCAGCATATCCATCACACAATTTGCATACCCCAGCCCGGCGGTGTGTGTGTATGTCCAAATCTGAGAGCTGCGTAAGCACATAAAAAACCTCCATGCAAAGTAAGCTCATATTTGCATCAGCAATCCTTGCCTTCAGCCCCGGTCCTGCAAAAAGTTATGCACCTCCTTAGCTTTATGCAGCAGGGTCTTAACTCGGCCTTTAACTCAGCTACCTGTGGTAGGGAAAATACGTACGAATTTAAGCATTTTGGGGAACTGGGACATGTGAGAAATAGGTTTCAATGGAAAAATTCATGGCACATAGTGTTAGGTCCTTTTGATCTGGAGAGTGACAATGAATTCTGGCTACACTCTTAAGAAGGTCAGGCCCTCTGAAAATCATCCAGTCCTTGGCAGTAGCTTAATTACAGAGACCTGGCACTATTATACGAATACTTCAGCCTGAGGTTTTCAATATAATTTCCAGATCAAGTATTCTTTCGCAGGGCTTGTCGTATACATAAATGGCTTGAATATCCATGCACCAGATTTGAAAAAGACATGTGAATGGAGGTTTTTCCACCTGTTGTGACTCAAGCACAACATATTTTCATACATCTTACATTTCTAGAAGCACACGACAACATTTGACTTGTCACATAAATTCCATTTTCAAAGAGATATTTAACTTACCTGCCAGAAGTCAGCAACAGTAGCAGGGAGAGGGCCCTGGGTGGCAATATATGCAGGGTTTCGAGGGTCATGGTCCATCTGGAACAAGGGAAGAGAACACAGACTGGATTTATTTAGAAGAAAATCCCTTGCTGTGTTAGAGACAGAAAGTATGCGAGAGCAGAAACAAGGGACTTCCTAAAGGACTGTCATGGCCCTCCATCCTTTATTGGCAAACAAAGAATTTTATTTCTATTTATAAGCTCAGAGGAGAAGTTTTTCCACAAAAGACTGATCCTGCCAGATGATAATCGGCGCACATGATAAGCAATGTCCTATGTCCTCAATATGCAGCATAAGATCATTTACGGTGGTTGACAAAGGCATTTATTTGAGATCAGTACTCGTGGTCTCATAGCAACCTAGGAGCCATTTGAAACATTTTTCTACACTGAGTGTTAAGAATGCTCCACACATCTAAATATGTTCTCCATTTCCACTGTGCCAGTCAAGGGCACATGTAACTAAAAAACAGCAAAAATAGGGAACAAATTCAGTTTCTGGCTTTTTCTGGTTAGCTGATTTATCTAAATGCATGGATTTAGCCTCAATAGAGGAAGTTCTGCTTAAAGACCTTAATTATTACATTTAATTCAAGGAGCAGAAAATTCACTGAGCAGAAAAAAAAAGAAGCTAAGAAACAAAGCCATCAAGAGTAAATAGGATTAGTGTGTTACAATGAATGTTTTCGAACTGATGGGTGGTTTTCTTGGTTCTAAATCTTAGGACTCATTCTGCTGAAAAAGAAGATCTGCTGATAGGATTAAAAAACAAACAAACTCATTCTAACCCTGAACTGGGCAAGACAAAACTGAGCATAAAGAAAAGAGACCCAGTTCAGCTCTCAGATGAGTGGGTGTGCCTCACTGACACTGAAGTCGGCGAGAGTTAACTTATACCCGTGTAGCTGAAGGCAGAATTTGTCTCAATACACGATTCTGTTCTATAAGATCTGAATAAGAATGAATGTGAGTCACATTTGCATTAACAGGCATCTACTGAATTTATTCATAGCCTATCAAAATTTTCAGTGATGGTACATGTCAGTGTAAAAGAAGGCACCTCATAATTATGTGCAACATAAAAGAGGGAAGAACTATAAAAGAACAGATGTAAGTTATTCTAACAGAACAACAATATGATGAATGTTGCAAAAAGGAAGAGAACACTTTTATGTTTCTAATTTTCTGATGTATAATAAGCTGGACTTAATATTAAAATTCTCCATGACAACACAACACAGGTAAAATGAAGTCACTGAACCCATTTAGAATAAAAGCTTACTTCTGATTCACCACCCCTGGTTATAAAAAACCTTGACCAGGATGTCTATAATACCATCATTTTATTCTGAACTTCATTGAGATGCTTCTCTTATCAGCAAATAACTCTTCACAACAAGCAATTGCTCACAACAAATTTCAACCTGCCTTTCTCTGCCTTTTGATAAAAGCAATTTTGATAGCAGAATGTTTACTACCGTGGGTATTTTGAGATCAGGGAAAAACTAGCTTTCTTCAGAAAGCAGTATTAGCAAAAAAATCTTAGGAACCATTTCAAAATGGGTAACTTTTTCTTGGTTTTGTAAGAATCCAGACACTGAAACAAAGACAGCTGAAAACAACAGCAAATGTGATTAAGCAAAGTCAGGTTTAAAGGGGTTATTTTTGCTCCATTATGGTTGAAATAATTTCCGTTGTTTTGTTTTGAATCCCACAGAGATCTATAGGATTTAATCATGTGCTTAAAGGTTTTACTGTGCTGGAACAATCTTAGCTTAGGAGAATCGACCTGCACTGAGCAGGACTTGCTGCTCCCAGCGGAAAGCATTGCAGGCTGCATCCACTCGAAGATGATGTCAGTTGTCTGACTGGCGAGAGGCCGATTTGGAAATGTAACCAATCGTGAATACACCAAACTTTAGAAAAATAATAATTTACTTTGAATTTCTTCTTAAACTAAATTCTTTTGTATGTAGACATGACAGAAAGCAAAGGCAGAAGAAATCAAGGATGATGTAAATGGCGCTGTCATGGAGGAAACACTTCTCAACATTCAACTGGTAAATCAGGAATAGGCCAATCTCGGCATTTCAGCATTAATCAACCTCTGTCACAAAGGTGCAGTTGGAACGTGGCAAACATTACAATAAGCACAGAGTAGTGAAGTGTATCAGCAGTTTAACAATAATTCAAAAGACAATTACAATTATTCCATTTCAAGCACATTGTGTTGCACAGAAAACAATTACGAGCAGAAACTCTTCTTGCTTGAAGCAAATAGAAGATGGCAGAAAGCCCTATCACACTATTAAATGATCTTTAACTGAGCAAAAATAAGCGCAAAGATTAAACTAATTAAATGAAATTCCTGGTTTCATCAATTTTCTATTATATGTACTGTTTTAAAGGCCACATATTTCAAGAACAGTGTGAAAAATCACTACTCTGGTCACATTCAATTTAACTCGAGTAGGTGACTGCAAGGGACAGTTCACGATGTTTTTATGTTCTTTTTTATTCTCTCAAGGTTACCAAGAACACCAAGGGCATCTTAATCTATCAAAGTTAACAAAAGTTTGAATAAAGAAATAAAGTCAGTAATGGGTTTTAAACTAACTAATCAAGGATCAAGTAAAAGGCTTTTTTTTAATGTCAGTAGTCATTATCTTCTTTCAACGATCCCTCAGATTTCTCACTTCATGAAAATAAAACAGAAAATGTATTCTCCAGAGAACAGAGAACAGCAGGCTCCATACTATCAAGTATTAAAATAAAAATCGACTGTTTGCTAAGATTTTACATTGGAACAACCTTCAGAAATCACCCTAATAGCAGTTGTTCAAAAAGACCAAGATTTTCCCCTCTGTGTCCCCATCAAAGCACCAGGTTCGCAAGGCGTACATCAGAACTGGATCGAACAGCCATTCTGGAAAGAAAAACCTGCAATTATTACAACTGTTGTGCTATGGTGAAATTCTCATTTTCTGCTGAAGTACAACAAAAGCAAGTCTGGAGATGATTGTTTCAATCTTTTTTCCCCATGATTTTCTATTAGGAAAAGAAAGGGATTAAGGATTACTATCACTGATCATGCAATTGACTGTGGTAATTTCCATCACTAATATCAAAAGCAAATGGAAACGAAAAGGAGGAGCATTCAGATTTCTTGTTGGAAAAGAAAAACTACACAAAACATTAATGGCACAACTTGTAACTTAAGTTGACTTACAGTATCTTCCAGTAGGAAAATATATAAAGATCACAGTATCACAATTAGTTCCACCTTTGTTGAATTAATATCAGATCAACATTCCAACTTTGCTTTACTAGAGAATAAAAGTTACTCCTTTGGTTTTTCCTTCAAGAGTTCTACTGCCCCGTTGCCTTACCCTAGGACTTTGCACTGATTCCCTGAAGAACTCTGAATTTTGTTGAGTTTTTACAGAGATTGTGCTGCTGTATGATTTCACTGATAACACTGATGAAATACAGCAAAATCAATACATTCTGGCAGCAAATCCTCGAATTTATTGTATTTGGACTTGAGAGTGGTACATACAGATTCTTGTTAAGTAGTCTTCTAAAACCGTACACAGTAGAAGTGTCAATAGGCATCAATGACCATTCTGAAATCTCATGTAAATGATACACCGATTCACTCCTGCCCTTCACCATCATTCTCAGCTTGTCAGATCCTTACTTCCCACACAGAAAAATGCTGGGTGAGATGTGGTCTGACACACCATATTTACCCTGATCTAAATCCTCTGAGTCCAGCTGAAATACTCCTAAATCATACGAGATCAGAATGAGATCCAGCGTAGACCAAATATGACAGAAAGAATGTTGAACCCCGATTAAGACCTGAAAAATTTGTACGGATTCAAGGTACTGTGTGGTTTCCAGGTTTAATGTGTTTGTAATACTGATAAAATCTACTTTCAAGCATGTATTTACTACACAGTAAAGGAAGTCTCTAAAACTAAAGAGAGTATTTGTTTTTGTAAAATAAAGCATATCCAGCAAATGCAGATGAACTTTGTAATCACATTCATCTCAGCATTAACATTAAAAAGGTAGACCAGTCCTCATCTTCATGTTTGAATTAAAATTTAAAACAATTTTTAAACCCTTCCTTTAAAACCCCTAATGGAATGAAAAAAGTAAATCTGGTCGTGAATGCCATTATGAATTTCAGAGTCTATTCTTGGTGATGAAATCTGTATGCTGTGTTTGAACAAACTGTCATGGTAATGACATTCCTCAGTCTGGTGTCTTCAGTAATAAGCAAACCGAGTTTTTAAATGTAGTTGATGGGATTTTTTCTCTCAGACACCCTATGAGGAGAAACAGAATTCCCATTTACTTTCATGACCTCTGATTTAAAAGCAAAGATTGCACATTATTTACTACTGGATGATTTTCCCGAAATTTAATGAGGACTAAGTACAAATATGACAGAAGTAATTATCACAGTTTTATTCTGCACAGTCAGGGTCTTCTCGTGCTGTAATTGCAAGCCTTTCATTCAGCTGCCGATAGCAGAGTTATTATCATAGTACTTTATGTTATTTCAGAGAGGATGGAAGCAGATTTCTACCTCACTTCTACCCTGCAAATTTATCGCAAGGACTCATTTTGCCTGGCCTCACGCTACAGTGAAATTAAAGACCTACGGGAAGAATTCGGGACTAAATCTTTGCCGATTCTCCTCACCTACTCTCAGCCACGGTGAGGCCATCAATCTAACCCCACTTTTCACAGCACATTGCAGGGGAAGGAGGTCTTGAGGGGGGTAGCGTTTTTTAAAAAGGAGAAACATGTGGGCAGGTCGCCAGCTCATTGTCTAGCACGGAGATTTTTTTATGGTGTACTGCTGCACTCATTTAGACTTAAGTTAAGGTTGAGTGAGCCCCAGCTGGAGACTGGACCACTGACCCAGAAGCTGGAGATACCCAGCGACATGTACACGACTGGAAGCCTCCCTTCCCGAAGCTCAAATATAATTACTTTATTTTACACTCTTCCCTCACCAGACAGCTCACACACGCAGGGAGGAAAAAGCCTCTTCCAGTCAGTACAGACCATACTGATCCTGTGCTATTAATGCCCATCTTGCAGCTCACTACAATGCTCGCTCCTAACCCAGGCGCTGCAAGGCGCAAATGCACCAGGAACATCATTGTATTGACATGATAATTACTGAAGTTATTTAAGTTGAAAGGCAGCAGTCTGAAGGAAAGAAATGGCAGGATTTTTGCAAGAGCGAATAAAGGCACACTTACTGGTACTCCACATCCACCGTACACTTACAAAGATGTTGATTAAATGTGTGTCTGCTAACAGAAAAAAATCTCAAATAAACCACAGTAGTAATAGCATGTATGTCCAGCTCAGGCTGCAACAGCTGTACAGCCACAGTAAATATTGCAGAATCAAGTGCCCAACATAATATTCCAGTAGGCTTCTGTGGTGGGAGAAACAGAGACTGAATGTGTCTGCCACTCCTATATTTTACCTCATTATACAAAACTGTATCAGATCAACAAATATGTTTACACTAACCTGAAGATATTTAATCTGTTTTGAAAGGAAACAGTTTTCAGGGAATCTTTCCAAACCATGGACTTGCAAAGTAGTGATTTCCTCCTACTAACCTCCCACTGCATCACCTTCAGGAAACACACATTTTATCTACTGCTTTCAAAATAGCAAAATGACTATTGACTTAGTGAAATGAACTCACAAAACCATCTGGAGCATCTCTTTCCTTGGAATAGCAGGTCATCTACACAAATGTGGGCTGTGGCACTCCTTCCCACACAACAGGGTCCCTATACTACCATGAAGAAGAGGAACTCAAGAGTTTCTCTGGGCAGTTTTTCATGGCTCTGCAAGATACTGGATGCTTGTTCCAATCCAATGAAAGACTTGTGCACCCACTTATCTCTGGGCCTAGAAATATTTCTGTAAAAGATTTAGAGACAACCATAAGATTTTTTGCTTCATCAATGTGATTTGTTTTATTGAACTAAACTTTTGAGTCTGGGAAAGCTACAAAAAAGAAAGTTTCTAACCTTGCAGAAGAAAATACCCTTATTAAGTGCTGGATGGAAAGGCAAGATTACAATCTCCTGTAAAACCATGAGAATTAAAGCTGCAGAAGCAGAGATCCTCTGCCTGCATTAGCTTCGGGCATCATGACAAAGCAAATCTTTCCCAGTTATGTCAGTGGGGTATATCGTGGTCCTGTCTCTCCAACTCCAGCACTACTTAAAGTAATACTTCTCACTTCAGCATAATTAAGGGAATAGATACACTATAATCCAGAATTACAATTGCAACAGGCATATACACACATGCAAGAATTTACCCCTTCCCCAAACAAATTTGTTTACTAAAAAGTTAAGCTGTGCCTACACCAAATTTTGTGCAGGTTGCAGAACCCCATCTTGGTTATTTGGTAAAAACACAGTATTGGTATTGCTGCCAGCATTGAACCTGGCTTAGCCGTGTCTACAGATGCTGTAATTCCACTTCTGCACGATACTGTAGTCATGTGAATTACAACCAAGCTCTTTCAAGAATACAGTATCTCACTTCCACTTAACACCTCCTACTCCTTTGCTTGTCACAAAACCTCAGCTTTTACTATCAAATTAAGGCTTGACCAACCATAACTCACCAAATGCGCTCTGAAGACAGGCAAACAAGAGCACTGAAGCCCTGGAGCTGGACCTCTGTGAATGACTTTACAAGCAGTACACATATTCCTTGGAGGACCAAGGTATTCTGATCTCCCGATCCAGGGGCCATCCAGAGCCCGGTCCAGTCAGAGACATACTTAAAAGTGGTCCAAAACCTGCTCCAGTCTGTGCGCATCTACCCCATCCTCTAAAATGGCAGCTGGCAAGCCCTGAAGCATCCAGGTCCTTTGGTTTCCCCTCTACCCTAAGCCAAAGAAAAAAGCATCCCCAAGATATTTTTGGGTTCTGTGTACTTTTAACTCTTTGAATAAAACGTTTTTCTATGTTGAAGGAAACAAAGCTTTTGAACTGAAAGTAACAAAAACAAAGCTTAGAGAACAGTTTCTGTGTAGTTGTGGTGTTTTTTTTTAAGAAAAAAAGTATTGTCAACAACATTCGAAGGAAGCAGCCTTTAATTTCATGCTGTTGCAAATTGTCAGCTGCCTTGCCCACACAAAGTGATTTAACTGGGGGAGTGATACTCCCCAGGAAAATGAGCCAGTAATGGCATATACAGCCCACTGCAGTGAGATCTAATTTTCCATCCTAAGTTCTTTCTCATAGTTTCCCTGTAATAACTTTTTAGGGCCTAATTAATGTGAATAAGAACCATGAGCAAAAGTGACTCCGATACTAGCAGTCTCATGGAGGTCAAGGACGCGGTGCCTTTTTCCCCCTTCAGATGGGTATCGTGACACTGCCATTAAGACACTATGACAGGGCAATGCTTCTGGCTGTACCATACCTGCTTTGTGTCTAAAAATAGAGACCTTTTCTCCCTATCATCTTTCAAAGACAAGGAAGGATTCATACACAGCTTATGTAGAGTGAGAAAGGGCAGCTGGGCCACACTGGAGTATTTGGATGCAAAAATTGGATTGACCTATCTTGCAGTTCGAATGAACACACAAGTGGTAAGGGACCTCATTCTTGCTTTCAAAACAGCAAGCTCTGAGAACTGGGAGAGCTACAGAAATATCAAGCCATGCATTGGGAGGGCTACAGAGGAAGAGAGGTAAGAGGAAATTTCAGTTCCTGATGCAGAAGTTCAGAAGCCTGTGGAGCTCAGCTCTCCACGCCTACAGAAACCATTCCTCCTACAACTGCAGCTGGCAGGACAAAGCAATAAAGAATAAGCAAGTTTTACCTCCTCAGAGAAGGAAAAGCTCTGCTAAGGGTATATCATTGAATTTTATAATCTGTAAGTTAATAATATCTAATAATAGTATCTATTGACTTTGTTCTCCTAGTACATAAACTTCAAGGGTATTGCATGTACATGTAGAAGATTCATTTCTCTTCGGTTTGGAAGGAAAGCCTGAGACATCAGAGTTGTGAGGTGCTCACAGTCTGCGGCTGCACAACCTGAGCAGTGAGGTGCTTCAGGTTAGCATCTTTTAACAACAAGGAAAGACAGGGACTGACTATTTTGATTATTTCTCATAGGTTACCATACTTACAATTGGGCTAGCGTTGATGTAGTCTGAATTGTCGTGGCTACTTTCACCTTTTAGACATATCCTGGAGTGATCATCTGCAAAGGAGAAAATAAAAGGAGAAAGTTTCTATACAAGTATTCTACTCATTTTATGTTACACAATTCAAAGTCAGATCAATGTGCATTTTAAGACAGCAACAGTTAATATCAGAGAGGATACTTCCTTCTGGCTCCCAACCTCGCATAGCCTTCATACAGCCACAGTGTCACAGCCTGACTCAGGAACGAAACATGAAGATACCTCAGAGGCTGAGTATCAGAGAGATACGCATTATGAGATGCACCATAATGTGCTAGAACCTCTCACAGGAAAAGGAGGAATCTCTGCTGCTCAGGTAGTTTAAGAGTTAAACTAGGCAAATCACTAGAAAAAAAACAGTATTATGGAAAGCATTCCTGTATTTGCAGGGTCAGGGAAGAAGTAAGCTGATGGACTTGGTCCATCTGGCTTCTCTATAAAATGAAAAGCAGAAACATTGAAGTATGAGAGCTGGACAGCGAGTTAATCTGCCCTGATCAAAGACCAGTGCTGTGTGGTGCTAGTGACGTGGGGTGATGATATGACTTGTACACGATCGTGGGAGAGAGAAAATGCTGAGAATAACTGCATCTAAAAGTACAACTGCAGCACATATATCTTACACTGCTGGTAATGTAGCTAGTTCAGACACAACTAGTAAAGAAAACAGCAGCTCCAGACATAGGAGACTTACTCATTATTCTCGCCCATTGACAAGATTCTTTTATCACTTTTTAACTTGCATTTTTACTGGTGCTAGCTCATTTGTGTTTAGAGCTGGTACACCCCAAACTCTAGTTGTTTGTTGTTTTTTTTTTTACTTCAGGACATATGTAATGGATGGGTTTTATTTGTCTGTATTTAGACAGTGACAATACAGATGTCTGCATTTCTTCCAGTCATTTAGACTCACTTTCCGCTAAGAGAAAAGAAGTATTTCCATGTCATGAATCATCTCATCCTGATTTAGCTGTCTCAAACGGGCCAAATTGCACTCGAGAAGTGCCTGTTTCTTTCCATTGACTAAAGAAAGACCAGACTACTTTATGTGAGAGATGTCTGTCTTTACATATGAATCTTAAACAGCTTGTACCTGATTACATAATCAGCACAATTCTCAGGAAACCTACCCTGCACAGTACATAGTGGTGAGAGATTATGGAGCTGCCCTTTCTGTAACCATCTACAGCTGAACATGTATACCAATGCTTTGAGAGGATCTTTCCACCAATTACTCAAAGACAAAATAAGAGCACAGGAATACACCCTGTCCCCCTTTGGATCTTGTCTAGTGGCCTGTGGCACCATCCTCACCAGCAGAATTACAAGTTGGCTTTTTTAAACTACTAAGAACCGATCATCGTTTTAATAACGAGGAGCAATAAATGAGCCACCAAACATTGTAAGTACCACACAGGAGAGACAGAGGATTTGGGCCCTGCTTAGTTTTATTGCCCAGTAATGTCATGGCAGTTCAGTATGTGAGCACGACAAAGGTGTGCTTGTGTAAGGGTTGTTTATAGTCACTCAATCTCATCAGCAATACTTAGCTTGCCCATGTGAGCAGCCTTCTCCTGGAATAAGATTAGAGGTGAACAAGTTAATTTCAAATGAATGAAGAGCCATTCTTTACTATTAAAATAAAATTATTTCCTCTAATAAGGTTTCAATGCAATAGGAGGATGAAGACGAGGAGAAAGGAAACACATTCAATGCACATTATTCACTTCCACTTTACTTTAGCACCACTGCACAAAAAATCTGAAACATAAAAATGAACCTGTGACATCTGAGATCTTGGGGCTACCCAAGAGTTTTTACAGAAAGCTTTACAATGAGCATTGTCACAGAGTGCTTGAAGAACTCCAGCTCTGAAACCTTTTGGCTATGTGCACTAAATGTGGTCTCTCACGTACCTCAGTAACCGCTCAGGATAAGCCTCATTCATTGGACAGCAAAAGTGTTTGAACTAATCACCAAAGAAAATGTGTGAAATTTTTTCAAATGGATGAGCGAGAGAGAGCAGACATTTAGCAAACAAATGCCAGTGTGACTCTCCAATGGAAGTGTCAGATCAGTAACTTCAGGATCCTTTTTAAAAAAAACAATGGTTTATCCAGACCCTCTGATTTAGTGTGCCATGTCATTATCCTGCTGTCTTGGAGGGTTTAGCAGAGGGTGAGACATGTTAAGGCTTTGGTAGTGAAAAGGTGGTGAGACTGTATTTCCACTCAGGAGGAAAAAAAAAGTGTGCAAAAAAGGGTTGTAGATGTGTTTTCTGCATATATCAAGAGTTTGCACCCATGTGTGCTTCAGTTGCAGCATCAAGCGTTCATATTGACAATGAACAGATTGTGCTTGTCTATGCCTGTTATCACCTCAAAGCTTCTAGGAACTAGCATAATAGCTCTTCAGAAACAGGCGGAAAAAGAAGGGAAAAAAAAACAAAAAAGGAATACCACGGACACCAGTTTTTTAACAATAAGAAATTACAGGGAAAATGCCAAATGTACATTATTATTTTTTTTATAAACTGCATATTGATTACATTAGAAGCAAGGAAAGAGAAGCAGGAGAAGCAGGAAATAAAAAGAATGAAGGGGGTGACAGAAAAGGAAGATATATAAGATCAATCTAAAAAGTGAGAAAGAAAGATGGATGAAGAAATAGGAGGAGAGGGACGGTAATCAGGAAGTGAGAGAAAAGACAAATGATGTTACTAGCTACTGCAATCTGGCCGAGCTACAACTAGACATTATTTCAAATACCCACAACAGCTACTGCTGAATGCTGAAGTACTTTGCATTTGCTATTGCTCCAGCCAAGCCACAGCTGAAAGAAAAGCAAAACGTATAGATGGATATGTGCGGCAGAGAGAGGCTTCTTAAACAAGAAGGCTAGTGCTAACCTATAGCTGAGGAGAAATGTAGCACTACCATATTTTATATATATATAAACTATAAAATATAAAGAACAGAGGGTAAAGGACAAAATATAAAGCAAACACACATGAGTTTTATATGAATATAAAACACAAATGAGTTTTATAGCATTATATAAAAACTCTATTTCTAGACTGAGAAACCTAAGTTTTGGTGTCTACATACAGGTATTTTCATGTGGACCAGGTTAGACTTAATGGAGCTTGATTTAATTGGCCAAACATGAACGTGTTGTACTGTTTGAGAAACTGTAGAGTAGGTGAGGCACTGCACAAGGCTAACGAGTACGACACAAGACCTAAAGGCTTGCACTGTATTGGACCAGCACCTGAAATTCACACAGGATACACAAGGGCATCCTAGAGCTATTACTTTCCCTCTAAACCAAATACCAACTTCTGGCCATTGCACAGCTCTCCTGATGCCACTGCACTGACTAGCCCTTCACTGGCTGTAACAAGTGCTTTGACACCTGGCTCGTATGGAGGCAGCTACATGGAAACACTTACATCTAGGCATCTTAATCTACAAGTTCACAGAATCATGCCCGGAGAACTCGACTCAATGCCTCCGTATTTCTGAGGTGATATCTGTAGGTTTCTGGTGATATCTGAGGTTCCCTAAGGACTCTCAGGACAGCAGCTAGGGGGGCACAGGTCTCCCACAGGGTCTGTGTTATACCTACTGGCTCTGCGTGGGTACCTTCGGTACTTTAGGCATCTCAAATGGCACTGGATTCCTGTGTGTAAACAACTGAGTTGGGCACAAAAGGCCATACCTATCTGGATTATTTAAACAGTGACCAACACTAGAGCAGTATGCCATCTCACAGTCTCACAGTGGCCCTGCAACTCCATGAAGATCTATTACTTGTATTGTTTTTCAGATGAGGGTCGAAGGCTTGGAAAAATAAGACTCACATCTTTTTCCTCACATCTAATTCTCTCTGTCTTCTGCCTCCTTTCAGTCAGATACTTCTGAAGGAACAGAACCAACAAAGGCTGGAAACAAGGCACATGGGTGACTTTGGGTGGTCTGAATCCAGGCATCACAGAGCAGAGCAAATCTCAAAACAATCAACCTGGCACATTCTGCCCAGATCATCATTGCTTCTAGATTTAGACAGATTTCTTTTTCCCCCATACAAAGCATGGTACAGAAATACACTAAGAAAGTGAAGAACTACTGAGGAGCAAAAGAGGAGCAGTCTGAAGACTGTGAAGAATCATATTTGTTGGTTATCATTATTTTGCCCATAGGTTATTTGCACAAAATGGAACTCTTCTTCTTAGATGTGAACTGAAATCAAGTTCATTTATTCCAGAGCACTATTTGTACATGCGTTACCAACACGGATAATGCACACACCCAGAGCAAGCACCCCTGTTCAGGTGTTCCCATCCTCGGCACATCCCCTGGCTTTGCTGGAACTGCACCCCAGCCTCCGAGCTGGGCTCACACTCTGCCCACAAATGCTCTGCCTTCCTTTAGAGGACAACCAAAGCACAGAGGTAAGCGTGTTGCTGTGATGTATACCATGACCCACGGACACTGCTATGGTAGACAGCTTTTGACAGATGTTCACTGCAAACAGTTTTTTGCCAAATGTTTAAAATACCTACAGTATTAATGGTATACATAAGTAAAACCATATAGTGTTGACTCTATTGAGATGGTTTTATTTTGCAGAGATGCAAGAAGAGAAAATAAAGTCTGGAAAGCTTTTTCCTGGGCATCAACAAATTGAGCTGCTCATGTATTCAGATGAAAAAAAAAAAGGTATCCCGTTTCCCTAAATTGCATCAATCTGCCTGTTGGTTGGATAAAAGGATGCAGTTTTGTTAATCTAGAAGGTCCAAGTTACTTCAATAGTTAGAATTTTTCAAACTAGTCATTTAAGTGCAGTGTGAAGGTGTTCTGCTACCAATTTTTTTAAAAGCTATTTGTAAACAGAGAAGATAGGTATAAGAGTAAACTCTGATAAAACTGTGAGATTAAAGATAATCTAGAAATTATATCAGTTATGTAATCAGTAAAAAAAAAAGTCATATTATTTTAAGACTGGTTAAGAAAGGAAAATGCAAAGTAAATACAACGTGATATTAAAGCTTCTTTGAAGCCTTCCTAAGATGAAATCTTTCACATGACTTGGCAATCTTGTTCTACCTTGTCAAGGTGATTATGAATATGAAAGGGATAAGGAAATGCTAACAAGGCATTACTCTGTGAGAATACTTTGCATGTAGCATAACAACTTTGTAGCGTATCAAAAGCATATCAGTTTTGCTTCTTAATTTATTATTAAGCAAATCTGTGAGTTTTTGCCATAGTTTTATTGTCAAATATAGTTAAAAAAAATGGGCGAACTGGACCCTGATCTCAATCTAATCTTAAAGTCTACAATAACCATCACCTTATCAAAACGTAATATTGTTTAAACTCTATGCCACACTTTCCACCCAATATCTGAGTAGTTTTAAGGATATAACATGACAGCTGTTTACCAGTGTGCAGCAACTTCAGAAAGTGAGGCCAGGTAATTTTGTGCAATTCAGTCAAAAAGGAAAGTTCCCAGTCCACTAACGGCTATAAGAGAAACTTCCACATTGTAACAAAGCCAAACCCCAGCATTTTACTCTTGGAAAAGTACTATGGGTTTTTAAATGTGGCAAAATACTTTTAACTAAAGCTTCAGGAAAAATTGCAGCCAGCCTGTCCATGTCCAAATACCTTCCCAGGCAGTGCTGATTCAGTCTAGGCTCAGCCATGGGAAGAACAGGCGTAACAATATGCCATGGAAGAAGCAATGGCAGAGACTTGTCAGCTGAAGGCTGATCACTGTAGGCTGTTCCATCCACATGGTACAATATAAAGAAAAGAAACAGACTATCTTAGCTCTGAAAATACTTCCGTGACACCCAAGCTAAAAACCTCTGCTCTTTAGCACTGCTGCAGCTGGATTCAGAGCTAGAACTGTCTAGTCCGAGGGTCCCTATCTCACTGCTCGTTGTATCATGCAGACTCATTTCCTACATCGCCTGAATAACCAACATCAAATTCTGGCAACATCTATGGCTCCCATGCTGTCTCCAGGGCAGCAACCAGAAACAATCCGGCTTAATTTATGAGCAGGGACTTGGAATAGCTCAAGATGGTCTGACTGTAAGCCCACATTGAAAAGAACGTTTTAAGCAGCAAGATTAACTTGGATCAATACACATTATCATGGAGTAATTTTCACTTCCTATCATGTCAGTTAAATGCTATTTTTTCAGGATGGAAAAGATCACAGAACTTGCACTCCTTTAACTTTCATTGTGACTCCTTCTAGAACTTTTCTACAGACCTGATCCCAAAACACATGGAAGTCAGCAAACTGCTGCTGTTGCCCCAAAAGGCTTTCAACCAGCACCGTATTTACTCAGGAGAATTTGTATTGCCAAACTAATGCAGTCCTCTCCTAAGCAGCAGAGTATAGCAAAAAGAGCCACTACATAAACAAGACAGCAAAACCCAGCTGAAGGTAATATGCAAGGACCGATGGGCTCAGTTAAGTTATCATGTACTTCCAAAGAATCTTTACTCTAAATCTGGCTCTGACATTTACTTAACGTGTCACCTGTCATCTCCCCATTTCTAAAGGAGGAATAGTACTTACTCAAGGCTCTCATAGGGAAAATTAATGTTTTCAGGGCACTTTAAAAATTAAAATAGCTACATAAGTTTGCCAAGCTACCCAGCTGGATTGTGGGCACACTGATTGAGAGCATCTTTGTTGCTGTGGTCTGTGCATATATTCTCAGTTCCACTTTTGTTTCATTGGTTGCTTAATAAAATGTGTGGCCATAGATTACCAATGTAATCTATGAGATACATATATTTGCATAGGAAAAATATGTTGCTTTTATTTCAAGCTCAGAAAGGTGGCTGCTTACAGGAAAGAGCAGATTCTAGGAATATAAACACTGACTGCTTTTTTCCTTTTTTTTTTTTTTTTCTCTTTTTATCCTAAGCCTAGCAGAGAGAGAAGCCAGTTTGCAAGCTTATCCACTGAAGCCTAAAGGGGCTCATTCAGTACAGCTGAGTATCTGATAAACAGATCATCTAGCTCTGATTATAGACTGCTGGTATTACTGTTGGATGGACATGATACCAACTTTAAACACAAGCCAAACTTCTTTCTGTTGAATGGCTACAGATGCCACTCTTGTGCAGAAAGTGCATTCCAGCACTGAAAAGCACTCTGGCTACTGAATTTCTTGAGACAGCACAGCTGCAGCAGCAGTGCTATGTGACATAGTTCTGCATGTTTGTAACATATATGCAACTTACAAGGAGATAAACAGCATCTGATATTAGAACAGGACATGCACCCAGCCCACAGCTGTAGCTACAGTTTTCTGGTACACGTATAAGCTACTCTGTATTCTGTTTGCCTGTCATCTGCAGCTTTCAAACCCCTGCGCACAAGATATTGAGAAATGTATTAAGAACTTACAATGCAATCATCCAAATTAAGCATACATACATGGTACTACAGCCTGTGAGCGATTCTTCTGGATGTTTTCCTCCTGCTGTGCAATGGTGGTGGCATTGGGTTCAGCCTGGTAAGCACACAGAGCTTCCCATTCTTTCTCCAGACGATTCTTGTTTTTCAGATGGTCTTCCATGTAGGACTGGAATTAAAAGAATACTGTATTAAGCACTGACTTGTCCAGACTCAAAGCTAAGCTAAAGGCATGTATCTCAGGATAGAAAGCATGAGAATCCTGAGCTTTGGGGACAAAACACACTCAGTCTTATGGCTAATTCATTCACTTAACAGAGTTCAAGCTTATTTGTGCCATACAAAATGAGAATGCTAACATGTACCAGTGCTAACACAGAAGAAATGCTTGAAAACCCCAGCTACCGAGCTTCAGGAGAAAACTATTTCTTCTTCAGCACCCAGAAAATGTAAGCCCAAATGTCTCTTTCATCAGGCAATGAAAAAGAAACAAGAGCCCATTGATAAAAACTACTTACTACAACAACAGCTCACGTCAAACCAAAGGCTTTTAAAACTGAAGTTCAAGCACATATGCAAGTCATAACAACGATACAGCTGTTGAGGAGAATTAAAAAATTGCCAGGCTGAACTGTCATGGCTCAAGTACCAGGTCATTAGGAACTCGTCCTGCACATGGACTGGCACAGAGGGTGCCTTGAACTGAGAAGGTGCTGTTAATTAATATTAATGTACGTTGTTAAAGATTGTAACTGGCATTCAGTAAAGTCAACAGTGTTAGGAGAAGCATCACCAAAGCAAAATTAACTGGCTGTGGCAGGAATTGTCTGTTGGAGTATACTGGTGCAGGTCACTGGTGCAGGTCTTCAGTTTTTGCAGAGCTCCCAAAGCTAGAGATTCAGTATTGTGTTGGGAATTCAGTTCCAAAGGTTTTCCAAAAGTGAACTAAAACCCTATTCCTTCACCCCACGGACCTGAAAATCATCCAGGTAAGTGAGGGGAAGAGAGCAGATAGGAGGAAGGGTGAGGAAAACCAGAAATCTTCCTTTCCCTTTAACATGAAAATTAAGAAAGTGATCACCTGGTGCTCTAAGCCTACTTACACAGCCAAATTTCCTTTCAAAGACTGTCATTTGCTCCTAGAGTAAACAGCAGAATAATCTCACATTACATCCAGTTCATATTTGTAACATCCCTACTACCTTTACAAGGTAGGTTGAAGTTAACAGCCTTAACCAGATTAAAACAGACTGTTTAGGGGGACAGGCTCAGGGTCTGGATGGGGGTCGGGAGCAGCACTGTGGGTGTCTCTGGCCCAACCATCCGTCAAAGAGGTTCCTGCTGGAGCACTCACTAATACAGCCCAATCTGCAGCAACACTTGTCTAGAAAAAGCTCCTGGAAAGGATTCACTGAAAAGTATAAAAAGCAGTTTAATTGCTTAGAAAACCTTTTTCACAGACAATCTCTGTTATGTCAAATTGTTCTTCCCAAACATGCTTTAAAGAAGAAAGGCTCTCATGCCCTCTCAGCAGGTTTAACAGAAGGTGCAAAAAAGCTTGCAGCTTGTCTTCCACCAAATGGGAACTCTGCTAAAGCTGTCGCTCCACCACGCTTCCCACCCCACCAGCGAAGCAGGATACTGCTCTCTCTTGCAGCTTGAATGGTTTTTCGGTTATAAAAGAGCCCCTGACACACAGCTTTGTTTTGTGCAGGGTTTGTCGGGTGTGTGCGTCTTTACACGAGATTTGTAAATCAAACCTGTTACTGAAAAGCAATTCAAGAAGTGACGCTTCCAGAAAGGATATCTTTAAGGACATAGAAATATATTGTGTTAGAAGAAAGGTTTCTAAAGGAGGTAAAAAATAATGGTGGCCTAGATACAATCAAAACACCTACTGTGTGATTGCTTCTTTTCTATAATGAAGGAAAAAGCATCGTGGTGGACAGAGCCGTGACCTGACGGATGGGGAGCTGGGAGAGCTGGGCGGCCCCGTCATGTGTTAGGGGAGCAGGTCAGCCAACACGTTCCCAGCCTTAACCTGCGAGGTAATGGGAGGAAACCATCCTCCGATAGTTTCCTTGTCCTTGCCAAAAGACTTTTTACTGTGGAAAGGAGGGAGGCTAAAGATCCCATTCTTTTCTCCCAGCAAATCTGTGCCTGGATATGTATACTGAATTTAACAAAAAAAGAGATAATCCTTCCTGAGCAGAGACTAGTTGGTATATAAGAATTTTTATGAGGCCAAGGCGAAAAATAGCAAAATCTTACAATAACACTGAGCCAAGAATCCTGGCTTCAGAGAAGCTGTTTAGCATGCAGCAGGCAGAGAGCAGGCAGTCAAGGACCAGCCCGTAGCATCTTGCCATTTTAAACCACAATTTTATAATCTGGTTCATTTTGACATGCCCATCACCAATGTCCCATAGACTTCAGGGACATTTTATGCAAATATACAGATCTGCCAACACTGAATCTCTCCAAAATACTCAGAGATCCATGAAGCTGCAGGAAAAGGGGCATGAACATTTGATTGCTAAGGCAGGGCTGTATGTAGCAAGGAGCCTCTTGTTGGCTCCAACTTGTCTGTTTAATGATTTCAAGGACTGTATTAAAAAAAAATACTTTCTTTTAAAATCATCAAATGTGACAAAGTTAAGGTTATTTGATTGCTTTTAGCGCACACAAATTTTTCAAAACCTCATCTTCCTCTAAAAAGGAATACCCTTTTCACTTTTACGTTTCTTTTTCAGGGAATCCTGAGCGTAAAGATTAATGTTCAAACGAAAACACACTAAAATCTTTAACCAGACAAGGACTTTTCATGCAGTTTCAACACCTACGCTGCATGGATCAGATTCACAGGGCACTTCCTGACAGATCTTGAAAAGGTGTTTCGACTATACGAACAGACCCATGGAAGGCTCTGCACAATGTAAGTATCTGCTTTACACACATTTAAAAAAAGCTACCGAGAAAGAAGCTCACTTTAAAACATTCAGGAGTCAGACAATTCCCTCAGAGTTAAGTAATCTTTCATTTACAGTCCTTCAGAGCCCCTACGCTCATCCCCATTTTGCTAAACAGAAGCTTAGTGATTTTGAAACACTCTCTCGGGAGCCACTGGATGTACATTAAATTGAGTGGAACTTCTGATATTTTAGAGTATGTATGTCTACTCAAATCCACTCCTCAATTAGGATGTTTTCATGAGACATTCTGCAGCATTTGCCTGGTACAAAAGAAATTCATTACCAACATGTCAAACATGCACATGATTTTCCATGTCCCAGAGCAGCAGGTAAAATAAATAGAGGTTGTCACCACCGTTGTAATGCTCCTCAAAAACTGCTGAAAAAGATAGAGGTCCGGTCTCACCAATATGCCCACATCAAGACAAGTCCTGTAATCCCAAGTATATGCTACTATTTAAACAAATACGGTCTGCTTGGACAAATCTCCTGATGTATCTTAAATTTCATTAAGTCTTAATTTTCCTTCCACAGCACCTCACCTGCAGAGATAACTGGCAGCCCAGTTCGTACTTACTCTTCTACACACAGATGAGACACTCTTGCTACCAAACGTGTTATGGAGATGAGGATGCAGCGACATTACGTAGAGGGGGGGTGTGTTATGTTGTAAAATCTATTATTATTGTGTGATTGTAACCTATAATTATCATGCCAGTCATAAGGCAAAAGATGAGCTTTCCGACAGAGGATGAAAAACTGTTCCAAGGACAATGAGTCTCTGGCCAAGAGAACCATGTCCAGCAGCAAATATTAAGACAGCATGCCCGAACACAGGCACAAGGACACAGCACAGCAGCCTGGCTTGGCTTTGGTAAAAACTTTCTGAACTGATGTTGTAATATGGTGTCAAACCACTTTTGGTTTTCTTTACTTTTTTCTTCACTCAAGGAGTGGCATCCAGTGCATGCTCTGTGACTAAATTAACGTTAACAAATTTAACAATTAAATTCTAATTGTCTGGTTGGTCTCCAAATACCTTCTTCAGAGATAGTATGGTTTGCATCTGTCAAGATATTTGGTTTTTAAACACCTATTTTATTTCCTGATGTTCAGCTATCACAAAAAGCAATTATTTTTGACAACGTTTCCAATACAGTACTTGATCAGACACTCTTCGTGACTGAGGATGTCTCTTTTAATGAAAAGATGAGCAACTGTTAAATTGACAGACCTTGACAGGTCTAATCGAATCTCAAATGTCATCTGAAGAAGTGGATGGGACATTACCTTAATCCTGGTGAATGGTGACCACTCCAATCCACACCTATCACCTTACAGTGTGACAGCCACTGCTGCCAAACTGCTGCCGCTTCTTCCAGAGATGCAGAGGGCCATGCAGTGTTCTGGTGCTTCACTGGACTCCTCAGAAGGAATTTGGAAAGCAGAGAACTAGCCCAGCTACTATATAGCAAATTGTGTGCTAAATGACCATACTTGAAAATTTGTTTTGCTGTTTTCTCCAATTCACTTAAGTAAAGGGTGTTTTTTCTCCTTTGTTCCTTGCTAACTTGTAGGCTACACTGCTCTGGCACAGGACGCCCAAGCATTTCTGCTATTCTGCTTAAACTTGTCTTCTTCAGCACATATTGCATTGACTATATGCAAGAGGAATACTTTTCTGCATAAATCCAATTTACTTTCAACACAGCACATGATTTTCTCCTTCCTTTTTCTGGCTTAATACCTTATCATTAGTGGCTTCACAGTAAATTTCTCTGTTCTCACTCACAGTACTCACAGTGCTATAGAATTTAGAGACAGAAGCAGCCTATTTGATTCAGGTAATGTCTGGTTTCTTGTACTTCACTATGAAACTTTCTAACATTTAAGTGTCCTGTATCTGATGGAGAAGCCTAAATCACCATTCATTACTACTTCTCGGGATACAAACTGTTCTAACTATACACTGTATTCCTGGAAATACTTAAATATTTTCAATAAGGAACATAAGTCCTCATTTGAGATGGCTTTTTCACAGGGATGCCAATAGTATTGCTTTTCTATTGCAAAATTAATTTGCTACCCATTGTTAACAATCCATTTACTTCATCCCTGGTCTGCTTATACAGACCATTGCGGCTCTGTATAATTTCTGCTTGTATATATTTCAGTGTCTTCACAAATCATGAATTGATACATCTATGCAAACTATAGACATCTCTTCTTGTGAGTCTTTTCTATAAAGATAAGTTATTTGTTGTACGTATTTTCAGGTCTAAGGTTTTCAAACTTTTTAATTACTCCGTCATCACTTCTGTGCAGAACTTTACACTGTGGTACCATATGTAAAAGCCACTGTCAATTGCATTCACTTCCAGATCATTATTTAAAAAGTCAAATATAATTGGATCTAACAGCAATTCCTGTACTCTGCCAGACACTCCCATGCCTAGCTTTTGATCACTACTTTTTGTATATCATCCTTTAGCCACATTTCAATTCACTTAATTGTCTACTAAAAAATGGACATTAATTTATCAATTAAGTGTTCATGAGACAGTTTCAAGGCTTTATTAAAATCTGGATATATCACCTCTGTTGTTTTCACTTAATCTACTGGTTTTGTAGTTTTAGTTAAATACAAAGCAATCAAGTTTGTCCAGGCAAGATTTATTCTTCATAAAATTATGCACATTCTTACTCATTGTGCAGCTATCCAAGGGAAAGGATGGAGGAGATTAGCAAATGCACAAAGGAAAGACTCCAGCCTTCCCCATCCTCTTAAATGAGACCCTCACACTTATCTCCCTTTCATGCCCTTGAAAAATCTCTTGCTAGATAATCAGCAATTTCTTTTTTTAATATGTACTTCCATTATCTTCTAGGGCTGGAGTCTGGACTCAGGGAATAGCAACAGAAAGGTTCATTTCTCTTCTCCTCTTTCCTTCTCCCCACTCCTCTTTCATAAAATTATGATTACTTTATTCTTCTATTTTGGTGCACCCACACTTGTCCAGACGTGCTCAAATAAAAGTCCCTGAGCTTTTAGAGTTTTTAGTCACTATTAGAATCCTGAGCCACAGCCAGATCATGCAGTGCACCCCAGTGTTTCTTCACATCTTCTAAGCATTTCTCACATCTCCTAACACCGTCTCATAGCAATACTGAGGTTACTTTGGGCTCTTCCTTGTTTACAGAAGGTTGGTCTTTCTCCCTGAGCTGCTGTGGTGTTCTTGCAAAGACCGAAGGCTGGGAGCTCATCACCCGTGTTTCCAAGAAGAATGCTCTCAGTGGTGGCCTACGTAGAAGAAAACACAGGAGCAGAGCCAAACTATGCCCATACCTTTCCTATCTTTCTTCCTTCACAAAGCATACTTTATTTAAAGAGAGGATGCACCATCCCAAAACAATTTAAGTCTTCTGATCAACTAACATGTTAAGAAAATCAGTTTTCTCCAACAGTTCTAGTTCTATGGAAGCACCACAGTTGTTTCTGATGCTCTGACACAACCAACCTGCAGTAATGCAGAGCCTACAGCTGTTAACCAAGACCAGCCCCATCTCTGAAATGTCACTGCGTAACTGCTGCTAAAAGCACTAGCTCTGGTCCTAACACAGCCATTCAAGTTTTCAATGCTAACTGTCAAGTGATTTTATTGAGCTAGTTACATGAAGTTTATATATATGTATAAAAATAAAAATTCTGTTGTGGCAATTCATTGTCATTATCTCACAAAACTCGTTATCTGGAAGAAAACTCAGTAAATTAACATCTGTCTATAAAGCCTCACATACTTCCACTCCTGGGGAGCATTCTGCATCCACTACTGCCTATGGCAATGGTACTGACTTTACTGGGCCAGGATTTCATTATCTGGTTAGTCTGTCGTTTCAGGCTGAAGGCTCCTTCTTCTTTTCTAACTTGTGCCATCCCGGATCTCCTGATCTTATCAGCAAGAACTGTCTAAGGTAACCAGAAATGAAAAAATCTAGGAAATAAAAACCTGGGAATTTTTATTTTGTCTTTATAAAATAACACCGAGAAATTATTTTTCCTCCTCAGTGTTTGCAGCCACATTACTACCATAATGTGTTCTCATCTAATTTTTCTCGTATTTCTCAGTACCTGATTACACCAGTGAGAGAGCAGTTTCGAAGTCTTTTCAATTAAGTATTGAAAACTACAATGAAACTTTACTAGTAATTTGCAGTAAAACGCTACTAATATCATACATAATATGGTAGGTGATGAAGGAAAACTAAAGAAAACAGAGGGAGGCAATTCTCTGACAAAGCAGCTATTCAGCCTAGTTGAGAATAATATCCCTAGATTGTTTCAAATAGGTTGTATTATCCAGAAATAAATTAACTTCCATGGTGATGTCAGCCAACAATAAAGAATAGTATTCCATAGTTTCAATTTTATATTTTTAGATGTAAAGATTATTGTAAACAACTAAGCATGTGCACAGAGAGCAGTCATGCTTTAAGCATGCCATCTAAAATAATTTTAAGTGATTGTCCTTGGGTTTCTAGAGAAGTGTCATCTTTGCACGAGCAGCGTATGGCATTATCTACCAGACTAGACTATTGTGCAACTTTTGCAAGAATGACTGTAATTCACAAGTACATTAAATGGCAACCTATGTTCTGTTTACCTAAATTAATATACCCTTGATGTAGCGTATAACACTGCCTCCCCCTCTCTTAATGCTTTGATAATAGAGTTTTGTAACTTGTAAAAGGATTACTTCAATCCAATCAGCAGGTGCTGGGATCAGTGTGTGTCAGACAAACACTCGCTAATCCCTTTTCTTACAGCTCCCAGCTGCCAAAGGTGCTCAATGAAATCCCAATGAAATGACTGGATACAACCTGGTGTGGACTGACGCAGGTTTTCGGCTCTGGAGGAAATCTTGGAAAATACATGTGATTGCTAAACATTGCTAGAATTGGAATGATGAAGGCAGATATGCCTTTGAAAGGAAAAGTAGCCAAGAAATTAAACATTAAAAAAATTTAGAATGCTTAACTATGAAATATTTACTCTACCTGGCTCTCTAAATTTAGCAGAAGATAAAGAAATTCACTCTACAAAGAACTCCTTCTCAAGGATTATCAGCTACTTAATGGTGTCTTCTAGGTCTTAAAATACAACCACCCCCATCTCCTCCTCCTTACCCCCTTTCTTGAAATCTAAATTATGCCTATGAAGTTTCACCCCTGCAATTACTTTGCTTGAAATAAACCTCAAGAAAAAGGAGAAGATGATTACCATTAAACGAATATAATTTGCCCCCTTACAGTCTCTGTATTTCTATAGCTCCTTCTGTCCCACTGTCTGAAAGTACTCACATTACTGGGCAGGGGGGCCAAGTATCATCACTGTTTACAGATGGGAAATGAAAGGGCAGAAACATCGAAGTGAATTTCTCAGGGTCACAGAATATGATCCTAAACCACTTATTTTTCAGGGGAACGCAGAACTCAAGTCGTCTTGACCGCTGGTTTTTCTTTTTCCCATGACGATTTTTAGAGACAGGACTGAAGGTCGTGCAACCTTCATGAATCCCTATCTGATAACATTTTTGTAATTAGACCGCACCAAATGTTCTGACTCTAATGGAATTAGAACAGGTTTTGGTTTGGGGGTTTTGTTTAGAAATGCAGGGTTTAAGTGGTTGATGAGTAGAAGTAGAGGAATTTAATTTACACACATGTTAAGATTCTATTTATACAAAGACATGCCAAATGAAATAAAAAAGATTTAAATGATGGATTAGCCAAAATTTCACAACAGATTTCACAATAAAAATCTTAAATAATAAATAACCTTTAAATAAAGAAACAATATTCTTTCAAAAAACAGAGGACTAAACCTCTTAGCCAAATACTACTATTTCACAGCACGGGATAAGTCTTGACATTTCCTAAAAATGAATATAAATCCAAAACAAGAAACCCCAAACCTCCCCATTAAAGACAACTCTGCAGTATAGAAACTGATGCCAAGGACAGTGTCAGCTGAATTTGTCAACTGAGACATTTTGGTAAGGGCTTCTGGTAGCTCTGTTAAAAAGTAAAAGCACAAGCTACACAGCTGAATAAAAACCAGCAGAAAAACTGCAGAAAAAATATACAAATCAAGTCCTTTGCCTCCGTGTCATAAATACTGACACCCAATTCCATTCTCACAGGAAACTGCTATTTTCTTCTTACACATTAAACCTATTTTTCAGATGATCCTTCTTCTCAATTCATTTTTTTTTACAAATGGTTTGAACACCGTACCACAATCCAAGACATATTTGCGATTCATTTATATGCCTGCTAATGATGTTGTGTGCCTGAAACAAAAACTTTAAAAATACATTACTACATGTTAATTATCTAGCTGAAAACACAAAACCAAATTCCCTGCCTTCTTCCTCTCCAACCCCCGTTAACTCAATTAAGCATCTAAATTTGGGTTCCCGGTTGGGTACTGTATTTGCAAATTTAAAATTTAATGAATTAAAGTCTGTGTTTCTTTTCAGAGCACTTCTACAGTCATCTTCATTTACTATATATAAAAATTACCAAGAGATAAATATAGAATTCTGAAAACGTCATGTTTAAAAATAATCTCTTCAAGCCTGGTCAAGTTCTTCAGAGATAATGAGACTAGGAAAACCCAGGCAACCATGACCAAGTACATCAAAGAGATTCAGCACATGATTTATAGATAGTCTGGCAAATTATGCCTCTGCTAGACAGTAGCCATCTTGAGGGCAGAAAGGAAAATATTATTTCTACAGACATAACATCCCTGCCACAGCAAAGGGATAAGCAGTAATACTCTTACTACTCTTAAATATGTGAATGAAAGTGAAAAGGTGCTTCTCTAGGAACAAATTATGACTCATAAAGAAAAGCCACTCTGATTCTCAATGGTTTTTGGGGAAAAAGAAAAAAAAAGGTATTAAAATTGATAATGAGAGTCTGTACACAAACACACAGAGAGGTTTGTGTGAATATTGAGAATATGCAAGACGAAATCCAAGAACTCTTGCAATCCACGCCATACCCACAGCCTAGCAGCAGAATATGCATAAGCACAAGTGAACATATGGTCACCTGTGAGAAAAAGCAGGGAAAGAACAGACTGGATAATCAGCCTTTTCCTTAGAAAACATCCATAACAGTCAGAGACAGGAAACTTTAGACTCCATGAACATCTTCAATGGTCAAATCCTCACACTCAAAACCATTTTGGAACCACATACCTGACCTAGGAAGTTCCATATTTGCATGCTGCAAGCTGCAGAGAAGCAATCCATTACAGTAGCTGCCAACGAGGACAGTGAGCAGTGAAGGAACACTTTTTTCCACAGATGTACTTTCAGGACTTAATGGAGACGACTATGGGAGAAGACATGCCTGACTCCTGCCCTATCCCTTCCACGTCGCACATTGGTTCAACATGGCTGTGAGTGTGGCAGGAGACCAAGCAACGCTGGCCATGAGAAAGATGCAGCTGGCATCTACCCAGCTCCCAAATCTAGGGGAAGCGTCCCATTTTTTAGGTAACCTTTTATCTGTGCTCCCTGGGACTCTCAGATGAGGTTGGCCTAGCTCAGTGATTCTCAAGTATTTTTCTCATGAAAGGATTCAAAAGGGATTGTGAAGAGATGGTAGAAAATCTTTAGAAGTGCATAAGCTGAAGACATCCTACCTGCTCCTGGGACTTTTGGGTTTCCATGGAAGCCAATAAGGGTTAACACTTTAAAGAAGTTTGAGGAACATTGGTCTAATCCACAGACGAGAACATATGAAGTGACAGAGGGCAAAATAAAAACCAGAGAAAGACAATGTGAAAGGGGACAGAAAGAGAAGCCAGGAACAGACTGTAGAGGTCAATAAAGAAGGCAAATGATGACACTGTACTGCAAAGAAAGAAAATCAGAAGAACAAAAACCAGAACACAGCAAATGAAGAAAAAGCTATGGGAAGAAGCAAATGTTGGTCATAACTGGTAACTGTCAGCATTTCCTCGTGTGCTGTTTCTTTTCCCTGGAACACTTCCCTTCACATGCTGACCAAGGAGGAAACATTGAGAGGGCGACCGCAGCAGTTTCCAGGAGACAGTACAAGTATGGCTTACTGCTAAATGGAAGGAAAAAGCAAAATAAAGAACTTAAAATTCAGCATGTGTGTGTGTGTGCAATGGCTAAGGATTTAGCAGGTTGGCAATATATTCTTGAAGAAAACTGTTACCAATTCAGATGAGACTAAAAAAGTGAGTAGATGGCATCCTTTTCTATCATGAAGGTAGCAGACCATAGATTGCCCATCCTCAGTTTGGTTTTCACAATCTTTTCCAATGTGTATTTAATACCTTTCAGCCGGCTCTCCAAACATGGAATAGGTTGCTCCTAGATAACGAGGCCAAAACTAAACCTGCAGAATCAAATCTGACAAAGCCAGGTGCAGAACTCCTTTATACTTTCATGTTTTAAAAAAGACTAATGAGGGACAAAAAAGGGCAAAAATATTACCCTTCGATACAATCCTTTTTCTGTTAAAGCCAATATGATTAGTCGTGAAAGCAGAGCACTGGGACACCAGGGAATGGAGGTCTACTGGCTCTGCTTCTGACCTTAAGGTTAGTCTTGGTCAAGACAGTTCCCTGTCTGTGTCTGAGCTCCCTGGACTAAAAAGACAGGATAATGATATTGACCTTTAAAAAGAGCTTTGAACCTACTGATCAAAAGTGCTATGTAAGAGTTGGCTTATTATTATTTTGGTTACTGAAGTGAGTTGAAAGGCTCTGGGTGACTTTAATCAAAATTTCTTATATCAGGCCCCAGAATCCTACCTGAAGGACAAAGTTTCTCAAAATTCAGTTGTGAGGATACACATATGGTGTGTCCATGGCTGGTGCATAACCTCAGATACTGCAGAGTTTTCCTGACTCCAGCAGAACTTTAAATGACACAAAAATAATTATAGGACTTCCAGAAGAAATAACGTAGTAGGCACCATGAGTATATTCACTAGCAATTAGACACTACTATAATGCTTTCAGTCAAACTGGTCTAATGCGAAGACACTGAGAGGTGAAAGGAGGCAATGAGGAAAGAAGAGAGCACTGTTCTCAGGTATCACACATGCCCGTGTGAGCAACAGCAGCTCATCCCTCCTGCTGCGAGCCAGCACTGCCTGGCGGTTTTATGCTGCTGCTTCTGGGTGGTCGCTGTGGGCACCAACTCTTCTGGGCACCTTCCTACTAAAGCAGTAGATAAATACCTGCATCAGAAATACTCCTACATATTGAAAAGCTTTGGGTTTGGATTCTGCATTAGCGTCATGCTCGACAAATTCCACCTCTTAACTACACCAGCCTACCATGCTGGCATGGGGGTTTGGGGGTTGTCTCTTCCTGTTGTGGTCTACATGGTTTGTTATGATTCTTATAGATTAACACAGACCCTTGATGCCTTTGACCTAACAAATAATTATAATACACACAAAACATGATTTTATAATGAAACTGCTTCTCCAGGTGTTGTTACTGCATGCTATTCAACAACTGCTATGTTTAAGCTAAGACCCCTTTGGCTCTGCTCGATGACTGAAGTGAATGTACAGCCTGTGGCACCTTCTGCTACACCACCACCCTGCCTGCAAGACCGTTGCAAAGGAACGCCTGGAGGACTGCAGACACAAGGTTAGTTCCGTAACCCATAATCTTCTGCACAAACCCAATGAAGTTCCCACATGGTCCACACACAGGTAAAGCTTGGAGTAATCTCATGGTAGAGCAGGTACGTGGGGGTTTGTTGCATGGATACAAAGTCCATCTACTCATGCATATAATGCTTTAATCAAAGCATTTAAATGATCTCTTCTCTATTCTGCTGGTAAGATTTGTCACTGGCAAAGTCGTGACATCTCTTACATTAGCTTTTTTCTATAACGGGACACAAGCAAATTAATAATGTTCTTTAACATACATCTCCAGTATTCATGTGGCTGAGACCACTGCAAATTAAACTTCGTAAATTATCACTGCTCTGCTTTTCACCATTCATGTCACTACATATTCACAATTTCCTCAGCTCGAGGAGCGAAAACAGCCTTGTCAGCTTCATTTGTACACTCCTATAAGAAATAAAAATTGCAAATATTGCAAGGAAAAGTTTTAAAATTTAAAATGCCAAGCAGTTTTTTGTTAACACTTCAAAGATGCGTATATTGTATCTCTGCTCACAAATATTTATCTAAACTTCCATGAGGATACTGTTGCTGTACATGGTATTTGTACACAAGCATACATGTGGGTACAAAGCACCCACCGCTGAATATTCATCTCAAGGCACATGACACTAATAAAAATATACAAAACTGAAAATATGTTTAGCATATTTTATTAACACCTGGTGAGCAGGTGGGAGCCGGGTCGGAGTGGGGCCCCAGATCTTGTTGATATTTTTGTGACACAGAAATAGCCTGTAATTATATTTGGTAACAATGTTGCTTCATGTTGAGGTAGCCCCACTTTGAAATAGACCACTATTTAAAGATGAAGCAACATTGTTACCAAATATAATTACAGGCTATTTCTGTGTCACAAAAATATCAACAAGATCTGGGGCCCCACTCCGACCCGGCTCCCACCTGCTCACCAGCCATGTGCAGGCAAAGCCTTGGGTGCGATTTCCAGTTCTCAGATGTTTCTGCTGTAGCATTCTTCTGTGGTTATCTCAGTAGACATCTTTGCTTTGGTAAGATGGATACTGAACTCCCATCCTGCTACACATTCCAGGAATATGCACACAGCAAGCAGCTCAGCATCAGCTCACACATGAACAGCCTTAGCTCCCATAAAATATTCATTCATTTAAAAAATATTTGCACCCTGCTGTCAAACTTAGACAAATTCATACCGAGCTTCAGAAAATAGCTGTTTTAATGGTAAATGATGTTCCAGAAACCTCTTTCAGGCTAAACACTCTCGTCAAAATTATTTTAATAAGAAAGATTAACAATTTCAACATTAGCTGCTAATCCCCTTTCATTTGAAACTGTGCTGATAAAATTCTTTGCTTGTCATTCAAATAGTAAGTAATAATTATAGATTTGGGGCCTCCATCTCTTGCTTCATTAATAGTAAATTGCATGGAAGTCTGAAGCATAAAGTCAGCTTTGATACATCTCAAAATGCAATTTCCATAGCTTTCCTTAGCTACGTACAATTAATTACAGAGTTAATAAGGGGAATATGTTAATGAAAGGGAAATTATTTACTCAGACCACCTGGTCTTATCAAATTTCTTTAATATGTTTCCTTCTTTCTGTGAATTTGGATGACAGCAAGAACACAAATCATGGTGTGCACTGCTAGTCCTTTAATATTTTTATTTGCACCCAGCTAAAGTCCACTTAAATTAAGTATCAAAAGAATGTAAGAACTAGTCAGTACTAAACAGCTGACTGTATTTGTTTTATCAAGTTCAGTTTTAATTTTAAAACAAAAATGCTTAAACAACTTTATAATTACCAGACTCTCTTCAATGCTTAGAGTATAAATACAAAGAATCCAATAAGGAGGCATTGTCATTTTTTTCTTTAAAGCAATGTGTTGAATATGCACATATTTAATAAAAGAAGTACAGAAACATGCTTCAATTGATTACACACTGACAGCTACCAGCGCTTAGCTGCTATGTGCAGCAGGGTGACTGGATGTTCATGGGCATATCTGAGCTAGTACAAACAGCCTGATCGGAAGGAGGCAAACCTTCACCAAGTCATCTTAAAAATAACGCAGCTGTGACACGCAGTCAGAGAAATATTTCTTAAAGACATGTCAAATCCAGAAACCAACCATCTTCAACAGACGTTAATGGATTTACTACTAACCAGAGGACAGAAAGATTTTAAGACCTGGATGCTAGCACTCATAGTCATAAAAAAAAAAAAAAAAAAAAAAAAAAAAAAAAAAGGCAGAGAATAATTGCCAGAGCAATAACAGGTCATGCTTGGAGGAGGCGATGCTTGTGAGCAGTTTGTCACCCTTCCCTTCTATTCGTAGTTCAATGCAACGGTACAGCAAGCAGCCAGAAACACGAGGCAAATAGTAATTCTCCCCCTGCTACGAATGAGGTTTTCTTGGCCAGCTGGGCAACCTACAGCACCATTAGCATATGAGTTCAGGACAAGAGAATCAGCGAGACATGGCAGCATTGAGGGAGAGTTACCAACTAAAAAAAAGAAAGAAAAGGTATTACTCCAGTCTGAAATAAGAGTTGCATAAAGGAGACAAATTCATAGTAGAATTATCTATTTCATGAAGAGATACTGGGGGAGGGATATAATATTTGAGGGTAGCAGACTTCATCTGGTTTTGACCAAGAAATAACACAGTCCTCCTTATGGAACAGCAAATACTGTCATCCACAAGTAAACTTCACAGATTATTTTAATGTTTATCTCCTTATTTAAAAATGTTTCCACAGCTGCGTTGTGGGTGCATATGCAAAATGTGATCATCACAGGAGCATTTTGTCTGTGTCCTACACATTAGATTTTCTAAATACCACCCAAATTCTTATACCTTACTCACAAAACACTGCCAAGTTAAGGCATAATCCCACAAAGAGTTGCAGAAAGCAAGGTATAATATTTTTTAATCTTGTCCTGAAAATAAGCATAAACAGATTTTGTTGAATCAATGGAGGGATTAAGTTGTCTTCATTATCAGCACCATCTTAACCAGACCACTTCCAGTAACTTTTGCTGGCACAGTCCACATGAAGAAAAGGAGCTTTCCAAAATAGCACTGGAGTTCTCCTGGGTGTCTTAAACTGCAACTGGTACAACAGTGCAAAACCACAGTGCCAGTATGGTGTCCCTTCTTCGTAAGTACCATGAAGCAAGTTCCAGCTTCATCCTGAACTGTTTCATGTTTTCAGAAGCTCTGAAGTTGTAGTTCCATTTACCAGACATCATTTGATCTCCTTGGTGCACCATGTCTTGCAACCATTTCTTTATCCCACAGTGAATCAAAATGCACCTCCTTCTCACGTCTGAACTCTGCCACCAGCTCAGAGAAATACTCTGTAACACGTATTGTCATCTCAGGCCTCCTGCCTGAGAAGTCTTCGTGAACCACCCTCTTTCTAGTATCCTTCTCCTTCTAAATAGGCATTTCCACTTGTTAGATGCCCAACAGGATCAACTGCTACAATGAGTTATCAATGACTTAATGCATGATATAAGCAGGCACAACAGGACAAACACAGTGAAGGGCACTTCATTATTGACGATACATTTGGAGCCAAAAGACAAAACCAGTAACCTCCTGCATGAGAATTCATCTGGTTTCGGCCACTAATGAGACTCTCAGAAGCAGCTGAGGACCCAGTAACATCCCTCGTCTTCAATCTGAAGTACCAAAACCCAGATCTTTTTCATTAGACGACCTCCTAGCATCTCTTGCTGCTTGCTACAACTGGTACTTTTCTTGCCTTGACATGAACTGGATATTCTCTAGAAATGGAAAAAAGCTGGGAGAAACACAAAAAAGCTCAGATAGCCACTAAGTTTTAGTTTCAGCCATGGCAATGATCTTTTCTTTTTACTTTGTGCACACAGTTGCATAAGCTAGTTTTGAGTCACATATTTCTCCCAATGTAATGCTTTAAAAATTAATACTCCAGAATATTAATAGAAATGTTTTGTTCATCTCTCTACTAAAAGCCTTAGGCAATGATATAAGGTGGCTGAAAGTGTTCAACCAAAGCAGCTTAAACAAAGCTGGAATAAACACTTCACAGTCAAAAGACAGACCAAGACGTAGTCACAGAAATTCGGTGAGTTATTTCTAATCATGAATACATTTGGGGAAAACAACCAACAGGGAAGAATTTAGGGGGAAAAAGAAGATTTTGAAATTAATTTCATACTGCATTCAAGAGAAATGTTATTCTTGATTTAATACTGACTCTGTAATTGTCGTTATTTCCCAAGGCCCATTCAACAAGATTAATATAGAAAAAGGGAGGCAACTGAACATGAAACAAATAAAAATGGAAGAATCAAAGGATAACCTGTTCATGAATATTTTTCCTGAGTTTTATTGATGAAATCTATGTAGTACATACATCCATTTATGCGATTTATGGCTCTATCAGTATAGCTGTTTTCATATGCAACAAGACCTTTTGCACTTTAATTTGAGGCTTTTCTTTGTTCCTGTATCTCAAGTCCTGGCTTTAAACAGAGGCAAATGTTTAAAAATCACTTAAACATTCAGGGAGGGAAACAAAAACCTAAAAAGAAGGGATAAACACCATTTCAACAGCAGAATACCTTTCAGGAGGCAACCAGCTCCACTTGTCCCTTAAGAGCATGACAACTCAGGGAGAGAGGGATAAAGATCTTCCTATCCACAGTATTTATGTCTTTTTGGGGTATCAGCTATCTTGTCACTGACAAATGCAATACACAGCAGCCTTCTCCCTTGTGACTCCTCTCATCTGACCGAGGGTGATGAAATGGCCTTTAGGGCCAAAGCCTTCTTGGGACTTACATTTCATGAGACTCCTACAACTATTTATACTGGCACAGATGAAAGGTAAGTTGAGATTTAGATCCACTTAGCACATGTGTAAGGACTTTATGCTTTCAGCTAAACTTTGCCACTGCCTTGTTTCCCTTCCCATGTGGAGGAGGACTTTGTTCTTCATTTTGTCAGCTGTAAGTGCTTTTTTAGACAGAGTATTCATATTCTTGAAATTCATAAAGAACTAAAGAGAAATTAATGGTGGTAGAAGGAATTGGTGGAAAAAGAAAAGAATTTCAAAACCCACTAAATAATCAAGCGTGCCATAATTGTGACAAAGACCTTGTCTTCCACACCTGCACTCCTCACCTTTGTCCTTGTTAGTATCAATCACCTCTGTGGTGTGTGTCCCCAGGCAGCGGACTGCACTCATACCACGCATCACGTTCCTTCGCTCAGGAAATGTTTTGTGTGTACATGGATTAAGCTCAAGGTGGAAAGTATACCTACGTCTAGCACAGTGCTATTGGCCCTCACATGCTGGAGTTTCTTTCTTTATTCAGAAGTGCTTTTAGCTTCCTTCTGCTCCTGCTTTTTTGCAGCTTCAAGAATAAAACCAAGGAATTTCAGCAAAATGTGGTGCAAGATTTAACAAACACTTTTTCTTGTGGGAATGTGTCTTCTATCACTGAGTCCTACACTCTTTCATATTCAATTAAGAGAAAATCTATAGCAGCTACCCCACAGAGTCCATTTCAAACTGAGTTTATTTTAAAAAATGAGAGTGAAGGAAAATGGCTTATAAAGCTTCAAAAAGTTACCACACAGAAATTACAGGATACCAATGTTGTCAAAAAAACCCAGGTTCAAGCTTGGAAACTATCCTCTCCTTGTTACCCTTCTCAGTCCCACAGCAATCCTCCCATTGATCCTGCATCAAAACCGAAGTGGATGCAAAATTCAACATCTTGGGTTTGACTGGTTTCCCAGTAGCAGGTCTCCATCCCACGTTGCCCCGGTCAGAAGGTGACACAACCCGTCCCAGAACTTTCTTTTGACACAAAGTTCTCACAGGAGGCCATCTTCACTTCTCTGTGCAGAAAGTCCTTTTGGTTTTGCAGGCATATCGCCAAGGGCAGGGGGATCAAGAGGACTTACACCCCCCCTAGATGTAAAGCCCTAGATTTCAGCCTCTTGTTCATTTGCTCCCACTGCCTCGTTCAGCCCAGTTTACAAAACCTTCCTCTCCTCCTGAAAAGACCAGTATGCACAAACTATCACAGATCGTTCTTATTTCCAATATATACAGCAGTTTCACACCCTCCGGGAGAAGACTCCTCAGACTCCCAGTTTAAACAAGCATTGTAGAGGACCTTTTGTAAATTCACACTTTCTGAAACTCTAATTTATATGTAATGCTCCAAATTTTGCACATCTGTCTTTACAAGGAAAAAAAAAAAACCCCACCAACCCCAAAACATAGAAAATCACTTTTGCTTCTGCAAATTCCCTCTCATATACGGTATTCAGGTAACAACCTCAAAACATTATCATCAAAAGCACACGCTCCCTTCCTGCAGTACTGTTCTTCATCTAAAACCTCATAAAAGATCATAATTATTTTAACCAAACAAGCGTGGTAATATATGAAGCAGATGTGGGATCCAATCTACCTAACTTACGTGCTGAACCTGTGTTTCAGCACGAACAAAAGAGGCTCCTTCATCTACGCCGCAGATGTCAACGGGATGGTGCAGGCACCACAGGAGACCTCCAGGGAGAAATCCACCCTCTGGCTTATTGTCTGGAGACCTTCACGGTCACCCGCTCACTTCACCAGCTAGACAGGGAATTTATGGACTCCAGTCAACGCCACCACTTCATTAAGTGCCTAAAATGTGGGTGTAAGTCAGGAGCCCGAGTCAGGGAGACTGAACCTCTCCTGCACACCTTCAAGCCCCCACTGGTTTTCCTGCTGGACTGCCAAGGAAGTGCCACACTTTGTCAGGACTTCTCTTGGCACTTGAAATACGGATGTACACATGTGAATACAGTGAAATCCAATTCTAGGTTCCTACTCTTTCCCTTGCTGTGACCTTCTGCAAAACAATTGTTTTCTTGCAAAACCACGGGTGACCAAAAGGAGGACACCTCTTTGTTGTTGCTCACGCTGAAGCCAGCCAGCCAGCCCCACAGACACGACTGCATAAACCAAGCTCCTCTAATTACACTTTCCAAGGTGCTTGGATCTTTTAGAAAGACAGAAGCAAAAAGTGCCATATGCGCTATCCTCCTGCTATGAATGTGAGGAAAAAGAACGTGAAAAGGAAAAAAAAAAGAAAAAAAAAAAAAAAAAAAAGCAAGCTCTGAATGTTGTTATCGCTGTCCTTCTGGGCCTCCTGAGTCCTCCCTGCTTCTTCCTGCCAACAGCACAAACCACCTCATGCTACCGCCAGCAGCACAGACACTGCTGTGGATGTACAGGGAAGCAGCAGAAATGCAGGATTTTTCCCTTTGAAAGGCTGGTTTCAGTCTAAGCGAGGAGCCCGCCCCACAGCCACAAGGGTTGGGAAGATTCCTGGTTTCTCCAGACCTCCAGCACTATAAAAGATGTGCTAACCAGAAGTCGCAAGTCCTCCAAAAAAACAGTACCTGTGCCCAACCACCAGCTCCAATAAACCCAAAGCTGAGGTGGCTTGGAGATCACTTCAGGTATGACCTGCCACAAATTAAACAGCTTTACAGAAATGTTTCTGACCAACGCAACCTCTGAGCAAGATTACATGAAGTCTTTCAGCAATTGCACACACATTTCTTTTAAGCTACTTTCATTAAAGATTTATCCTGTTTATAAATCAAAATAAAATATTTTCTGCTGCCACTTTATACAGTAATCCATTGTTTTATTTTCTCTGGGGAGGTCCTGGCACCTATAAACAAGAAAGACTGAGGAGCCCCGGCTCAGCTAACTGCTACTTCGCTGCACACTGTGGAGCTGAAAAACACATTTACAGACCTGCAAGTGCATTTACCCTGCAAAGCAGATGGTATTTGCCATTCTTACCAGGTCCCTTGCTAATATTTCTCGTTGCTTTTTTAGGCACTGAGATATTTTTCGCAGAAAACATCTACAAAATTTAAAAGATAAGAGGACTGTGGCAGCAGGACATGGGAAGACCTGGAAAACTTCTTGTACTGAATGGTATAAAAGTTACAAAGTGGCCCCTCGCCCTCTTCCACCTGTAGCTGCAGGGCAAGGAGAGGAACAGCTCACCTCTGGTGAGCCTCTTCTGTTGCTGAGGTCCAACAAGCCACAGCATCTCCAGAGGGAGAGAAATTCAGGCAAATAAGTATTACAGATATGTGCATTTATTTTTGAGCAAAACATAAATTGGGTCAGCTCTCCGGTTTCAGTGTGACCCACCGTGACACAAAACATGAGCATTTCTGATCAAGTCCAATCATCTGCTTCAGCGCTGTGCTGAGCCATGCTGATCTTCCCATGTAAACCTAACCCAGCTTTGCCTTCAGCAAATCTTAAATTTATGGTTTAACTACTTCCCTTAAGTAAACATCCCACTGCCTGCCTGACCCTCCTATTAGGCTTGCCCTGATATCCAGGCTAAATAGATCCTTTCGATTCTAACCCATATTTTCTTCCTAATTGTATCATCTGCATCCATTAAGAACAATTTTTCCCCATCCTGTATTTCAAAACGCATAGGCAGACTCCCCTGAATCACTGATTTTTGTTTGTTCCGTTTAGACTAAACAAATTAACTGCTTTTACGCTCTCTGTGTGGTTTGTGCTCTCCAGACACTACAGCATTTTTTCTACCCTTCTCTGAACCCTCACCATGTAAGATGTAACACATGCTGTTAGATAGCTAACATATGTATGAGTTCATCCAGGGTTAAACAGGATTGACTGAATTATGGACACCCAACACCGTAACAGTGATCTTGACCAATCTGACTATTTTTTAAAGTTCATTTATCACCATATGAAGACAATTCTTTCTTGTAATTTTGCAGAAATTCCCAGAGCCAGAGTAAGTGGCTCCCATACGCAACTTTCTCTCCTTTAAGCTTGATTTTGTGATTTTCTATTTTCCCCAATAATACAACTGAAAACAATTTTGCTCAATTTTAAGTAGTTGAAACTGTTTGCAAATGTTAAATGTATATTTCCATCTACATAGGAAATTTTGCTCTTATTTCCATATAAATATATTGCCTTAGAACCTTACAATGGGAATTGGTACTTATTTTGCGGCTGGGCAATTGCAGACATTCCTTTTTCCCCCAAGCATTTCAATTAACTATGAAAGGAAATCAAGTGAATTTTAGGAAATCAAGTGAATTTTAATTCTGGTTAGGCAAAAGTGGGACAGTAAAAACTATAACAAATGATTTTCTGTCATGGGAGCAACCCTTCCAAACTGTACTTGTAAACTAAATTTTAACATAATACTTAAGTAACTCCTTATTGGGGAGGAATAGGCAAGGGCAGGGGAAGAACTATTTACTCAGGATGACATACTCTGATGAAGCATCTGGTTTACAATCCTGCCCTGTTTTTGCTCAGTTTTATAGCTGACCTGATCAAGGCTGAAGGAGGTCAGTAACTTGGCTGAGGTCAAATCAGCTCTTTGGGGTTTGCCTGCCTTCATTCCTTTCTCCATTATGTGAGGTGGCTTGTAAGGACCTGAGAAATATCTGAGAAGAAGACAGTACTTTCAAATAGAGGTCCAGAAAAAGAAAGAAGTTGAAAAATTATGACCCAGAAGCATGGCACAGTGGAGAGAAGTTTTCTCCTAAGAGATCCTGCTAGTGAGTCCTCCCAGTGGTGCGTAAATAACTCAAGAAGGAAGTTTCCAAAAGCACAGCAACATTACCAGCTGGAGAGGGTGCTTACTTATGACCAACCATACTGATAAATAGCAGAGATCAACTATAGAGAGCAAAACAACACCTGACCCATCGTCTTCACCATCACCTAACTTCTCAGCTCATTTCAATGCATTCTACAAAACCAGCAAATATTTAAAGGAGGAGGAAAATAACGCACAAAAAATGGGGGATCAGTCTACAGCTCTCCCAGCGGGACACTAACAGAGAGACAGAAACACGCTGCAGCCAGCCCCAGCCCCTAGGCTCCATTACAAGACACAGACCTTCTTGTGCCCATCTTCTACACGGATACTTGTTGCAAGTTGTGTTTGGAAGTAACCCAAGCCTTCCAATGCAGAGGCCATCAACAGAATATATTTGGATCATCTCAAACATAGAAGAGAACCAGCTTGGAAGAAATTCAGCCAAGGACAACAAAATTCAGGCAAGGCTCAAAATTCAGATCCCTTTTATAATGGTAATGGAAAACAAATTGCTCTGTTTTCTAGGGTTTTTTTTCTTCTCATTTCTACTGGAATCACTAGCATTCTGCTGCCTTCCCAGCTCAGACACCTCTGCACACCAAAGATACATGAGAAAAAGCAGCAAGCCGATCAGAAATTTAGCAGTTTTCTTCAGTTGTCCAAGCTGAGGTAAACACAAATTAACAGGACAAAAGGACAACATGGGGCTTATCTTTTTTGAAGCACGCAGACAAACAATTCGTATGTCCAAGATAAAAGAACGTTCCCCAGAGAGAAAAAAAAAAAAAGCATCATAATGAAAAAGAAATGGAAATAAAAATCCCCTTAGTTTTAATTAAACAAAACTAAGATTACTAGCAAAGCTCAGGAATATTTTTCACCTGTGAAAAGACAGCTTCCCTTTCTTTACAAGTTACCCCTCTCCCAAAGCTGAGCAGGTACCTTAAATAATGATGAAATTTCTCATGCCGTGAAGACAAAACCGCCTTACCAAGATCATGTGACCGGTGGAGATGTCCATGTTGGACTGGACCGGCTCCTCACACCAGGACGACGTGCTGCTCCGGGCCGAGGGGCTGGGAATGGGCCCATCGCTGAACTGCGAAGAAATGCTGTTGATCCGGGAGGCGTGCAGGGGCTCCGGGCGATCAGATGTTTTCACTGCCATGCGCTGGCGGCATAGCTCCTGGAGAGAGAGAGAGAGGAAGAAACAACCTACGGTTAAGAGTAATTACAGGATACAGTCTACTAAAGACATATGATGTACAATATGTTTCCAGGGCTGTAAGTGTTTTCCCCTTCACTGCAGTGATTTTTGGGAAGCTGTCTGTTCTGTTAAGCGCGTCTACAAAGAAATACTCAATGAAAATTGCTCTACGGTGACTACCCCAACCCTTCAAAAGTGTTAATTATGACTGCACACACATCTCCTTTTAGATAACCGAAAACAGTATTTTGGAGCTTGACTTCTCTAACAGATGGCCTCTTTTCCCCCTAACATCACTCTGCGTTCTGCAAAGCCACTTTTGAACTGCACAACCTCCTGAAGCTAATGGGGTTGCACAGGAGTAATTGAGAGCGGTGCTTGGCCCTGGGTATGCAAACTCAGCAAGCTCAAGGCAACTGGATTGATGTGCTCTCCAGTATAAATCCTAGTTGATAGATGCCTCATTTCTCTTCATTAAAATAGCAAACTCACAACACTTCCTCCCTGACGTGGGGCAGAGAGGATGAAGAATGACATTAACGAAGAATAAAAGCAGAAATCTGTCGCTGTATTGTTTAAGCAGCTTCGGCGAATAAAGAAAACTCAAGCTATCACACACCCTAATGCAAGCCATGTTAAAACACCAAAATAGACCGTGCTGGGAATACGTATTTTCAGTTGTTCCCATGCAAAAAATTCAGGCAAAACCACAGAATTCTTGTTAGGTAACAGAAAATCTTGCTGGCAAAACCAGCTCCTTACAGCATAAAATTCTGACTCTAATGGGATAAACAGACCCCCAGTTACACTGTCATCGATACAATGCTTTTAGAATCAGTTACGTGTGGTGAAATCCCAGACAGTATTATAAAATTATCATTTTTAAACATATGTCTATTGTCCGTAAGAAATACTCAGCTGCCTATGGTGCACAGCAAGACCAGCTAGTCCATAGTATCTGGACATATTGCACATGCGGTGTGGTTACACATTTGTCTCAGATTACTCATCTGAGTACTAAGAGCACAGTCTCTTGCCTCAGGCTAACAAAATAATACAGTCTGAAGAATTCATACTGTGGAAATGCCATGGCTTCTGTTTTCTTATTCGTTGATAACATAGTTGCAGCCCAAGTGCCATCAGTAGGATGATCTGAAACCCTCCATATATCAAGTGCAATACAATCTTTTTTTCAGACTGGAGTTAGGAAAGTAACTTTAAGACTATGTTTTTCTTTTTGAACCTTGCAGACTTTAGGACACTGAAGAGGGATCCTAATCCATGCAGTAGCAAGCATTCAGACAAACCCACTGAAACCATTATACTGGGTCTCCTCTTGCCACCACATGGCAATGATTAAAGACCCCTTCAAACATTTTCTTCTACCAAAGCTTCTGTTTGACTTGCCATTTGAGATGCTTATGTGGAATTTTACTATTCTGTGGTGTGCAATGCATTTTATATATATACATAAAAATATACACACACACACAAACGTGCAAATTAAGAATCACTGAGACAAAATTTATATATATATATATATATAAACAGGATATATTTTGTTGTTTATTACAAAAATAAAGTCAACAGAGGTTTGGGAAGCACAGATTACTCCTTGCATGTGGTCTCCATTGTTGGAATAACTTTACAGACTGTCCCAAGGCTGCTATCTGACTCCATGACTGCATTTTGTATGTTTATTAATTTCATCCAAGCCATGTAAGATTTTTTCAATGTTTTACAAAAAGTAGGGTTTTTTCCACACTTGACTAGAATATTTTCTGTCACTTGGTACCTTCATCACTTCCTACTGACTTTACAGGAAAAATATTAGGCAAAAAAATTAAACTTCAAAAATACTTTGAAATTGAGTCACATATATTGTGTTAAACAGGTCAATTAAACTCCCAGTATTAAACCCGAGAGTTTTTAATAAAGGAAAAAAAAATATTGTATTTCTTGGTTTTAGATATAGGAGCAAAGAAAAAAATCTCTCCTTCTCCTTTCCTCTGAAGGATCACACATGTCATAAGAAAAGATAGCAATAGTCCAAAATGGCTATTGCTAACCTCAGAATGACCTTGCAGTAAGTGTAATTTCAAATCCCTGCTTTTAGCAGTTTTTGGGAAAAGTAGAACAGTGTGGAAACTTTTTAGACAGAAAAAATAAATCTAAAGAAAACCAAAAAGCTGTTCAGATGTCTAGATCTCAGTCATTCTCAGAGGGAATGGTTTATCGGACCAGGGAAAAGTATAATAAGTAAAGGTATAAAAATATGTAGTCTATCCCATAACTGCTCAAAGGATGTCTTCTGGCTAGCATTCCATGTGGCATAGATACAAATTTATTATATTCTAATAGACATCCTGCCACTTGACTCACCCCAACTCTGTGCTAACAATAGCATTTGTACTTAAACAGGATCTTTGTTTTTAAGTTGATCTCTTCCTGCTGTTCATATCCTGCCTCAAGTCATAATCCTCTGCTTTTACAAGCGGTTGCTGTGGAAAGGATTATAGACCTCTGCTAACAAAAAAGAATCAGGATCAAGTGAACTCTAAGAAATTAATATACAATTTTTACGCAAATGATAATGACAGAAGAAGCAATATTACAGCCAACTGGTTCTCGGTAGATTAACCTCCAACTAAAACCAATGTTTTGGACATAAAATACTTAATACGCTACAAAGAAATGCTTTTTAAAAACTAAGTTTAACCCTTTTGTGGTCCTCATGAAAGAAGGTTGAGAAACACAATAAATATACGTTTAAAAAAGAAAAAAGTAATCTGATCTCAAATATTAACGTATTTCTTTCCTGACATATATAGAACCAAAACAACTATTCCCAGAACTGCTGTAACTGTCAACTACCTTAAACAAAGCAACCACGTCACTGCACACTGCCATAAAAAATGTTTAATGTAAACAGGAAGGTCAGATCATAGCTGCAGCAAAAACACTACGGAATTTCTTGATTGGTGTTTTAAATCTCCAAGACAATGGGATTTCCCCTGCCTGTAAACACAAGCTTTTTCTTGAATTTATTTCCAGATTAGTCTTAACAGCTCTTGACAGTTCTTCCTTCCTCCACTACCAGCCAGGCCAGCCCAGCCTGAGGAACCTGCCCCATCCCCACGTGCAGGTCAGCAGTCTCAGGACACCTACAGCTTTTGCTTCTGCAAAGCCACCTCCCTGTTAGCCCAACCATCCCAACCCCCAGCTGGGTTTTTACCCTAGCACTCCAGGGATAACACAGTTAACACCATCACATACAAAAGCTTTGACCATGTGGGGCGTTTTGGGGAGCAACATGGGTTCCTCCAGGACATACAGACTAGGGAGGTCCAGCTCAGAGCAGGGAAATGTCTAAATGGGGGGTCTGGGTTTGCTTCATCCTTGAGATGGTCAGCGATGTCCCCCTCCTGCAAAAGGTGCTGGGAATAGCGGGGTCTCACTGGGTGGGGTGTTTCATACAAGGGGCTCCCAGGGAAACACCATCCCCCAGCACTTGCAGGGATGGCATCACTCTACAAGCACACAAAGCCCTAGATGGGCAAGAGCCTCATTAATATGATATCTGTTACCTGTACACTTCTCTGCATGCTCAGGTAAGCTTTTCCCCGCTCTCCAAAATCTTTGCTCTCAGAGGCATTTAGCAAATCAGCCATCTACCAAACCACAATTAGAATTTAAACTTGACTAAAATGTCAAAGCTGCAAAACTTGACTAAAATGTCAAAGCTGTGAGTGTGACACGAGCTGTACTTCTGCATCGTCTCGGCACGTACACCATTAAAAATATTTTCTAAGAATGAATTCAATTTAATGCTGCGCTTCTATATTTAGCCGAGTGGCTGAGGCTATTTCTGCTGTACTGCGACTCAGTAATGTCTAGCCGTTGTTTGTGTATAGTTTGAGTGCCATTCTTCATTTAAAAACATCATTTACACCTAAAAAAGCAATCATAACGCATACAGTGAAATATGAAGAAATGATCCTTTTGACCCTTCAGGCTATGATCTAATGGATGGGTTGGACATAAACATTTATTTAAAAGGTAATTTGAAGTTTATGACATTATTTCCCATCACATGAGAATTGCTATCATACTGAGGCACTTACTCTGTTTTTTATTTCCCAACATTTATTATCAAACTTATGCGGTGGTCACATGCAGTATATAATGGAAAAGTAATATCGCTGTGTGACAAAAACTGCCATAACCAAGATAAATATTCTGTAAATAATGTCCAGTTAAATGAGTTCAAAGTACAGCACAATGATCATGTGTAGAAAGCTTTTTATTTGAGACATAGTTGATAACCTTAAACAAACCATAAACAGTATTCTCAGAAAACCCCTGGACCTCTTCCAATGAGGTTTTAAAGTGCTCCTGATACTTGGTTGTCCTCACGGAGACAGGGAGATGCACAAATCAACAATTAATTCCTCACATACAACAAATGGATTCTCAAATCCATACAGTCCGCTTGTGAATGAACCATGTTGCAGCACAGATGGAGTTTATCCATGTTTAAAGAAGGACATCAAGGGATGTGTTGTGCCAAAAGGACAACAGCCCTCATGGATGGAGACCCAGCCTTACCACTGTGTTGTGTTAGATGTGTTTCTGAACTTGAAGAGATGAGTAAGAAACTCTCCTCTCAACCAAGGAGGCATCAAGACTGTTCAGAAATGAACCCCACAGATACCTGCCCAGGTCTGGTTTAGGGATGCAACAGCAGAAGCATTAGGCCACCTCTACTGGATGCCCCCAGTCAGTGACAGCAGCAGCATTTGCTGCCACTTGGCTTTGTGATGCACAGCAGCCATCGTCATGGAAGGGCAAGACATCACACAACAATTCAGAGGAATTTTTATCTTCCATCAAGTTAACTAATACAGTAGCTATCTGGAAAATCCACCAAGACCACATAGTTTACTCAAATGTTTGGGTTTGGAGAAAAATCTGTGTATATGCCCTGGTAAGGACTAAGAGTATAGGCAAGCATGGAACTAAAACCAGCTGGAACTAAGGCTTGAATTGAAAATTGAATTGAATTGAAATTGAATTCAATTGAAAAATTGAATCTTTTCCCGTTTTAGCTGCAAAAATGGGATCTGAAAACCTCAGGGTGGCAAGTTACCGGTGGGAGACCTGATCTGAGCATCCTGCTTAAGAGATGACCAACACGCACCTCAGCTTTCCACTCATTACTCTTTAAAAATGAGCCACTCCACCGCAAAGCTGCCTTCGGTCAGGATGTTGCTCTTTAATAAAATACACCTACTTCATGTGAATGCACTATGCAGTGCCTTCAGGTAGTCCAAGTCCAGCTACTGACCATGGCCCATGAATAGTTCTCATCTAGCTGACACCAGGTGCATTACAAATGGAGCTGTTTAGTCCAAAGTAAATGAAAACAGTTTTGTATCGAAAATACTGCTCTTCTTCCCCAGTCACATTTACCTCAGATCTGCTTAACAGGAGCCTGGGATCTGAGGGAAATGCCAACTCTCCAGTTTACTATATAAAAAAAAGAAATATAATTTCATTCTTATATATTAATGAAAATAATATGGTTTTGTAACTGACCCCAAATTTACATAACTCCAAAAATAAACTCCAGGAAATAGGACTAACATTTCCACACTTTTAAAAATCTTTTGCTTAACAAATTCAAATGGAAATCACCTGAGCTAGTCCAGAAACAAGTGTGGCACAATTATTTTCAGCATTTACAAAATATAAGAGAGAATAAACTCTTCCATGGCATAATTATTAAGAAAATGCAGGCAAAGATAGACAAATAGACAAATAAATTACTGTTTATTAAAAGTGATAGCTGAGTGTTCACCAAGCCCTTTCAACTTGACCTGCCCAATAGTCTATCAGAAACAAATCTGCTTAAGCAGGCATGATCACAATAGCACTGTGTTCACTTTACATGCAAAACAAAATTGTTTTGTAGAAATTTTAAATTAAAAATGCTCACTATTCGAAAGGATTCAAGGCTGTAGTCTGTAACAAAATCTAATGAAAACTAAGAATATACGTAACCTTTTATATGCTAGGTATGAAAGAACAAGAGATCTTTAAAAGTGCTTTTCTTCTCAGCTTTAATACATTTAATTAAATAGTAGCCTCGCTTTACATTAAGGTGGCATTATTCACAGGATGAGCTGAGGTCTGCACATACAGCATGGATTCAACTGTTCTGCTATGGATGCAGTCATAACACAGTGAGATTTAAAAAATGAAAAAATAAGGTAAGCTCATTTTTTAAGACAAATGAATCTAGGACTACAAACATCATTATTCTCTAACTAAATTTGCTTAGTGTTACTACAGGGTGAAGCTAAAGTCATTTGGCTGCCTTTGTTTTGCTTTTGCATACTTAATACGCTTGCAGGTGTTATAAATTTAACTTTAACTTATTTACTGTGTTTGTAGCTTTGGGGATAATTACAGCTTTATTACCATTTATTTTTGAGTTACTGAAACATACTTTCAAGCTTTAGTTTCATTTTAACATACTTTTTGTCCAGGAGTAAAAGAGCTGTTTACATAGGTCGCACAGCTGTACATCTATTCTCTGTCCTTGCCAGAAAAGGCAACCGCTGAGATCAGTGTGCCTTCAGAAAAGGAGCAAAGGGAAATAATGGAAAAATGTTTGAGAGTAACATTTTGAGAGACACAGCATCAAACATATCGTTACATATCCATGCTCTGTACAATTCGTATTTATCTAGACTTGTACGTGATAGCCTTTGGGAGAAAAAAAAAATTTTAAAAAAAAGAACAAAGCAAGATGTATTTATTTGATTGTCAATACAGCCTTAGTCTGTCCAGTTCAGTTTATCGTCTGCCCTCTCGCACTGCAGTACCCTCTGTACATCTGGATACAACTCGGAGTCTTGGTGTTGGGGTTTTGCTTTGTTTGGTTTTTAAATGACCTAAAAGGCAAGGCTGCAGTTTCTCTTTGAGAGCATTGCAGTCAAACACAGGCTTGAAACTAATTTTCCTAAAAAAAACCCAATTTTGATTATGGTCTGTGAAATTAAAAATTTTAATTATTTTTAGCATTGCAAGTGTTTCCTGTAATTACGATTCCCCTTTCTTCATGTACACAAAGAAAGCAGAGGTCACGCAGGAGGGGAGAGGCAAACAAAACATGGGCATCTTTACATGGAAAATGACTCTTCCTTTATTTCTATTTATTTGTTTTATTCCCTCTCTTGAAAGTCAAGCATTTGCACGGTCTTATCCTACTAAATCTAAGAAACAAAAAGCCATCATGGTCTTGTACACATCTCCGTAAGTCCAGCAGACGAGAAAATTTCTGGCTTGCACAGGACTGACTATGCAATACAGCTTAAGGAAATATTTTAACTTTAATTCTTTCAGTAACCTCTCATCAATGAGGTAGACATCTAAATAGCCCAGAAGCTCCTGAAGGAGGGAGAGGTCCTTTACGTGGCTCATGTCACCAAGGAAGATGTGACACCATAGGTCTAATGATATTTCCCTGAAATAATGGTACTGTGTTTTCCCCGCTATCCATGCCAGCAAAGCACAGGCATTTTTGGGGATAATACTGCTTTCCAGAGGGTCAGTGACATTTGAAGACTATGTTTAGGTTACTCTACTGAGGAATTTTTTCCCATACAAAAATATAAAGACCACTCTATCTGGAACTGTGTATGAGTTTATAAAACAGTTGATATTCTTGATTTCTAAAAGCAAGAGTTTTATGAAACAATGCCTGCCTTAACGTGGCTGGAGGGCACTGGACTTCACAGATAGAAGATGCATGAAGAAAGTTCATGTTTCTTTAAACAGATTTGAACTGGTATTTTCCCTGCATAATGACATCATGGTCATAACGACATCATGGTGTTTCTCTCAGGATTTAAAGAGACTATCTGGATGCCTCCAAGGAAACCAGGGACTATTTCTAACAGGAAAGATCTGCAAGCCATAAACCTGAAGTCAGCTGAGATTTACTTGTGTAAAAACACCCATTTTTTTCTCAGGGTGTCCCTGACAGTGTCTGAGCATTACTGGTCTTGCAATTCAGACAACTAATTCTGGAAGCAGCAAGCTATGAGACTGATCTACCTGCCACACACACACACACTCCCCCTCCAAAAAAAAAAAAAAAAAAAGAAAAGAAAAGAAAAAAAGCATGTATTTTTTTGGTGGTTTCAACCAATGCTGGTTTCCAAATTGCATTGCATGTAGCGTATATAGTAAGTATGAAGATGGGAGAGGAAAGATTTCTTAAGGAGTAACTAGACAGAGAAAAACAAGGCGTAAAAAAACCTTCACCTTTTCCATACTTTGTCCATCTTAACTAACTCAAATAGATGCTCATGAGGGCACAGCTGCTTCTTAATATGAATTTGCACAGTAAATTCACCGCTAGCACAGTGAGAGCCATACAGCACAGTATGCGTTACAAATAAACCGTAGTAACGATTGAATTAACCTGAAAGGCCATGCAGAACCATGTGCAAATTCATCATGTACTTTGACTTTGGCTAACCCACCCAAAGCCTGACCAGCTTCCAGCAGATGCCAGGGCTTTAAAAGATAACTGCCACAAATGTTTCCTTTTCCACTCCCAGTGTTTATAGTTGCCTGGGGCCCAAAGCAGGCAAAAAATGCAGTCCCAAGCCAGCTGTAGTTTCTCAGGAAAGCTATACATTAAGGCTGTGTAGTCCACTATTTTATTGCCCTGCAGGATTAAAAATGGGAGATCATTTCTGCTAGAAATAAGAATCCCCAGCTGCCAGCAGAATTCAGCATGCACTTCCAGCCTGAAAAGAAACAAACATATAGCTACAAGTTTATGTCTAAAAATGTTACTTTACCCCATTGCAAAGATTATTATTGCTTCTCCTTAAGTCCATGTAACTACATTCATGGTAAGAGAGGTACTAAAACCAGTCAGAGAAATATGAAAATAAGTCCTAAAAACCTCAAATACTTTTTTTCACAGAAGATGACCATACGTGTAAGAGGTGATGCTGGATAAGGAACTATTTATCAAGGATGGCCATCAGCAACATATTTTTTTTCAGAACATCATCTATCATGACATTTGAAACTGCCAGTCATTACCCTCTCCTGATCTGAAAACTAAAGTCATTGCTTTCCACCTGTTCCCCACTGAAAATAAAAATGAAATCACTCTTTAACTCTACTAGGAGGAACAAACACAAACTTTGTGAACAAAGGAAACTGTAAAAAAAAGAATCTATAAAGCACAAAGTTGCCACTAAGTCAGAGCAGGTTATTGCAAGCCACATCTTTAGTAATATAAGGAAACTATACTAAACTATGGAAAAAATAGTATCTCTGAGTTCCATCATGTCTCTGAGAACAGACATTCTTTCTATCACACACCACAAAAGTCTGCAAGGATTAAAAATGTTGGTCAGTATTTCTACACATTCACTTTATTAGTGTTACACAAGATACTGGCAAAACTAAGAGGGGCCACCAGTACTGATGGTCAGAGATAGAAGGAGACTTTGTATTTTGGAGAAAACAGCAACACCAGCAAAAACACCCATTTCTCTTGGGCTATCCCTTGCCTCTCCGTACAACCGTACTCTCAACGAAGACTGCGGTCCTGCCCTGGCACTGCTGGCCCAGAGCGGAGCTGCAGACCTCCCTGCTATCCCTGACCTGCCCCACAGCATCGCTTCCAATCCATCCTGCAGCAGGATAATGTGTGTGTTTTCTTTCAAAGAAAAGAACTTCCTTGGCCATTACTGAAGCTCCTGGGTTTCCCTCTGCCAACTCACGCAAGCACAGGGTCACTTTGGACCCCTCCACTAGTTTGTCTGCAAGAAGCCCCATGGAACACCACAGGAGAACACAAGGAAGGTAGGCATATTCCCAAAATGGTCACATCTTAATTTTGGACTATTTTAAGAATTAGGGCATGAAGTTACAGACATCTTCTAAAACATTATCAGCTGTTTTATTACCTGGGAGATTTTTTCTCACCCGCTTCTTTGGGTTTTGAGATTCCTGCTAACAACATGCTGCAGAAACAGTGCTGTGTGTTGCAGTTGTATTATGCAGACAGATTTTCCTCTATTAGTCCTTAATGGTATATATTTAACTGAATGTCTTTACCCTGGTACTAGGCAGAAGACAGAGTAAGAGTTTCACTCTTTCTTCAGTTCTTCACTTTATATACTTCTTTTCTACACTGCCACTTGTTACTGTTTTAGAAGAAATAACCTGTCTTTTCAATCTCTCTCATATGAGTTTTCATGCCCTTAATTATCCTTGTCACCTTTTCCTCACTCCCTCCACTTTGGCATTGTTCCTTCAGCAATGGCGGGACCAGCACTCACAGAAACCTCAAGCATTGATTTATACTTAATTAACTTCTAAAGCCCTCCAACAAGCAAATAAAATTATTAGTCAACAATGCCTGGAGAGCCACTGGGTTAACCCAGACCTTCAAAAAGAAGCTGAAGTTTGGACCAGCTTGCTAGGCAACCCTTCTGTATGCTTTAATTTCATATCCAAGTGCTTTCCGGTGTGGTTAATTAGGAATTGCAGCTCTTTATTTCACTCTTGTGGGTGACAGTATATGGAATGTACATGCTTACATTCCCATTTTACTGTACATATTATTTTCCCAGAGTACAGAAGGAGATGCTATATGACATAATTTCACTATACAACACAAATTTACATATGCAAATTGTTCTTGCTCCCAAAACTAAATTCAGCTCCATCACATTTCTCCTCCTATCTTACGTGGATAGCCAGCCACTGGCAGCTTTCGCTGTGGTCCACTGCAGTGAAATCTCTTCCAGCAAATCACTCCACACAAGACATTTTTCTTTCCCACGAAGCCAGGATGAACTCCAGTTGAGAAGTTGGAAAAAGGTAAAATCCAAGTTTCTTTCCTCCAAGCTGTCAGAAAAGCAGCAGCATACTGAATTTTTTCTTTTCATCTTTCCCTCGTTCTTCTGTTAGTAGTTAGTGGGAAAGATCAATACTTCTCTGACATGAATATTCCCCTCCATACAATTTTGAATATTAGGGGGATGTTCAGACCAGCAGTACAGGACAATGGGTAGGGCTTGTAGCTATGGCTCTATTGCAACCCACCTCAAACCACATACCACTGCTGTTGTCAGACAGCACAACCAAGGCAAAGCCTTTGCACCTGCGTGAAATGCATGTACCTCCAATTAGGTAGCCTTCCAGGAGGGGAAAGGGAGTGATTTTAATCAGCCAAGGTATGCATGCAAACCCAATACCAAAAGTGAGTTTTATCACACAATGATTAGCTGTTCCCACTTTGGAGGGCAAGATCAGCCACTTTGGAGATCTCTGAGATGCTGCCAGAACCTGGTTCTGCAAAACAGCAGCAGTCCTACGTAGATGGAAAAAGAAGGAATCACCAAGAAGCCTGCAACTATGTTAGCTAGACAGGAAAACAGAAAAATAAAAACTGTACCAAAAATTAATAGGATTTACCAGAAATATTAAAAATTTAACAAACCATTTCCCTGATCAAAATCTGTGCTTGTTCAGAATGTGGTCATCCCCAGCAAACATCAATAAAATGTCACTCATTTGTCTTTGACAAAAAAGTGTAGAAACTGGTCAGCAAAGCTTAGAGAAGACCCCAAGCACTTTCTCCTTTGGATAAGCCACCTACACTAAATTTGATTTTCTCCAGTTGAAAAGGTATTCTCTCCCACCCTCCCCACCACATTAATTCTGGTTCTTAGAATGATTTAACTTCTAGGAGCATCCTTTTACAGTCTACCTTCTTCAGTCTTGGTTTGGTTGTTTGGTAAGAATACGAGTGATGAAAACTGGATCTGCATGCTGAAAGCTGAGAGCCTGGACTGGAATATGACGAGCTGCAGGAATGCCCCAGCTGAGTTACACTGCAGGGACACACACTGGTGCTGTGAGAGCTCAGAACCCATGATAGCAAAAATCTCAGTACAAAGAAGTCCGGTGAGTTGTCTCAGTCCTTTACCATACCTTGCTGGTGGCATTAAATCACTCCACTTTTCTTTTACAATTTTTTAAACTGCTAGAAAGCATTTAGATCTCTGTTGTGCACATAAATACATAAAAAGCAAAACATCTTGGATAGGAGGTCTTCATCACTGGAGCTGGAGCTTTGTCCTTGGTTGAGAGGAATGAAATGAGGCCTCTTGTCCAGCCAACACAAAACACATCCTCAATGTTTAACTCTTTGTAGCTCTGCTCAGAGGTCATCCATGGGTCCCCCTGCCCTCGCATGTCACACACGCTCCCAAGGCCACTCGAGACAGCACCTCTCACTCCGGCCTTTGGCGAGACTGGAGTGGTTGAGCAGCATGACCCCAGGAGAGCTCCAATCTGCTCTACCCAAACTATTTCTTCTACAGTTTATACCACAGTAAAACAAAATGAGCAAACACCTCACAGTCCACTCAGAATATTCCACTTGGCGACATTCCTGCAAGAGCTGCAGAACAGGGCTACAGGCAGAGGAAAGCTGACGAACTGAAACCTACTTTTATTCACCTGTCACACCAAACCGCCAAGTCCGTATGGGTTTACCCGGGTAAAACCTTGGGTGGCTGTGGTCAGCCTCAGATCCTTCACTGAGGCTAAGCACAGACACACGGTGCAGGAAGGACCCAGACATTTGCAGCTGAGCTCTCGCTGGCATTGGGCACAACACGGAGCTGCTCGGCCAGCACGCCACCAGGCACAGCATCTCCCTGCCCGCACCGACAAGGGGAATGGAAGCGATGCTGCATCCCCCACTCTTCCTCCCTTTCACTGCATGAGACCGGTGTGCAGGATGAACAGATGTACCCAGAAGAAAGTTGTAAGAACAGTGCTTTTAATGTACCTTACAGACTTCAGAGAATAAACTGCGACCTGTTCCTGCTCGCAGGCAACGTGGTCCTACAAGAACTAACAAACATTACCTACAACAGTTCTTCACATACACAAAATTAACTTCTACTCTCTCCCAGGGAATGTGACCCTGGTACAAGATTCATTCTGCAAATGAAAAAACCTTCCCAGTTAAAAACTTTAAAATATTTTTTTTTCTAGTGCAGCACTCTGAAGGAATATGAAAGGCTCAGCAAGTCAGATTGCAGTGTTAGCTGCTGAGTGTTCAGTGAATATACAATAGAAGAATGTGTCAAATCTAAAACATGGTAACAGAGCTGCTCCAAAAGAAAAAGGAAAACCTTAAAACAGAAAAAAAGGCAGAAATGTGTAGGAAAGACAGGCCTGATTATCCTCTACATTACATCAGAAAAAAAAAATGCCACTGAAGACTGTATAGGAAAAAAAGAAATCGGGACACTTGAAATGACGTACAGCCTGAGACTGCAAATCAAATACTCTCCAGCCCATTAGGCAAGGCTGTGGTTATCTTTGGCTTCTTTGTAACGTACAGGCACTGGGACATAATCAATTTACCAGGGGGAGACAATCCATTGTACTTAGCCAGAACCAGCCCACACTCAGCTGGCAAACAGCCCGCGGCATGGCAGGGATGGGTGACAGGGGCTCTGAGGTGGGAGTGGGTATGCTTGGGAGCAGAAGCATGGACCTCGGCGGTCCAAGACGGGCAGTTAGAACAGATGAAGCAACAGTAATTCACACCCTCTAAAATCGGGTGGCCATGGCCAAGTTAGTAAGAAAACTGACTAGTGAATGAGTATGTCTTTTTCTTGTCCTGTGCTGAGAAATTGTCTGGGAGAAGGTTGGGTGGCTTGGCCTGAAATGGTGCCAGGGCCATTCAAACAATTTACTAGTTTAATTTACCAGACAAGATGCAGCCTGCAAGTCCAGAGCACCTCCAGCATATTAAAAAAAAAATAATGCCTGTTTGGGTAAGGACTCTGGATTTCCCAGTAATTAAAAATGAGTCACCAACTTTATTTCCCCTCCTACTATTTTTTTCTTAGCATTTTCTTACATCTGAAATACACAGAAATTATACTGCAAGATGCTTGGAGCACATTTGTCCTTGTTCCACAAAACACCAAACTCAAACACCATATTCTACAGGGAAAAATAAACAAAGCTGAGTAAGAAGAGAGGGTCAACATCACCTTCCCCCTGCCACTCTGCACTAATCCTATGCAGATGAACAGCCAACTACTTGAAAAAGATGGTTTATATTACTCAGACCTAAACTCACATGGCACCTTCTCATCCAAGCACTCCAGGAGTTGCATCTATGCTTATTTTCCTTCCATATCTGCAAAAAAACTCGCTCTCTACCTGCCCATTCTAATGTAAAGACTCTTTTACTCAAAAGTGTTGCTGCATTGCCACTGCTGCAGCAGCCCACGACCTGGGCTGCGAGGATAAAACCTCTTGTGGTCAGGGCCAGTCTATTTCTCCAACACCGAGTAATTTACAAAAGTTATTTTCTTAAAGAGGAAAAGCTTGCAGGAGAGCCATTCGTAACAAGCCCAATAAACCTCTGTCACCCAGCGGGTGCAGTTCTCCCAGGGCTGCCCCACTGCCAGGGCCACGCGTGCTGGAGCGGCAGACAGAGCAGGGCAGGAGGAGATGGGGAGGCACTGCTCCTCACAGACAGGCACGACAGCCTCAAATAATTTCCTGAAGTACCCTCTGAAATCTGTGCCATCGAGCTTTAGCACCTAGGATGAGCATTTCTCATTAAGCAGTATTTTGAAGTGGATTTTAAATGCTAGGGCTATGGTAGCAAACATGCCCCTATTTATTTATTGATATCCCGACTTATCAATCGGACATGTTTGGTAAATTTCTGCTGATTTAATAATTCATAGACTATTCTGAAATATTACTACCATTTAACTCAATTTTATGGCTACCACAGGAAGCAAGGTTAGGGAATAGTCCACTGCACCACAGGAATTGTGGATTGTTCTGCACACTAATCAGATAAAAAACAGATTAGAAATTAAATCCATATTTGCACACCTCCTGTTTTGCCTCATTCTGCTTTGGCCATCCACTATCTGACTTCAATAAAGTATTTAAGCACAAGGTAAACTCTCCTCTAATCACCTTAAAACAGACCCCACTTCTTTTCCTCTCCCATTATTTCTATACATGACTACTCTGTACTATGTTTTGCACATTGTGAAAACTACCTCTGCCTCACCTTAAAGTACAGTGGTTTATGTAACAACAAATGTATTTGTGGGTTTCTGAAATTTTCTTTTAAGGCGAAAGTCTAATTAAAAATAGAGAAAACTGTTCACATAATACACAATAAGCAGACTTAAATGGACAAGAACTCTTCTAATACATATACCTCCCCTTGTATGCTTTATTACAAGCCATTATAGTTTGTCCTGTTGCTTTACGGAGTCACGTGAGATATCTTTTTTTTTCTCTTTTAATAAGGACACAGGAAAAGATTAGAAATGTGTTATATCCTTTGTTTTCCTAGAAGAAGACACAAACAAGCCCTTCATGGCATCCAGCCTTATGGCAACATTTTAATCTATCCAAAATCCTTACTAAATGTATTTCTTACTGAAATGCTTGCTAAATACTCATGTACTGAATACATTTAGTCTTCAGTGTTACCTTTTTTGTTTAAGTGTAGGAGGGTCCTTGAAAACGAGGTTTTACATAGGCAGGAGGTAATACTTTATGGTACTGACTGTCCCCAGTTTACCAGCTTTCCTTGGTCCCCATCCTGATATTTATTGGAGGGCTACTGAGAAGCTGATAAATAAGAACAGCAAAATTTCCCCCCCCCCCCCTTCACTTGGTTCACAAAAATCAATTTTCTAAGGAGCTGATATACGGTACTAATGTAACACTAAGGTCTAATACTGTAATAACAACTTTGCTTATGAACGTCTAAAGTGTAAAATATGAAGCTATATTAGAGGTAATGAATTACCTATATTTAAACACACAAACTGGGTGATGGTTAAATAGAGAATGTGTTTCCAGGGGATTCTTTCACTTGGAGCCTTTTAAAATATGTGCAGCAAAATTTTTATCGTAATTGTTGAAAATACCGTGTTCTTAAAATCTCTAATAAAAAATACCAGCAGGATCAAATCTATAAAAGCACAGAGAAATTCTTACTGGCTTTGAATCCAGAAAGATCATATAATTAATAAGACTGTATTTAACAAAGAAATATATAATTTATATATAATACATGTAATAACGTAGAATTTAACATATAATTTACAATTATATGCCTGACAAATCAAATTATTTGAAGAAGTTTTTAAAACAGCCGATGATGTAATCCAGCTGCACTGACAGTGCACAGCTCACGTAACCTTGAATACTAAGGCAGTTTAAGAAGGAACTTCGGTGTAAACTGCCTGGTCTTTGCCCCCTTGCTTTTTAAAGGAAGTTCTTTTGGCTCAGATGAAGGAAAATTAAAAAGAACATTATTGACATAAAATATTAAAAGACAGGCTTTCTGAAGCCAGCCTCAGTGCATTTTAACTTTTGCCTTTAAATTCCATTATGGGCCACATTTTGCCAAGCATTACCAGTGATGCAGAAGGCTATGTTCATAGGAAAGTTCTGCAGCACAAAGTATAAAATATGCTGATGATTTAACATCTCGCACAATGCAGCGTTCTCCACAGGGGGGTCAAAAGCCAGGGTTCAGCTGGACTCACAAATACATCACCCTGAATCAAACAGAGCATCCCTAAATAGTAGCAGTCGCTAACATACACTCATTACATTAATAAATTGCTCGCTAATGGGAGCAGTGACAAGTAAGATGTGCACTTAGTGGCCCTGTTTGCAGGCCGCCCCTGATATCTGACTGCCCGTTTTTCTCTGGGTTATGTTCCAAAGGCTTCAAAGTGCATGAAGAAAGTCTGCTCAGTGTTGTGAAATAAATCAAAGAGTGTCTGCTGGAAATTCCTAAAACACTTCTGCCCTAATCTCCTGGACCAGAGAGTGGGCTTGCAGAATGCTAAACTTGCTTTTCAAAGAAGATCAAAGCAACATGAGCAACAATTAAAAACACGGGTGCAGGTGTGCGCATGTGCAGGGGCACCACGGAGACACTAAGAACCTCTTTTTAGTCATCCCTTAATGCTAACGCTAACTTATCTAATCATTACACGTGTGATTTGAAAGGACAGGAGACGTGTTTGTAAGGTACACAAAAAACTGTCTGCCTTTATGTATAAAATGTGGTTTATGCACATGCAACATCTTACGAGATACACTATTTCCATTAATTTTTAAAAGCTCCTTAGCCACTAATTAAACCATCCTAGCATTTTGCTGTTTAGCAATTGAAAGATAAGTGAAGTTGCACTTGTGCTCTCCAGTTCCTAGTGTTACTCAGTCCTTCGGCCGGGTTTAGCCTCCCAGACCTTACTTTAACACTGTGCAGGCCAGCTGCTTGCCTTATAAACACCTGAAGAGCCAAGATACCTCCTCAAGTGGCATTGGGCTGTTTGGCAGCTCACCATGGAGATTTCATTTGCCTGCTTCAACTTTTACATGGTATTGGCTGTCCCACCTAAGACTGGTCACTTCTGCACGCACTTACACAAGAAATACTCGTGTTAGTAGATGTGTGCTCACACCAGAACTGCTTGTGCTGGCAGGTGAGTGCCCGAGGGACGGTGACATCGCATGACAGGCGCTATGCCTCTGGTGCAGGGGGACACTCAGCAGCCAACCTCTTATCTCCCTGACAATGTGGTTTGCCTGTTTTCTGCTTCTCAAGCCAGTATGTTGCAGCACAAACAAGAAGTGGTGGTGGTGGGGGGGAACAACAAACTAGAAGCTGTGGGAAAAAACTTCGAAGTTCACAGGGTGAGTAAGGAAGGAGTAAAACCCAGGATGAACTCTACTAGCTGAACTGGGTTAGGATGAAAAATACTTCTGCTAAATGTTGAAAATTTAGGTCAGTCTTGTTTATGTGAAGATACAAACCACTGACATTTTGAGAAGCATGTGAATCAAAGTAATATTTCAGTGTTCTGTCTGAATCGCATTGGGCCACCAGGCCCTTTTATACAAATCAATTTCTCCCCCTTCAAATTAAAAAAATAAATCTGAATTATCACTTAACTGTAAGCAGCAACATATTGGAGTATTGTGCTTTAAGGTCTAGTGGCAGCAGCTGCTGAAATATTTCATATTTTTAAAATACACTGAGTTAACTGAGTAGATACTTGGGAAACAGAAGAGAACAAAGTAGGTACAATTTTGAAAGCTATCTGCTTTTTCCTCCCCCTGTATTAATATGGGTTACATTATTCCCCTATGAGTATCAGAGAAGATGAGGGAAAAGATAATTGATGCTTTTCTGAGACCTAATTGATGTTATCCAAAACATGCATCACACCAGATATCCATTACATTTAACACAGCTCAACATAAGGCGATTTTGATGATAGGAATAGGGCTCAATCCTATTTCTCTTCAAATCCACATGAATAGTTTATTATATACAGAACCAGGCTCAGTGATTCATTTCAGTAAAACGTTACTTAGCAGCATCAAAACTGCCTGAGTATTTTGTCTGCCTATACTGGGGCCTCCTACTGCTGCCATTGAAACAAATGGCAAAATTCCCATTTACTTCCACGGGAGGAAAGCCAAGCCCTTAGAAACCTTTGTATTTAAGGAAAAAAATTTTTCCTCCCACTCATGACTACAGTTCCCCTGAAAAACCAATGGAAATGTTTAAGAAGTCAGGTGGTTAGGACTGGGCCCAAAGGTCAGGAACAAAGAATACAAATACAGTCTTGCTATTGCAAAACTGCGCAGCATCCTCGAAGCGTCATTGTTTTTAAACAGAAAATGTCACTCTGGGATCTAACTAAGAAGATTTTGAAATATATATAAATCTGGGACGAAGAAATGAAGCATACATTTCATTTAGTGCCTGGATTACAGATTCTTATTAAACAAACCAGAGCTCATTATAAAATCAATATCAACCACTATACTCCCAGGAGAAACGGCAAAAAAGGTCACTCCAAGAAATTCAAACAATTTTCCTGCTGGAAGGGCATGATTTTAATTACAGATACTATTAATTAGAGCTGTCAGTAGGAAGATTGTCCTGTTAATTATCACAAATTCAGTTTCAAGTGTGATTTTGGAACCTGAAGGGCTTCTATTTTTTTAAATTAAGAATTCTTCTATGCACGTTTAACGGAAGAGGAAGACTACCTATCACTTCTGTGGTTTAAACAAGCCAACAGCAAGTTCCCTATTAAAACCAAACAAAAATATTTACGGCCACAGTCTCTTTGGCCAGCAAAACTGATCTGACAAACTGCTGGTTTGTTCACACTTTGCCCTGGAGGACACTCCTTTCTTGCACTGGAAATGCTCTTGCTCTCAACTCTCTTACTTTGGTAGTAATTAAATTTAAGGATGTAAAGTAATTTTTTTAAGTAAACATTCCATTTAAGCTGAAAACCAAAACCATCCCTGAACATACTAACCGTTACAGAAAGATTCGTATTTATCATTCTCTACTCAAATCTCCCTGGACCCTGCCTGTGGAGACATACTTAATACATTACATCTTTAACACGTAAGAGGTACAGACAGACCCAAACTTTGTGAGGAAATCTGAGTTTATTCCTGCATGACTTCCAGCTGCCAATTTGACTCTGTCTCAGCGCCACAATACAGAAAGGCCATAATGTCTGATCCTCAGCAGAACAAGAAGGTAAAATAAAACCTGACCGAAGAGTGCCATTAGGGAGACCCTATGGGCGCACAGCAGAACCGGATACTACAGCAACCATGTTTACATATTCTCGAATTCTTTTTCCTGGTCACACTCCAAATATTTTGGGATAGCAGACCAGGGCTGTGTGGTATATGACCATAACACATGCATACCGCACCGCCAACACACCAAGAAATAAGTGCCACGATCTAAAACAAACTTCAGGAAGATGCAGAGTGTCTCTCCACCCAACACTTCAGAAACTGAAAGAGAAAGCCCGAGGTTTCTGATTTATTTCAGGAAATCTGAGCGTAGTCCTCCCGTATCGCTGGGTACACATCTGCTACCATTGTTCTCCCAGAACCAGCCCTGGTTTACCTCCCCATCTATCAGCATTAGATTTCATTTTATCTGAATAATGGCAGAAGGTGGCAACAGATCGGGTCAAAGGCTCTTTTCATATCAGACCCCGAAGAAGTCGATTACTCAAAAAGAGAGACATCTTCAGATAACCGTGCAATCCATTCCTCATAAATGTTAAAGATTTTTCATTATTAATAGTGGCAAGGGTGACAGATTATGGATATTAATGTTATTTTTCAGAGAATTTCAATGGCAAGGGCGCTTTTTTTTTTTTTTTTTAATGTTTCTAATTAGGCACGAATTTACAGCAACTACCAGAATAGCCAAGATTAACACCCAGCAGTAAAAAGCCGGTCCAGTGAATCCGCGGGAATATGAATCGAGCGGGGGGTGGCAGCGGCGGGGACAACCCGCCCCCCCCGGCTCCCAGCACGGGCAGGGTCCCCTCGGGGGTACGGGCTCCCGGCAGAGGCACGATCGCTCCTTACCTGGTAAGCGGCGGGGGCGTCGGAGCCGGCGTCGCCCCCCAGGGCCGAGAGCTTCTCCTTCAGGCGGTGGTGGGCACGGTGGCGGAGGCAGTAGGCGACCCCCGATGCCGCCAGGACGCCGGCGATGCAGGCGAGGGAGAGGAGGGTGAGGAGGAGGAATTTGGCGGACTCTGCCTCTTCCCCGCGCTGCGGGAGCGGCGGGACGTTGCTTTTCTGCAGGGGAGGAGAGAGAGGCAGCGCCTGAGTTGCGCGGTCGCGGAGCTGCGCGGAAAAGGGGGGGGGGGGGAGGGGGCACCCCGTCGAGGGAAACACCCGGCAGCGCTAACTTTCAGCCAAGGCTGAAGGCAAACGAAGGGGCAGGGACAGCGCTGCTGGCATGTCCCCCTCCGTCCCCTCCCCTCCCGGCGGTGGCATTTAACTACCGAGAGGCGGAGGCGGGCGCGCTGACTGCGCGCAAGCACCGCGGCGCGTCCCGCAGCTCCGCGCCCCCCCGCAGCAGCGCGTCCAGGGCCAGCAAGGGAAAATCCGAGCGTGGTTTGTTTTTTTTTTTTCCTTGGAGTGAAAAATAAAACACGGAACGACCAAGAGGAGGAGAAGAAGAAGTAGTAGTAGGTGGCGGTCCTTCCTTTTGTCTGTTGTAGAAGTAAAAGGATAAAAAGCAGCCCGATAGTTCCAAACTCCTCCAGATTACTATTATTTTTGCAGCAATAGGAGAGAATCCTTCTAGTGCATTTCACTTGTCTCCATGTGCTAAAAAGTTGTACAATAATTTCCCCTCATTAGCTTCATTATAAGCTATATTAGCAACAATTAAAAACGCAACATGAAAATGAAAAGACCAGGCGCGCAAATTGCAGCAAGACTCATTTGGCCTGCATTCCCCCTTTCACAATTACCAGGGAAATGAATTGAAAAGCACGCCCCTGCCTCAGTCCTGGTTGCTACAAGATGAGAACAATTAGCAAACTCCTTTCCACCACCTAATTTCGCGTGGTAACAAAATGGATTTTTCCCCATGAATGCCTAGCCGGCCTATTCATTATCTCTCCTCTATTAGTAATTTTCTGCTCCGCATTCAGCTAGCCAGCTCTTAATTTCCTCCTGTCTTGCAGTGTACACAGTGGCTCTTATGTCAGACCCGGTCCATTTTTATCTTGTAATCATAAAGGCCACCAAAGCAATTATCGCTGGTCTTGACTGTAAATGCTTGTCATTAATTAGCCTCCTTGCCTTCAGTGCTGCGGATTAGCCGGGGCTGAGGCTGAGTTAATGGAAACGCAGGTTCAATAAAACTCCCGGATTTTCGTGCCTGGATGCGCCGCGCGGAGGAGGGCGGCCGGGTTTGTAAACCCCGGGTGGCGGGGGGCGGGCGCCGGGGCCAGGCATGTGCGCCCGCCTCCGCGCCCGCGCAGCCACCGCCGGACCGCCGCCTCCCCTCCCCTCCCCTCCCCTCCCCTCCCCTCGGCGGCGGCCGGCCCCTCCTCCAAATCCCAACAGCCACCAGGAGGACGGGGCTGCATCCCCCCCGCCCCGGCGCCGGGGGGCTCCGGGGCCGCCCCCCCGCCCCAGCCCTAGCCCTACCCGGGCACCTGCCCCAGGCGCGCCGGGGGGAGCGCGGCCTCGGCCCGCCCCGGGCGGGGGAAGGGGGGGGGCTTGCGAAGGGAACCCGGGAGGGGCAGCACCGACGGCAGCCGCCGCCTGCGCCCCGCTCCCGCGGTCCCGGGGGCCCGGGGCGGGGGGTGAAGGGCCGCTGCGCTCCGCATTAGCATCTCCGTGAAAGGCCGCCGTCCCCCCGGGCCAGAGGTCGCAATCTCCATCTAAATAGGCAGCTCCCGCGAAAGTGCCGACCCTCTCTCTCCCCCCCCCCCCCCCCCCCCCCCCCCCCGCCCCCAGCCCCGAGTGCTGCGCCCCGGGACGTTAATCCGCCTCGCCGCGGTATTCGGCCTCGCATCGGCGAGGTAGGGACAAGCGCCCCCTCCCCTCCGGACCCCCCGGGCCGCCGCGGTCCCAGGCTCGGACCGCGCGTGCGGGCAGTGGCACCGCCGCCGGGAAGGGAGAGGTGGGCGGGCAGTTTCGGGCACCGCTCCCGAGTCGCTCGGTTCCTTGCTTTCGCAACCACGGCTCTAAACCATTTTCCTTCTCCGGCTGCCGTGTGAGAGCCGCACAAGCACGCCGGGAAAGGGCTACACGAGAGAAACCAGGAAAACGATGGGAGCCAAGTGCTGTCAAATGCCCCAGGCAAACACAGGGGAGAGAAGGCGCGCTGGCCTTTCTCCCCTTGTAGTTACAGTGACTGTCGATGTCGCTTCCAACTTTGCCAGGCAGTTGTCCCCACAAAGCCGGGGCTGCCATCCCCAGAGCTGGCTGCCCTTAACAAAAGCACTCGCCGAGACACCCTGCATGTCCCCCGCGACGGTGATACACGGGGACGGGTCGGATCCCACCCCCCTCCCCCCCCGTGGGGTGCTCTGCCTCGGTTACACCTCGGTAAGCACCCTCGGCGGGGAGCCCGTGTAGCCGGGTCCCTAGGGATGGGCTGCAGGCAGGCGAGGCTTGCAGCAAACCGGCCCCGGCCCCGCCGCGGGCGGGAAGGGCCGGAGGGGCACGGCCGCTGCCCGCCGCCCTCCGCCTGCGCGGCCGCCCGGCGGTGCCCGCCACGTCGGAGCGGCTGCCGGGGAAGGGAGAGGGGCTCTGCCGCGGGGCCGCCGGGCCCTCTCCCCGCTCTCCCTCGCTCCCACGTCGCGGGAAGCACCACCGGAGCCGCTGCCGTCGGGGCCCGCGGGGTTCCCCCTCTCCCCTCCCAGCCTCCGGGGACACCCGGTGCTGCGGGCCGCCCCGGGCAGCACCGGTGACTGCTGCCGGCTGCACCGCCCCGCGTAAAGCACCGAGCAAAGACGACGGCGAAGCCCCGGCCCCGCGTGGCGCAGCGGGCTGGGCACCCCCGGTGCCGCGGAGGGCAGCGGGGCCCAGCAGCCCCGGGCGTCTCTTGTCGGGGGGTGGTCAGGAAACAGCCCCACTGCCCCCAGGTCAGCTGGAGACACCGGCTGCCCTTTCCTCCTGCTTCATGTCTGACCAAACACCACATTACAAACGGGTAAAAATTAACCTGACGAGATAATTACCAGCTCCCCCCCCTCCCCCGCTCCCTCCAGCAGCAGCACAGCTTTCCCCACTTCACCTAAACCCCTCATTCCTCCCCGCAGTAAGGCCCCAGCCTGAAACCGAGCCCAGGGTTAATTAGAGGCGTCCTGTCAGACTTGACTTGAAATTGAAAGAAAAATGTTTAAATATTTATGAATTTGACATTTACAGTCAGATGTCTTTTAAAGCAGAGCACCTCTCCCTGTGCTGGCTGGGGCTGCCGGGTGTGGGGGCCGGGGTGGAAGGGGAACAATGGCTGTTGCATAATAAGAAAAACAAATCACCTCTTCCCTGCACCCCCCCCCCTAACCCCCAGCTTCACAAATAAATAGACCACATAAATTACACGTAATTAAACATTAAACTCAGCTACATATAACTATGCATTTTCTAAACTTTATAGAACAGAATATACTGACGTTCCTCCGAGTGATTTTCTCCTTGGAAAATTGTGTACTGTCACAGAATCCCAGTGAAGGAGAAACAACTAATGCCTGAACGGATGGCTTAGGATGTGACTCTAAATACGACGGCTCTGGAGATGCTCAGCCAGTCTTTACTTGCTTCGAAATGGCCTGGCCTGCATTTAAATACTAGAAGGCAAAGATTTACCCTGTCTGAGAAGAACGTTACACCTACCACTTAACACTCCACAGTGTTTGCTTGAAGTGCATCGCTTCTGGGGGGGGGGGTGTGGTGGTTTGTTTTTTTGAAGAGGGAGGAAAAAATGCTTCGGATCTGATCTCATGTAGGCTTTCCTGGTCCCTCGACAGAACACATTTTACATACACCCAAAAGTGAGTCAGTAACTAGAGCAGCCATAACGCTGGAGTCACAAATCACTGTTCTAATCAGAGCAGCGTCCCGTTCCACGGTGTCATCCCATGATGCAGCAGAACAGCCGACATTTCAAACGAATTCCAGGCAAATGTCAGTAAATATTTAATGTATGCTTTCATGTAAATAAGTTCTCACACCTATGCTGCAAGTGTGGGAGAAAGTCTTTGTAAGAGCAGAGAGGAGCTCCCCATGCAGTCATGTAAAAGCTCACCTTCCAGATGCTTCAGTAGAATTACACTTTATTATTTCCTTTAGGACCCAGGGCCTGATTCTGGTCCTTGCTGAAACAAAACTCTAACTGAAGTTGAGGTTTTGTTTTGCTTTGTAAATGTAAAAAGATATTCCTGGATTTAAAACTCAGTTTGCCAGTTACTGCACCCAACCTCTCTTCCAGTTTGCAAAGGAAAAAACACTACAATTCATTTTAAAACAAGACATCATAATTTTTTGCAATTTTTGCACGTCTTGGTTTTTACATTTATATTACAGTTTTGTTTCTGAGCAATAATAAAAAACTGCAGATTTCTTAGTAAACATGGGCAAAAAGAGGAACTCCAGAATATGATTTGTTTCAAAATATTAGAATGTTAAAAAACTCAAGAGGTGCTATTTTTAATTTGGAATTCACTATAGAATCTAATAAATGAGAGAAGTGAGGCGGAAATAATCATGTATTAATTCTGTGCATTACAAAATCTTTTCAGAAGCTATTATCAGAGCAAGAGGCATTGTGGTTTGGATTCAGGGTGGGAGAAATCCTTTGTGCAACTGAAAGCTATTGTTCCTCTGTGCAGATGAAATTGTACTTGCAAATCTGCCATTCAAGGAGGGAAAAAAGTGCCTAGGCAGAAGAAAAGAATTCTACAAGAAAATAATTATTCTTAAAAATAAACTTCACTAAAATAAGTTTTAGTTCATTAGCTTTTTTTTTTTTAAGAGGATCCTATGCTAATAATCACAGCCACTGACATTAAAACAAACCATAAAACATATGTGTATTATTTCCTTAATATAGAAAGCATGAAGAAAGGGATGTGTGTGGGTGTGTATGGAGATATATATAGATATATAATATGTATTCATATATACATCTGTGTATGTCTGCCTGCGTAAATAATCTAAACTTAAATTCACTTCCAGTGATTTCGCTCTGTAAGTTTATCTGAAACATAGGTTGAGATACACTATGCTGGTTAAGTTTTGATAGACCATTGAAAACCAGAGGAACACTTCACATCAGGAGGAGCCTGGCTACCCTAATCTGTCCCCAGGAAACCTACAGATAAGATTTTTTCCTTTAGTAAAATACGAAAGCAAACAGAAGAGAAAACAGCATCTCCTTTGGTTTTGGTTCCTGCTTCTCCTCCCCTATTTTGTGCTCCCAGTCAGGTTAGACTGGGGCAGCAGGGCCTGGGCATGTTCACCTTCAGTTCATATAATGTTCCTTGCGTTCGGCGCTGCACTCCCAAAGGGTATGGTCCGGGCTACTTGTTGGCGTTTTAAAGTACTATCTTTAGAGTTAGTATGAGATTTTTCTCTGCCTCCCTCTTGACTCCCCCCCTCCTCCCCGGGAAAGCTCGCCTGATGCCAGGATCACTTTCAGCAGATGTCAGTTCATCACCTGAAATGAGGTCAATGTAATGCTTTTACTCAGGAGGATGAAATCGGATGGGAAGGTACTTTTTGCTTCTTTTAGGGGTTGGAAAGATTAGACAAATCGACAAACACAAAAGGCAGATGGATTTCTGGGAACTGCAGCTTATTCAAATCACTGAGAAAGGTCACTGCAAGAGCCACAGATCTATTCATCTGTAGGGGTACAATGATCTTTCCACAACCTTCAACACCACAAAGCACTCTGGAGCGTCTCTATACCTTTTAGTAGGATTAATACCACGAACAATGACTGAATACAATCAAGAATTCAGCGAGTTCAAAGATCCCTTGATAAATGGTAGATATTTTCTGCTGGCTTCCTAAAGGCAAACAGAAGTGAAGTTTCTGGTTAGAGTTACAAGAAATTATACCTGTTAGTCTGAATCCCACTACAAGGTGATGCTGAAATGGCAAAATGTCCAAGAACCCCAAAGAAGTTTGTGGTGTGGAAGGAGTCAGGTTGTGAAAGAGGAAATTTAAAGAGCTTCAAGATTTTCCTGAGGATCTGGGTATTTTTTTAAGTCAGCGCTTAGTTGAAGAATACAGCCCAAGAGCCTACAGCATCACTGAGGCATTGTAGGGATAAGGCACAACTCAGGAGCACGGACAGCCACATCCATGCCTGTGGAGGAGGCAGGCGAGTCGGAGCTGGAAGAGTGCGGCCTGTCCTGCCCGGAGCCCGCAGCACGCCTCTGGGGTGGCAGCAAGAAGAAGAGGGTGCGGAGGCACTGCAGTGAGGAAACTTCAGTTCCCAGCTCTAAGGACTCAGGAGCAATTAGGGGAAAGCAGCAGGATGGGAGCACTGGGAAGCAGGTTTCCTCCTCAGCCCAGGCTTTGTGAACCAGAGTGAACCAGATGAACAGAGGGACTCGGCAGGTCCAAGTCCCACAGTGTCAGAGCCCGAGCCAAGAGGACGGTCAGCGATAGCCGAGCTTAATCAAGTATCTTCAGCAAGCAAGACAAACACAAGCCGTAGTGCCAGCGCTGAGCTAATGCTGATGCTGAAGGCACATAATTTAGGGATTAGATAAAGCGCCCTTCAAACCGAGTGCCAGCAAGCGATCCGCGATCCGCCTCTCGGTAACGCGCTGGCACAGCCGGAGGCCCCGTCAGCGGAGCAGCCGCCCCGTCTCGCAGGGAACCAGGACGTGTCCCGCTCCGAGGCCGCCGCCGCCCGGGGCTGGGGCTCCGCCGGCCGCCTCCGCGCAACCCGCCGCGGGGGGGGCCCGGCCTCGGGGCCCCGACCCGGCAGCGGCCCGAGGGGACCGGCGAGAGTGCGTCCTCACCCCCGCCGGGCCCGCTGTCCCCGCCCGCCCGCCGCATGTTCGACGGCTCCGGCCCCAGGGGCACCCCCGGGGCACCGCCGGGCCGGGGGCGCCCGGGGCTTCGGGAACCGCGGGGCCGGGGGGAGGCGAAGCGGCCCTCCCTCCGCGGAGACCCCGGCCTCGACCGACGGGGCGGGCGGTGGCTGCAGCTGCCCCGCGTCCCGCCCGACGCTCCGCCGCCCGCCGCGCACCCGGCTCCACGCAAGCCTTGGCCAGGCCGCCTCGACAGACGGCGCTGCCCCCCCTCCCCCCCGCCGCATTTACCTGCTGCCATGGCGCTGCAGCCGGCGTGCCGGGACGGGCTCCTTGCCGGGAGGGCTCCGCGCACCTCGGCGGGCTCTACCAATCCTCCTCCGGGGCCAAAACTTCCCCCCCCCCGCCCACCCCTCCCCTCCTCAGCGGAGACAAAGGCGGCGGCAGGCACAGGCGCTCCCGGCAGCCCGCAGCCGCTCCCGGCGCGGCAGGGGGAGAAGCGGGTCCGGGCGGCCCGGGCGGCCCCGCGGGGCGCGGGCGGACGATGCTGGCGCGCCCCGGCGCTGCCCTCCTTATATCGGGCCGCTCGCAGCCCCTGCCGGCTGCCGCACATGGCCCATCCACCGGTTGCTATAGCGATGCCTCCCCTCCACATGTTGCTGGCAGCAATTGGCTAAGGAGGTCTGGGCTGTTCAGAAACCCTTCGCCGGAGTGAGGCGGTGAATGGACACGGGCTGTGTCACTCATTTGCAGAAGCTGTTTGGGGTTTCTGTTGTGGATGCGTGTGTGTGGGGTTGGTTGTTGTTTTTTGTTTTGGTTTTTTTTTGTTGTTGTTGTTGTTGTTGATCTTTTTTTTACGCCGCCCCCCAATCTTTTTGCTTTTACTCCCCCCCCCCCCTTTTTTTTTTTTTGTGCCACTCTTGCAAGATGGAAGCGAAGGGTGGAACAATGACGGCAAGCCAAAAATAAAATCAAACAAGGAGAGCCTAAGATAATTTACATGACAATACAGCAAAGAAGTCCACAACGTTTCTTCCTGAAAAGACTTTCCTCTGTTAAAAAAAAACCCCACACACAGTGCCCAGCAACGGAGGTACAAACTTTTCCCCCTTCCGTCCTCATTCTCCAAATAACACACGAAATTAGGCAGAAGCAGCATGCTGCCACCAGCCATAGGACAGTGGCGGAGCCCGGTTAAATAAATCACGGCGGGGGCTGCCGAGAGCGGGTGCGGGGCCGCTGGGGCCGAGCGGCGCCGTGCTGTGCCCGGCGCTGCCCGCCCCGCGCTCCCCGTTAGAGCCGCTTTTCCGCGCAGGTGCCCGGGGCAGCACTGACTCTTCCAACCCAGAGGGACCCCGCAGCCTTCCCCGTCCCCGCAGCCTGCAGCATGCCGCCGGCAAACACGCAGCGGAGGCACCCCCGAAGCGTCTGCCTACGGGTGCCCCGGCTGCGGGAGCGGGACCAGAACTAGCGGGAATGGGGGTGGGGGGTGGGAGGGACTACCGGTTGCAGGCGACAGGGCCTTGGGGGGCTCCTTCGGACCCCCTCCCCGATGAGGCGCCCTCCCGCTTCTCTCTTCCCATTGTTTCCCGTCGCCACTACGGCTGGGGTGGCCGGCCCTCCTCCGTCCGGGGGGGCGCACCCCGCTTCCCCTTTCCCTCCGCAGCCCCCAGCCATGCCGCCCCCCCGCCGCCGCTGTGCCCCAGACTCCCCCGGCTCGGGCGGCGGCAGTCCCTGCGCGGACGCGGGGCAAAACCCTCCTGAGCCGAGAGAGCCGCAAATCCGGGCGGGGGAGCGGCTCCCCCCGCGCCGCCCGCCCCGAGGGGACCCCCCCACCCGCGGCGGGACGGTGCGGAGGGGGCGGCGTGCGGGGGTGGGGTGGGATACGGCGGGATGGGGTGGGATGGGGTGGGTCGGGCCGCTCCTGTCGCGCCGGCAGCCGTCGGGGGCTCGGCCCGCTGCAGCCTGGCCGGCCCCGACGGGCTTCGCCTTCGCGGTGGGCGCGGGCGGGCTCCCCGAGGCTGCCCCGCTGCCAACCCACGCAGGTCCCCGCTCCCCGGCAGCACCCCCCCACCCCCCCGCAGCCGGCGCTTTGGCAAGCACAGGGGCCTGCCCGGGAAGCCAAGGAAGGGCAAGGGCAGCCTGTGTCCCCCCAGCGTCCCTCCTCCCCCGCCCCAGCGCCACGCTGCACTTAAACCTGCAGGACAGCACCAAAAGTGCCACCGGCACCCTCCGTGCAGGGTCGTTCTGCCGTGGCTGTGCCCCCGGCTCCCCCGCACCCCCACCCGCGCTGCCCCCTCCCGTGTCACCCTGAGGAAGATGCTGTTCACACCAACACCAGTTTTGGCAAGGTTTCCAGGGGGAAGAGGTACCCCTCGTGCTCCTACCTGGCTGCTGCTCATGGAAAATCCTTCACGTTCCCACAGATTAACACAAACTTGGCTTCTCCAAACATTTAATCAGCTACATTTTTAGCGCACGGTATGAACTTATTACTTTGTCAGTCTGTCAGCCTGATAGCACTCTTTTCCGTCTAATATCATCCTGCTCCGGTAAGAGCGATAGCATACATAATTTGCTCACTAACCTGTATTACTTAAGTTGAAAGATAAATGAACCCGCCAAGAGATTTCATTAAAAGGACACGTGTGTTTGCATATTGATCCTTCTAATGAACTGTCTGAAACTGATAAATACTTCCATTAGCTTTGTAGTTTGTATTTCTTATTTACAAATAAATTAATCATCATTTCCTGGGCAAATACTGCACCTTTTCAGAACTGTCAGGTGCTAAACATGCAAATGACTGTCCAGGTGTCAAGACACAGCAGAATACAATTTAAAATACATTATTTTTTTTTTAACGGTGAAATTTTGAGACATTTGTAGTGAAATTTAAAATACTTTAAATTTTTTATGTAATTTTCACTACTTCTATCACGTGCTAAACATAACCTTTGCAGGCATGGCGAATATCTGTGAGGGTTACGTCACAGGGAAAAATTATTTAAACATAGATTATTTAATGTGCTATTCATTAAAAACATAGGATGTGCTGCCAGATGGAAGAAATAATTTCCAATAGTTTACGAATTTAAAACTTCAAAACCTTCTGAACAAAATTTTCATAGCACTGTTACTCTCAGCCATTACTAGTGAATAGCTTTACTGGTACTTGATAGAATCTCATTTTCAATTGAATAACTTACATTTAGGTGATCTAAATACATTTTCTCATAGGATTCAATGCATTTGTGAATGGAAAAACAAAACATCCCTGATACTAGCAGCATTTTGCTATAGAATTGCTAGAGTGTTTCATGTCTTTTTCTTGGATACCAATTGAAATCAAAAGTAAAAATTACTTTGAGGCAGTTTCTCTGGTTGTAGTGCATTTAAAATACCAGTATTTCCAAAATTTGCATTAACATTCATCCAAATTCAAGAGCTCTATTTGAACTATGCCTAAATGCAAAATATTCTGAATCTTGCCATTTCAATGAGAATGATGCTGAAACATATTTCCATTTTGCACAGAACAAAACTCTTGTCTGAGAACCAGCAATGTTTGTCAGGACTCCCTAAAAATCTGTCCTCATAACTGGGTGCTGAAAACCACACTGACCTTTTTGCCTTGATTTCTGACTACAGCTCTGTCTGCAATTTTAGATTTAGTCACTTCTTTCTGCAACTGTGTGCACGATGTATAGCATGAAATAGATTTTCATTCTTTTAAAGGATGTATGATAAAGCTAAACCACCATTTAATCTCATTTGTTGGTTTTGTTTAAAAGTTTTATCTCACATCCTCTGGAGCCCCGCTCCTTAAATACAAATCTAAGTATGTTGCAGAGGATTTTCCACAGATTTTCCGTCTGCAAGGATCTTAAGATCAAAGTTGAATTTCCTTCACTCCTATGAACAAAAACTATTTTCCAAATATTAACTTCCTATCCAAGTTTTTGCAAATTACCTTAACTTTAGGAATACATGTATTAAGAGGCAGAGCCCCCCTGTCTTGAAACCACCACACCTTTCTTATAAAGAAAACCAACACCTAGGACCATAATTTGAAAATGGATTTAGCAGTATTTTAACCACTGCACTTCCCTGAGTTGTACATCTTATCTTCTTAAGCTCATCTGTGAAGATCAACACCAGACACTTTCTACTTCCAAGTAAATTCTAGAGCTCTTAGCTTTATTAAGAAAATTATTTCATTCTGGCTAAGATTTGAATCTAATTAATCTGTCTTGCAGTTTAAAAATGATAACTAAATTCAAGCTGCATACATTTCTTCAGAGACAGCTTAAAATATTAATTAAAGAGTGCATTTTCCATTTATTTTAATTACATTAATACAGTTTCAATAAATAAAATAGTTCTATGCTTCATCAAATCAAACAAACTTGAATGCAAATTTTTCTATTGATTAGTTCTCTGTTCACATCGGTCCTTTTGGCTCTTTACTTTTAAATAGGAAAGAGATGCAGAAAGGTTTGGGGGTTCCCATTAGTGAAATGAGGTCCAGCGGTCGGAAAAGATCAGCTCAGCCTTCTAGGAGGCTGATACAGCCCTGTAAAATCGGCATTCTTATAATGTATTGCTTATAAAGGTAATCAGTGATATAGGATGGAATGCCTTTACAGACTTTTTTTAAACAAATGAAGATTTTCTTTTATTACGTTTTCACAGGTAAATTCAAAAAAACCTATTTGATCTTTCTGATCCACTTGCCTGTGATGCTTACTGATCCACAGACAAGGTATTACAAGACAACTGGATGAATTGTGTTTTAATATTCAATTTAATTAAAGCTGACATGTTCTAGATTTGCAGGTGAACCTTTCTTGAGATAAAGCACAGGACAGAGGCAGTCTTGTTAGTAGCTGCGTCAAAAAAAAGTGCCATTCTACCTAAATCAGTAATAATTCTATCCTTCAAATATTTGAGCAGCAGCAGCAGCTAAAGAAAAACTGAATATTGAAGAAAAAGGTTCAAAATACCTTGGGAGACACAGCAGGTGTTTTGAAACATGCCCTTTATACATTTCTGAACAGTTTGAATCTCTTTGTAATTTAGGGCCCAATCCTGCTCCCCTCAATCTGAGGAATTCATTATGAATCAACAGAACTAATCAGAATACCAACTGGAACACAATAGTAAATGTTTTCGGGGTCAGGCTTTGTGTAAATCTATATTTCACAAAAAATACGTGCAATATTAAAACTAATTACATTGTGATTAGGTTTATATTCACAGAATAGAGATAAAATGTTAATTTAAGTTTTAACATGAGACTAAATACTGTTTTTATGAAAGCCTGATCAAGAAGCTTCTATAAAAGTGCCAACTCAAAACCTGTTTAATGGTAAAACATTATGAGAAATGCATGATTTTACACTGTGATCTTGTTATAACAAAATGTGGCTATCATTGAAATGCTGGACTTATTTTACGCATCAGTACTGTACGTGCTAAGAATTCAGAGAACTGTTAGGTATCAGTTTTCTCTAATGTAACGTCAGCAGTTTAGTTTTGTTAAAGTGCTATTTTAATATTGTCATTTTCTGAGATGAAAAGAAACAGTACAGTTTACATGTGAGAAAGTATTTTCAGAGTAGTAGCCAGTGCTGCAAATCTGTATGAGATCTGGAATTGAGATGTGTTTTTTCTGCCTTTGACACAAATATTGCTCTTTCTAGCTTATCTTTGAATACTGGTAGCCCCAGGACAAACATAGATTACATTAGAAAACTGTCCTTCATTATATTGATTGAAATGCACTTCCAGCCTACCTGAATCTGATGTTAGAACATTTTTATTAGCTTTAAATTGTTTGCATTATAAATTTAAAATAACAAAATGTTTTTATAGTTTAAAGTTCTAAAGCAGGTGGTTTACAAAGTTCTTATGAGCTTTGTATAGTCCCATCGAGTTTCTTTTTGCACCAGCCTCCCATTTCTGGCCACAGAGAAGGACTGGCTTTGTGGACAACTGGCGATGCCTCTTACGAAAACAAATGAGGACAGCATTGAAAATGGTACACAAAATTTTAACAAAGGTCAGAATTACAGAGCACTAAATTACTGAATTACTAACCAATTACAGTTCATGCACCAGTAGTACTCCACATTATTTAAGATTTCAACATGGTGCTACCATTGCTTTAGGGTCCCTGATAAGGGTCTTGCCTTTACGTTGTGACACATAGAAACATAGAAACTGGAAGTCTGAACAGCATTAGCAGCATCACCAGTCCTGGAGCTGGGCTCTAACAGATAAACTGGCAAAGATGGCAGACACCCAGTAAAATCCTTCTTATACTTTCACTACATCTAATAAAGACACCACCCCACTCCCACCCTAATTCCTTCTTTTAGAAAGCAATTTGCCAGGGTTTTCCTCTTCTTTTTCTCCTCCTGCTGAAGAAATGACAAAATGCCCATGGAGTGGAGGCAGACCCTTGGTCAGTAAAGCAAATAGGCACTATGTGTGTGGCATTTTTAATACAATTAGATTCCTACAAGTATGAACACTTACCAAAATAAGAGAAAGAAGACCCTGACACTTACAGGAAGGAGGATAGAGGCTAGATAACTTTCAGAAAGTCCCGTTTCTTCTCTGAGTCATACAAGCATTCAAGAACATGGAAAAATTTTGCCTTTTCTGGCTATAGAAGCAGGAAGGTGATTACACTGGTTTATGCAACCACAAGCTATAAAACCTAGATAAATAATAATGTGTGATAGCATGCTAAAATGAATGTATCACACAGCCATTTTAAAAATACATGCCTTAAATTTATGCCTTCAGATTACATATGAAATCAGAAAGATTGTTGAAAAAGTACTTATCCTATGTCTTGTATGTAATGAGGCATGCACACACACACTCAATAGATTTTGTCAATTAACTTCAAGACAATGTTCTATAGATTTTAGTAGTCCATTTAAGACTTTAGACACACTGCTTTACAGACACATGTGTGTCAATTTACACTAAATGTAGGTATGGGCTGTAAGCTTTTACCTATACTCAGACACTTGGTGTTTGAAACAACTATCACTGAAGCCTCAATATTTTAAATGGAAGAAAAGCAAGTGTGCTGATTTATACAAACAGGACCTTTCACCTTCAAACAGTGGTCTTACAAGTGGCACTGAGAGCTATGTCCACATGCCTATCACTGGATTCCCATAACTTTGTCAGAGTTTTGGAAGGGCAAAGAATTAAGGGGTCACGCAAGAGCTTGATAAGACGCACAGTGACAAGCCTCTCATGCAAAGCTAATTGCAGGGGGAAAGTCAGAACTTCTGAACAGATCTTCTGTTTACTACTTTTTTTGGTGATTTGCTCAGGCTTTTGAAAGAAAAGACCTTCCTGACTCTCCCTCCCCCTTTTAGTCTCTCAGTCTACATATGATAAATTTGTTCAAAACATTTTCCAATAAATGTGAAAGATTTCTCTTAAATCAGTATAAACTTTTAAATTGTCAATAATACTGATGATACAACCCTTTCAAACACAGAGCTCAGGAAAATTTAGGGGTTCTTGCACCTATGTATAAAATGTAGTTTTCTGCAATTAACTAGATACTCTCCAACATAGCTGCTCCTAAATTTTACACGTTACATTTCCCTGTGAATTTAAGGAAACTAATGAGAAACAGTACTTATAGAAAAACTTCCTCTGGAAGTCTTTCCAGCCTCCCACCGATCCTGTCCTCAGAGCTCCTGAAGGCAGTGTGGGAATCTCGGGGTGAACTTGAAGCATGCCCAGGGAAGGGCTGCAGGTTTGGCACTTGGATCAATCGCTTTGTGCATGAAAGTGTAACTCTTCCCTCGGGCACCTCTGAGGCCAGGAAATGAGTGCCACGATCAAAGCTTACACCTTTTCCTACTACCTAGCCCTGCTTGTAGGACAAAAGCACACTAGGACCTTCACAGGAAAAAGAAAAGTATGCCTTAAAGTATTGCATTGTTTAAAACATAAATGTATCAAAGTTTTTAGAGTTATGATTAATAGAAACATTCTGCTGTTCAGCTCTCCAAGCAAATGGAGAAGATGCTGTTGAGAAAAGAACGTGTGATAACATCCTTTGAGGTCTTCATTTTCCTACATGATTATCTCTAACTCACTATTTTTAATAGTTTTGTTTCTTTAGCTAAGTTAAGCCTTGGGATTGATTATCTTGTCTTCTGTTGCACTAACCCAAACATTTGACCTGGCACTACTGGGGACTACTTTGCTGTAACCCCGCTCTCTCTGTTCCCTGGTAGATGCTTGTTGTGCCTTTCACCCTGCTTTCTTGCTTCTAAAAACCCGTCAAGTCCATGAACCACAGAAGGTCCTTTAGGCCCCTAGTTAAGGGCTTAAGCCAGGTGCCACCAGTCCCTTGGTCTCCTACTGGTCTGAAAGGGCTCGTAGCAAATGTAATTTCTTTTCTTTTATGTTCGATATATTCATTACTCTACTGTTGATCACAATTTAAAATCAACTGAAACAAATATCATCTCTTTAGAAAAGTTACCATAGAAACAACACTGGAGAATTCCCTTTAAAAATGTCAAGATTTCCCTCGCATTTAAATACGGACTCCCAGGCATTACTCATGCACCATTAAAAACTGCAACAAAGCCAGTGAGTCATTAGTTTAAAAATATATCCGTAAACATACAGATTTCAAAGATAGAGATGTTTTTGTCTCAGTAAGTATGTATCACGACATGACCCAACTTTTGATTTTATCTTGTTCTGTTTTACATCCCCAGAGAAAACTTGAACACTGTTGCCTCTTGTTCAAACACCTGATTGAGGAAGGAAAGAACAAAAATCAAGAGTGACAAAACACACAGAATGTGAGAAATACCAGCAAAAGCTAGTCAGAGAGGAAGAATAACTTTGAATACATATTTACATGGTAGTAGACAAGATGAATGGAAAGAAATGAAATGAGACATTCTCTACACAGAGAGAGAATTTTAATATTGTACCTTAAAGTAAGAAAATTTTAAATAGAGAAATTTCCTAATTTAAACTAATCAAGGCTACGGTACTGTGCTGTGTCAGTCAATTTCTATTTCTTTGTGAAAATCTGTAGTATAACATTAATATCACATACTTTTCTACTCCACCCTTCTTCTGTGGGATAACTGGCAAACTCTAACAGATTTTGGCTGAGCAGAAGAAGGTCCATCTGCATAAGACACTTTGATCATACGGAAGCAAAAGCAAATATGCTAGAGTCAAAGTGAAAGGTGCTCCACAAGTAATAATAATGCAAATTTAAAGAAAATTCAGAACTGGTCACAAAGAAAGCTGATAAATAGTTTATTCATAAACTCTTGCATATTTAGAGGAGATTATAATATAAAGGCATTGTGCCTTCCCTTTGCATTACTGGCTCTGCTGTAGATAAATAGCATGGCTGAATGGAACCAGATTAATGAAAATAAAGACAGTTTTCTCATTTTCTTTGTAGTAGAGCCAACCTGAAAATGAAGAAAAACAACAAAATTGAACTAATTTTTGTTCTGCAGGCTCTTATATAAATGTTTTATTTCTTTCATTTTCTTAATGCAAGAAGCCTTAGAAATTTGCTTCTGAATTTTTAGTGGTAGAAGTCCCCCCATTCCTGCTTAGTCTTCTTTCCTTTTTTTTTATCCTTCTTCCTTCATTTTTCCCTCCTGTTTGTCACTTATTCATGGAGATAAATAAACATTGAAGAACAGATAGAAAAAACCCAATAAATCCAGTTTTTTAAAAAATAAGCCAAACAATTATTTCCCTATTTAATAATGGATTTATGTAATAATTTAAATTATTAATAATTTAATAATAAATAATATGCCATATTTAGATTTATCAGAAATACTGCAAACATTTTCCATATTAAAGAGAAATTTCAAATACAATATTTTATCAAAATTTTTAGCCACATTAATTTATATGATCATCATACTCTGATAGTTAAAATATAGTTTTAATTTTTTTGCTGTCAGAATTGTGTTTTCTGTTCCCACTTCAACTCAATGAAGTTGAAAAAGAAAAATAAACCCAAGGAGTTAAACTGAGACTATGTGAAGGTGAGGAGAGGTGCAGTATCAGGACAGATGTGTGTAGAAGGCTCTAACAGAAAAACATATTCTGGATGTGACAACACATTTTAAATTAACTTATAGATGATTATAAATTTCCTGCCAAAGATAAACACCAGTAGAATTTTTCCTCCTAAAACCAGGAAGGGCAGTACGTAGTACAGCTGTAACTGAGGTATCTTTGATAGCTCGCTTCTGCTTTAATTTCCTACTATTTCTAAAAAGAAAGAGCAGGTTTTGGAAACATATTAGTTCTCGCCAACACTGGTCTGTATTCCCACACATAGCCCAAATCACGCCCCAGCCACACCGATAAAAGTTTTTGCTCCGTAGACATCTAGCAAGAGGCAGAAGCGTACCATTGCCAGCAAGGAGTGCAGGGAAAGGCTTCGGTATGAACCACAGGCATACCATGGCAATTTTTCAGCTAGAAGTTGACTTTAAATCTTTTGTAATCATGTTTATATTCAGTGCCACAGAAGGAGTTTCACATAGAAATAGATCTGTTTGTTTCAAAACTGAGTTGTTCAGCGTTGTCTGGATCAGCAAAACATTTATCGGTCCATGGACTCGGCGCCATGACATTACAGGGTGCCCATGAGAGCTGGATTTTGCATCTGCATATCAAAGGTAGGTGGTTAATGTGCTGATCCTGCCCTGGCAGAGAGCTCCCCACTGACCACACATCTGAGCATGGGCTATTTTTATGTGAAGTGTAAAGTTTGCTAAAGGGAGGTGCTAGTTTCTTCAGTAGACCTCCTCACCTTGTTTCTTTAGCAGGATGTACTTACTTTATTGTGAGAATTTCTCCATGTTCACCTCATTATTCATCTGGCTTTAGGTAGGAACAACTGTGAAAGAGGACCAACACAAAAGCCTAGGTTCAGCCCTGAAACCCCTCCTGCATTGTCCTGTAGCTTTTTCACATATGAGTAACACAGCTTGCCCTAAAATCATGACAAAAATCTATGCCACTTCGCTGGCTTGCTCTCCAAAAGACAAGTTGCCGGAGCTGTAACAGTTTACACTGGGGAAGGTCTGTCCTCATCTATTTTTATTCACATGTATGAATCACACTTCCATGCACCACAGCTAGAAATAAAACAGTAGTCCACCTCAAAGCTTTAAATTACTTGGGGCTTAATTAAGAGTATGATAGAACAGATATGAAATTTAAGATGCAGTCAGTGGTTAAATTAATGTAGACACAAGATCATGTGTCTGCTGTATACCTCAGTCTGGTAGTTTCATGCAGAACAAATTTCCCACTCATTTTTCCCCCCTAGACATAGCATAGAGTAGTGTAATAACTATGATTACCATTATATGAAGATTAAAACAATTTTGAAATTGCAGGGTTTGGAAACACGACTATCATATGTATGCCAGAGAAAAATGATAACTTTCTACATCAGTTTGTCTCATACGTGGGTGAGGGTTGGATCCTGGCCTGCTCAAGTTGCTTTGTGACACTTGGCAGTTTTCAAGCAGCTGCAGGGCTGGGGTAGGCAGGTCCCCGAGCACTCTCCTGCATCAAACAGGCAGAACAGTGGCTGTGGATTGTTTCTTCCCAGCCTCTGTAGAAAGTCCTCTCCTTCAGGATGAGAATACAACATGAGTGCATTAAAACAAGAACATCAAGCTTCTTTTTAGAGGGTCCTCATTCACTTCAATTAGAGTGATGCTGGGTGAGTGGTCCCTCAAAAGGGCAAATGTCTTTTGACCAAAGCTGTCCTGTCCTATCCATGTGGGACAACCGATGAATCCTGTACACTCTTTACAAGTTTGAGCATTCATCCACATGGAAATAAGAGCTGGAATAAGGCTGCAAATTACTTCTTGTCCCAGCCACTGAATCTGGCACTTTTTTCAATAGGACTCCTCATTCAAATTCTATTTTACAAGAATTTTCCCTGTTGCATTTGGTTGCCTGCAATAAATGCACACTTGGGTTAAAATGCAGCATATTATCCTGTTTCCTTGGTAGCACTTCGGTTCTGCCAAAGTGTTTACTCTGCAGTCCAGGTTACTTCAGCTGATGGAGCAGTAGAGGGGAGATGCTTAGGAACAAGCTCTGTCTCTTTGCCCTAATATCAGACCAGTTTCTAATTTCTCTTTGCAGTCCCCATTCTGTCTCACCACTTCTGTCTTTGAAACAACCTTTCCATACCAGTTTGGATTTTAAAAGGCAATTCATCTGCCTGAAGGATAGATAATGAGCAGAAAACCAAACAAACACATCATCAAGATCATTATTTTTAAGCTGCTTCCTTTCTGTGGGCTTCCCCCAGAGCCCTGACTTTTGCTCTCTTTTGCTGTGTAGCACTGAGTTTAAGGAGAAGACCATGGATCTGAGACTAAGGTGGCTCTGTTGCTTTATACCCTTTTACAACACTAAAAGAAGACATCCAGAACTTTGGCTTTAGTCCCGATTGCGTGAGTGCCACTGATGACATGTGGTAAGGAAGGGAAGAAAATTTCTTAAGAGTGTATTAACAAAATACAGTTTTGATTGCAATTTGTTAACACATTTAACAAAATGGATGTTAAACAAAATAAACTAAATTTTGTCAGGGAGCTGGACCTCATTGTAATCAAGGGCTAGAGAACAAGAATGCTATAAATTGTTTTCCAGTGACTGAGAAAGGGAATAAATCTGAAGTCCTCTTTATGGGAGAAGAAATCGGGTGACTCTACTATTTCACAGTTACACCGTATGGTTTAGGGCTACAATTACAAATCATAATTTTTGAGGGAGAACTCCCTGAATGGAGAAAACAGGCTGAGTGACCATGTCCCTCAGCTGCATGCTAAGGAAACATGCCCAGACTGACAGTGTCAGTACATCAGCTGCTGTCACTCCCCTGCATCAGCTGGTCACTGCTAATTGCAGGTATGAAGAGTGATGCTGCGCTTTCCCTCCTGCATGCTCAGAGCTGGGGGGCATTCCTTCCTTTCCGCTCCCTTACAATGTCTGGACAGGGAGGGCTCCTTAGATATTCAAGCTGTGCCCTTTTGCAGGAGAGAGAGAGCATTGCTGGAAGCAGATGTGATGCCTCTTGGAGGGAGAGGAACTCGCACACCTAAGATTAACACGACTTTGAACACTGGAGGAAGCAGGGATAAAGGCAGGGTCTGCAGCCTCCTGCCCACTCCTCCCTGCACATGAAGGCATTTGGAGCAGACAAGCAAAGGATCACCTGGGCGCCATCCTGTGTGCCTCTAAAAGATGCTCTCAGCCCATGCTCAGACCTAGAATTGACTATTTTTTACATGCTAAGGCTCATGCATTGCAAAGTTGTGTAAGTGTGGAGTGGGGAGAGCTTGGGTCCAGCTGGTAGCCAGCCTGTGCCTTAGCACATACATCTTCAAGCTGTTACACACAGAAGTGGCCATGCCTGAGCACTGGAGCCCATCACCACCTCCTTGCAGAAACATTGCGTGACCATCATGAGGCAAGCTGGCCAGCTAGGCTTACTTGCAGATAGACCTGATGTGGATAACACAAATAATTGCAGCTGGTGGAGTTATACAAGCTGATGTTTTCTTATAAATGCACAGATGCAGAGATGCCATGCTCTTGGCTGCTGCAGACAAGCTTTCCCAAAACACGCTGTGTCCTTGGGCAAAGCCCATGTTCTGGGCGCTGGCTGGAGCCGGGCACCTGTCTGCCTTCACCAGGCTAGATCTGCACGTGACCACTGACAAAACCAAACCCAAGTGCTAGAACACCTTCATAATCACATAGAGATGTGTAACAACAGGCAGTAATGGAAGGAGGAAGAAACGAGGACAGTTGGGCTGCAGTTTTGGATGTAGGCACTTCTCACTGCAAGCCCCTAAACCCTGCACTGAATTTAGCCCCAGATTTCAGGTGCAGCAGCTGCATTATGCATTTTTGCTCGGTGTCAGCTCTCAAGCTTCTAAGAGCAGGGACATTCATCATCTACAGAACTGCTGGATTATTTATCATTGAAGAAAATCAAGCACTCTTACTTATACATGAATTTAAAATATTAATATGAATCTATTTGTCAGCAAAACTCTAAATGGTTATAAAATATGTGTGGTGTAGCAGATTTTACTTACAGGAACACCAAACCATACCTTGACATATTTTTTGTTGGAATTCAGCTATAAACTCTGTGACTAAGATGTGCTTTGACTTTGACACCTCTCCAGCAGCTTGCTGCTTTTCTTTATTAAAAAGGATCCCAGCAGAGTGTTTTTTCTTGTTATAGATCACTTTTTGCCCCTTACAGTAGAAAATGTGTGCTCACACTAATTTCTATATACCAGATGATTATTATTATTTTTTCTGATGATCAGATCTGGATAACTTGTCCTGGCAGAATGATTTATGCATCTCATTTCAATAAGAATAGACTTCAATTTGATTCTAAAGGAAAGAAGGTTTTGTGTTTTGTTTTGGTTTTTTGGTTTTTTGTTTTTTTTTTTTTTCAAACAGCTGAAGTAAAATAGGATTACAGAGACCTCTGGAAAAATAAAAGATGCAAACATTTTATTTATTTCCTTACATTTGCCTAATAAGATCATAAACACAACAACAACTACAAAAGGTTTATTTTAAAGCCTAGAGGATTTTTAACACAGTCAGTATCATAGGCTTTTAATGGTAGGTATAAGCTAGGGCTGCCAGCTGGGAGGATGGCAGCAGGTGGGATGGAGGAGAATTATGGGTTTCATGGGATGATTGGGCCACTAAGAGGAGAAGTCAAGATGCTTGTCTGGGGACAGGTCAAGACACCTTCAAGGAAAGCCCTGTTCATCTTCTCATGGCCTGGCCACACAAGGAAAATCACACTGACATAAACCACCTCACAAGCTGGACCAGTACACCCACAGCTGAGTTTGGTATCAGTGCACCTACTGCAGGTGAGTGTGACAACCAAAACTTCCCTAACTACAGGGTTTACCTCTGAATCCTCCAAGGTGCTCATCGCCAAATTGAACAATTTATTTTCAGTACATAATACCCTCCTTTTCAAACTAAAATATTTTTTGGCATACAATGGAGCAGGCAGAAATGAGAGGATGAGTAGGAAGAGGACAGGGTGATCTCCATCTTCTGACTCATGCCAGATCTAATCAGAGCAGCATACAAAGCCCTCCAGAGCTAACAACAACAGCAAAGCATTTTGCTCTGCAGTTTTCCATACAGTTTTGGACCTTGGGAAGGTGAAGTGATAAGTGAGCATAGAGTTTCTAGTTTTCTTCCCATGTCTGTCCACAACAACTGGCACAATCTTTTGCAAGACATTACATTTATCAGTTCCCAAGTTTTCTTAGTTGTTAAATGGACATAGCAGAACTTCAGTGCCTCACAAGGCTGTTGTAGAGTTCAATTCATTAAAATTTATAAGATGCATTCAAGTTTTTAGCCAAAAGTTGCTGTATAAATTGCAAGGCTTCTAACATCTGTTTGCCTACACAGCTGAATACAAAACAGAAAAAAAAAAAAATCTTGTATACAGGTTTCCTTGTGGTACCATAGGCATTTCCATCTTTTTGTTTATTGCCCAAGCTGAAAAGTTATAGGTAGGTATTCACAAATGGCACAGGCTTTTAGAACAAGGTTTGACTCTCCTTTGGGACCACCAAAAGAGACCTGCCTCCAGACTATGTAGGTTTCTAGCTAACAGAAATAGCAAGAAATCGCTGACTACGGGGTCAGACCTCCTGCAATACTTTGATACAATACTGCTAACAAGAATTTAAAAATCAGACCAGGCACTGAAAAAATAAAAAGAAATTAAACAAGATGGTGAAGTATTTTTGCCCTGGCTTAAAAATAAGAAAGAGGGGCACAATGCAGTTAATTTAAATATCACAGCTGATAGACAGATGTTCAGACAGATTCCTGTAACAAGTGCCATAAAGCAGGAATAAACAAAGGTGGCTTTGTGAAAAATGACAAAAATGCAATGATAAGTGGCAAAAAATGTTTTTGTGGGGAGGAAAAACCCTCTAACTCATCTTCAGAATAGCTTAAAGTTCATTTGTATCGTTTGCAGTGCCAACAGTGCAATTTCACGATCTTCCTAGGATTTTTTAATATGCAATGGATATGCGAAGTCAGATAATGTATTTCAGCTCCACCCATAAGACATGAAAAATCTAGAGTTTAATGAGGTGGCTGAAAAGGTATAGTTAGTTTCATAAAGCAACAACAATAACCTCTTGTTTCAATGTAGTCTTGGCAAGAAAGAGGGAAAACCAGAGAGATATGAATTGGTTGGCACCCCCCAAATACTTGGACAATGAATTTGTTACCTGCAGGCTGGTCAGGTGGATGAACTGCTTGCTTTTGCTAGGAAGACCTGGTGTCTAATGAAACTTTTATATTCCAGTATCATGACAAAAAAACCAGCCCCAAAAGAGAGGAGACATTGTATACAATCACTAGCAAATTTAAGTAGGGACCAGAAATCCCAGGCTCTATTGCTGGCTCTTGACGTCTCTTGGGCTTGCAATTTAACCTCCCTGTGAAAGATTTTTCATAAGCACCAGAGGGATTTAGAAATGCAAGTCTCATTAATTTTCATTAGACTTGTGCAACTCCACCCCTTGGGTCCTCTGAAAATCTCCCTTCCTGTGTTTTTTAGTTGACTTCCCTGTTAAATAGGGATAGTAATTACAACTGATCAACCTGTTTAAATAATACAGTTATAATATCACTATTATCTTCATAGATTATATTCAGGACTGAAATAAATGTCTCATAATAAATAATGCAGAACTTTAACATCTGTTCTGGTTAGTAAATAATTCACAAGTCAATAATTAATTTTCTAGCTGTTCATTTATAATTCATAAATATTTGCCAAATATTCAGAATCTGAAAAATTTTATCTGAACTATTATGTGAACTTTTCCTTTTAATTATTACATACTCACAATTTGTGTCATTTAGTTTGGCATTTAATTAACACAGTATTATTTTCTTTCTCCTGACTGAATGAGTGAAATTTTTCAAATGTTGGAAAGTCACTGTCAACACTGAATCATTGATATTCGCTTAGTATGACTTTTCAGTGCCCACAAAAATTTAGTGCTTTGAGGACTCACCAGCATTTTCATGAACAACATGATTTATGGAGTCAGTCTCAGTGACTTCATTTGTCAGCTTGCCTACTTCCCAGTTGTTCCCTTAGCCAGTTCTCCAGTTTACTCCCAGTGCTTACCTAATTCAATTAATTGATGTCTGCATGATGATTTGATGGTCAAAACTTGGGTGGGCATATTTTTTAAACAGTACTAGTGTTTACAGGAAAAAAATACACCTTTAAAGTATTCATTCAATAATTTCCCAAGAACTTTGATGCCTTTTATATCCCTGTTACATTAGAAAATCTAACAAAGACATCTTTGACACATCAGACTCTGGCTGTCTTAACAGAAAAAGACCTCAAAGCTCAATCTATGTATTCTGCAAAACATGTGTCACTAAATATATCAAATAATCATTAACATCAGTATGCATTTGTAATGGAGCTTAGCAGCAGAAGACCTGAAAGATTGAGATTATCCCACCTAGGGCACCTTTCCTGACTGGTTAAATTTAGTAATTACTTTCTGTATGCTATTGGGGCTACAGAAAGTAACGAGTCTGCTCTATAGGGCAATTCTGGATGTGGGCTGAAATGTTTGGAAGAGTCACATCTTGCTCTTTCTGCAGTGACTACACACAGGGCCAGAGCAGCTTTGCTCTTTAATCACTTCATGGAGAAATCGAGCCTGTAACTGCTGACTGAAGATGTCCTTGTTGTTTTAAAAGCAGGGCAAATAAATATTCACTTGCAACTTGCCCCTTGAAAGGGATCTCTGCATTCACCAAATGTTCCTGATTAAGCCTCTGAACTAGTCGAGAATCAATAAGCCTCTGAACTAGTCGAGAATCAAAATGGATAGTTTTAGTCTGGTTCTCCAGAGGACTCAAAATATGAAACTAATTTACATCTGGATTTAAATGCTTGTTCAGAATAACATTCTGCGTGCAGATACATCCAAGCAATGCGTGGATGCATGGGCAAGTGAACAGGGGTTAAAAATGGGGCTGGACCACAGGCTCAGGGCATAGCCTGCTGTCTACAGCACTGACGGCTGCACTTCTCTCACTAATTAGACTTTGATCAGATTAATCATGTATGCAGTCCTACTGAATGCAATGGGACTACTGCTGGGGACAAAAATAAAAAACAAGTTTAAGTGCTTCAGGTGGTTCAGATTGTCGATAACTAGAGCCAGAACCTTTCATATAGCAACTCAAGAGGGAGAAGCTACCTTCTACCCAGCAATTCCATACCTATTACTACACCAGAACCATTAGGATTGTTATACAGTGAATATCCCTGAAACAGCAAAGTATCATTATAATGGATTTTTTGTTAAGAGTTCATAGCATTCATAAGCCTATTCACACAGCAATGTGCAGCCATAAAGCTTTGAAGAGTGGGGTTTAGAAAGTGGAAAAGTAGCACAAAGGTAATTCAATAAGATGTTGGTCTCACAAACAGTATCAAAAGACTAACTTTTACATAGATTGTGACATTTACTTTCAAAGCTAAGAAGATTTTTCTTGTTCATATTATTTTCATTAGGAAGCTGCACTTGTTATGGATTTTTTTCTCACTCAGGCACAGATGAATGAGACAAACCCCCAGGTATTTAAAACATTAATATAATGGCCTGATAGCCTGTAAATAAACCTTTGTCAATTTGTCATTTGCTATAAGTGTCTCTTTTGTTAAACCACCATTTTTTTAGGTCATCTCTGCAGTTTAATCCAAAATAGCTGTAACAGGTACTAGCCCTTGAACATAAGCATCACCTACAGGTGTAGGAAGCAGATGGCAGGTTTGTTCTTTCTACTCTGCCATGAGGATCTTTGCACCTTTTAAAAGGGATTTCATGCAACCTAGGATAGGGTCCACGTTGTTATTAATGCGAAAATAAATTAAATTTGCTTTGAAACAACCTAAATACTTAGGCAGATCCCACTATAGAGGCTACCAAAGGCACTGCTGCCAGTTTCCTTGTACTTTATAGTGGTCTAGCCATTTGCATACTTGTTTAGTAACAGACACATACAGATCAGGGGGTTGGAACACCTCTCCTATGAAGAGAGGCTGAGGGAATTAGGTTTGTTTAGCCTGAAGAACAGAAAACTTTGGGAAGACTCTGTTGTGGCCTCTTCTCAATTAATTCTTAATTTAATTTAATTAAATTCTTAAAGAGGGCATTCAAGAAAGATGGAGGAAGACTTTTTACCACAGACTGTAGTGATAGGACAAGAGGTAATGGTTTTAAAGTAAAAGAAGGTAGATTTGAATTTGATAGAAGGAAGAAATTCCTTATGATGAGGGTGGTGAGACACTGGAACAGGTTGCCTGGAGAAGCTGTGGATGTCCCATCCCTGAAAGTGTTCACAGTCGGGTTGGATGGGGCTTTGAGCAACCTGATCTAGTGAAAGCTGTCCCTGCCCATGGCAGGAGGGTCGGAACTAGATGATCTTTAAACATGCCTTACAACCTAAACCATTCCATAAATCTATGATTTTATGATGCTACCTCCTTCTAGCCCAACAATTATTTATTTATTCTATGTACAATGCAACAAATTTAATAGAACAGCTTGAAAGAACACATCTGAGAGTGTGCTGGTGAGTTACAACATCTACCAGGTGACTGGTTGTGTCAGTATCATTCTCAAAGCATGGAAACTGAATCTGGTTATTGCATGTTCTTGGTGATCTACAGGACAGATGGCAAGATATTGGCCATTGTCTTATCTAATCTAACTACTGCTGTTTTCTTTTTCTTGAAAACTGTTATGGTGGATAAAAAGCTACTAGTAGAAGGTTCAGGAGTTTAATTCACATGCAAATCTCCTGATTTTCTGCATTTCCTGATAGGTATGTGGCTTAATCCTCTCTGTGCCCCTTAGGCAGTTCCCTGGTCAGCATGCTAGTTTTATGGAGGATCTCTTATATACACCCCCCCCCTGCTCATTGAATGGGTAACCTGTATGGTGAACTTCTCTGAGGCAGCGGACAGCCAAACAGTACCCAGAAGTGCAGGTACTAGACCTGTCAAAATGGGAGGCTTATGTCAATTTATAGGGTTAGCCTTAACTGTCTTCCCTGAGTCAGAGCAACATTGGAATCCAAGCCTTGTGACTACTGTGCTACTGTCATAACCAAAGGACTATCCATCCTTGCCCTTTGGAAATTCCATATTGACACATATAGACTTGGTTAATCAGCTAGTTAGTGTGACAGTGAGTTTTTTAACTAATAATAAGTAGAAGAAAGTTACTGTCAGAAATAGTGCTTATGAATCATGTCCCAGTTATTCTAACCACGTTGGTGAGTTAAGGCTAAAACAGGATACACCTTGAATGGGTTGTATCTGAAGGAATAATCTAGGTCACAAATAAGTAACCTACTCCAAGGCCCAAAGTATCAGAACTTTTGAAAAAAACTGACAAATTCTGAAAGCATGCAAACTTTGATAAAGATGCCTATTTCAGGCAAAAGTATAGGCAGGCAGGCTGATGTTAGGAGTGAAGGAATTCATGACAGTTTGCCCAAACTTCCTCTCATTTCTTAAAAAATTTGAAATCAGAGCAACTCAACACTTCATTATCTGATAGACCCTCCACTCACCAGTCACATCAGCATGCGGATTCCCAAAGTGCTGATTCCAGAGATGCAGCATACTTGTCCAAGCCATTATGAGTATCAAGAAGCGTTTTATACAACATGCTATTGGAACTAATTTCACACACGATGTCACGTTCATCCTAGGCATATTTGGTGGCAAGAGTTCCCAATAAATTATAAGGCTAGAGAAGCCTAAAGAAAAGGAGTAAGTCCTTCGCTGCAGAGGGACTAGCATTTTCTTTTTCTAAAGTTATGACATTTTGCCTTTGGATGATTTTCTTGGCAAATACTATAGACCAGTGTCAGAAGGGGAGGAGAAAAACAAAGACTGTGCAATACTTTATATTATATGCATCACATGGTGCCTTTTGGTTCAGTAGACATAAACAGCTTTAAAGTTCAAGGCTAATTCAAATTGGATTTTAGAAATACAAAGTCTTAAAACATTTGCACCAAACTAAAGGATTACACTCTTATCTTATCCTTATAAAAGCTTTCAAAAAAAAATCTGGTAGCTCAGATTTTAAATTGGGTCTTCAAAACCCTCTTGTCTGTAGCTGTGTCATCTGCTTGGTTGCCTATTGTCAAAAGGTAAAATGTCTTATAGAGAGAAGGATTTGCATAAATTGCTATCACCTGCTGGCCATCCCAGGTTAATGAAAGTGGGAGAAAAAAATAAATGCATGATGCCTTTGAGCCTAATCTTTCTTGACTGCTTCTGTGCCAAAACAGATGAGAGAAATATTACTGTGGTCGTTGTCTTAACTTGCAGATCATTTACAACCTGGGCCTAGTCTTGCCCTTTGCTATCATTGAAATCTTGTATCTCCACCTACTGAAATCAGTCATCAGAGGGTGGAGGAACTTTTTCATAGTACAGATGCTTTTAGCCTTCTCCTCCCTGCATGCAGCAGAAAAGATGTAGCACAGGAAACTGTGGGAACCAGCTGTACTAAAAGAAAATTATCCCTCAGTGGTTGGAGTAGAGCATACGCAGCATTTGGACAATCAGGCTAGAAATAACACATGAACAAAAAACATATTAGGCAGATGCTCATACTCTAAGTTAATTCTGCGTCTGGTAAAGAGGACTTGAAGGGGCAATCTATAGCAGTGCACAGCTACCTAAGGATAGTTACAGAGGTGGAAGAACCAAACTCTTTGCAGCAGTTTTAGATGACATACTGAGGACAACAGTCATCAGCTGTGGCCTGGGAGATGAAGATAGCCCAAAGAGGCTGTGGAATCTCCACCCCTGGTGGTTTTCAAGACTTAGGAGGACCATACCAAAACTGACCTGTTGGCAATTGCTGCAGTTTGAGCTGGAGATTGGCCTAGACCTGCTCATATTCCTTCCAATCACCATTTTTTTGATCCTATATAATGCTGAGTATGAAAGTTAACGCAGTGAATATAACTATTTACACAAAAGATAATTAAAAGTACAGCGAGCAATAATTTTGTTCAGAGGGTTAAAGAATGGTTCTGACAATTTATTACAGCATAAGGTCTTTTACCAGCCACGTGAAATGAATTGTTTTTTATAGTGTCTGTTCTTTCCTGTTTAGAAAATTCACAGGAAACTACCATTAATATTCATAGGGATTTTATATTTACATCAGAAGAACAAATCACAAAATAATAGTCAATGTTCACCTACAGATAAGTCTTATTTCAAAAGGAATCTCCACACTGCACTCACTTGTCTAACAAAGTTTCCCAAGTATTTAGACTTTCCCATGTTTACTCCCTTTTGTGCAGAAGAAGAAAGGGGAATTTGGCTTATTGTGGAGGACTTTTAAACAGCTGTGAGACTGACCACAACATTGCCTAGAAATCTCAGAGAAAAAGTCACTGCACTTCTGCCAGCCTATTCTGTTTGATGTGCTATACCAAATATATTACGACATATATCAAAACACATTGACCTATGAATTATTACAATAGTGAAACCCTGGATTATGCACTGTATAGTTGATCTATCCATGAAAACAGTGTTTGATGTACATGTGCATTATTGCAGATGGGCAGATCAACTATGTTGTGCTGATAGTGCCACTCCGTTTATCTCAAGTGCACCCAGCTCACTGCACATGCAATGCAATGCAATGCATGTATTTCTTTCAGGGAAAGATCTGTAGAAGACTTATACCTGACTATACAAACGAGTGTAAGAAGCAGTCTTGTAATACATGCAGTGCAAGAGATGCTCACAGAAGGTTAATCCATTCTCAGAAGTTGCTAAGTAACAGTACCCTGAGCTCAGGATCACTAATTACTCAACAGCTCATCTCCAAAGACTTTGACTTGTGTTTTATTGGCTGAACATCACTATTTCTTGATAGTCTATTTGGGCAGTATGGGTTGAGGGGGGAAAAGAAAGCACCCAGTTAATTTAAATCAGCAGAATCTGACTTGTCTCACAATTTTGAAGTTTAGATTAGCATTTCAGTAAAAACTCCTTAGTAATGAGAAAATGACTTCTGGACCACTATATACTAATATGCCAAAGATTCACTCCAGCTACAATAGCACTGTCTCTTTAGAATGCTCAGAATTCATTAGAAGGCAGGTGAAGTAAATTTGATTTTGTCAAGCTATCATGTGAGTGCAGTATTACATAGAGAATGGAGTGCACTTGTGTTTTGCATATCCTAGGTACATCGTTTTGATTTGCAGAAGGTTATTTTCTAACTGCCAGGGATTTTATTTTTTTCCCCCTTTTTAAAAGAAAGAATCAATCAAGTCCCCTCCCAGCACACAGGTAAATAAATTTGTACCAGCAACGGGATTAAGGTCAAAAACATAACTAACATTCCTCTGTAAATACCCAAGATTAAAATAAACGTATTTTTATTAATGCTGTTAGAAATCTCTCCACAATTTGAATGCCTTGACATTTGAACAATGATAATCTTTCTGCCTCTGAGATGTGCATTTTTGTTAGCAAATACTGTAATACATGGCTTTAGGATTCAAAATAAAGTTCTAGGAAACCTTTACATAAATTAAGAACAACGCAAAAGCCAAAGATCCTGCATTTGGTTCACAGACACCATTCTAATGTTAGGGAGTAATGATGTACAAAACAGAATATTAGCTAAAGCTTATTTGGTGTAAACATAATAACTATTTCAAAAGCATTTAGAAACAATATAAAAGATACCGATTCATGTAAAACATAATGAACATGCAGTTCCTTGTAGTGAAAAACGTTTTACAAGAGTTTGGCAGAGAGCACATCTGTAACTGAAATAAAAATCAGCAGAATTTGTTGCATAACTTAGACATAGCTTTATCCTCTTCTATTCAAATTAATACATGGGTTAGCAATTTATATGCCAAGTCTCAGCTCTCAGGGATTAGAAACAGCTGAGGTATACTGCAACATTGAGGTTTATGAAGTGAAAATGCTGACAGACTCAAATAAAATGGCACTGCTGCTACATCAGGTGGGAAACTTGATCCATGAACTGTTACTGGAGGGGTGTAAGTGTCTGAATCCATAGCTTCAGTGTAAAGGGTTCCAGTTTGCCCAGAGGGTGTTGCCTAGCCTATATTTCTTCGTTTACAATACTCTTCAAACTAATATTGTACCTTAAGTGAGCTTCAAATCAGCTACTTCTAGAAAAAGTATGCTGTAGTGGATCACCAGCACAAGGCTTGCATGACAGCTGAGCCTGCTTAACACCTTAAAGAAGGGATTAACAAATGTATTTTCTCAAGCACTGTGTGTGAGCTTCCTTCCTTCTCCTTCACTTCTGCCTCAGGATTCACAGCACTGTGGTCCCTGCCCTGCTTTGATGCCCCCAGTGCCCAGCACACCTGTTTGTGGCAACCAGCTCTCCAATTCAAAGGCATCCCAATGAAAAGGACGTTCTTCCTAAATACAGGGTTTTTTTGCTGTGGCCTCTGCCATAGCTGAAATGCCTAGGTTATGCAGAAGCTCATGGCAAGACCTCAGGCTAATCCCTCTGGATGCGGGTGTTGTGGCTTTCACCCTGTAAAGCTTGTTGTCAGTCATTTTACAGTGCAGCATGTTGCTCTCACTGAGGAGCTCTTCTCAGTGAGTCCCGTCCATCCTGGGAAGTTGTTAAGGAAAAAACCAGCCACAGTCACTGTATTTAATCCCCACAGAGATCATTACATTTTACTGTTTCCTCAGGCCATGGCTAAATAGGGCTTGTGGTGCCTTGGGACTATAAAGATGCATTTTTCTTTCATGGCACATCTCTGCTTCCTACAATACTTCCCCAAAGTACAAAAAAGTTGCAAAATAAAAACAAAATAGGAGGAAGTAGACTCCAAATGCTGTACTAAGTGTGAAATTCCCCGAGGTGTAAGGTAATTGCAGCACCTAGCTGTCATGGTAACAGGCATGACTGCAATTAATAAAATTCAAAGTGTGCTATACGTGGAAGACGTTAGGTAGAAACCTCCACGAGCCTGTTTGTTTAAAGTCACTCCTGCCTTCCTGCTTATCCCGGCTGAAAACTTGCCTGATGCATCTCAGCCAGGCATCAGATTGTCTTCAGAGATTTCAAACCTTTGTGCAGAGCCACTGCCAGACCTTCATAAACAGAATGATACTAAACTTCTCTGCACCAAGGAATAATACTGAACACTTGTAATTTGGAGAACACAGCCTTCAGGTTTCTATAATGTGTGCTTGTGAATACCGGGAACTAATTTAATATTGCGTAAACCTCCTTTCACCGCTCGGCTTTATAGCCATCACATCAGCATGGTTTTCTAGCCAATGTCAGGCTGCCCTGGAACTGAGAAAATCAATGAAGGTTAAAATCGCACACATGAAGGCATTGTGTTGATCTGCACTGCCATTAATTTAAACCATTTGGGGAAGCTAAAAAGCAAGCCAATTATTTTCTATTTGCAATTCTACTGTACATCTAACACACAGAGCAATACCTAGCATAAGGAAATGTAAACCTGTCAGTTTACTGCTAAGTGACCCAGCTTATACAGATGCAATTAGAAAGTTATTAAACCAGAGTCCCTTTAGCCATGGCTTCAGCTGAACAGCTCTGCTACTAATACTATCCATCAGATTGCATCCATTTATAGCTTGAGCACTATCACTTTTTCATAGCATTTAATATCATTATTCCTAACAATCAACCAGCATATGCTGTTTTGAGCATTAATCCTTGCCTGCCATTGACTACTTATAAACACAATATAAATTAAAATTAAAAGAATGATAGCACTATCCTTGTAGGTTTTGATTGGGAGGCGCACCCTCTCTTTCAGCTGTACAGGTGCCAAGGGCCAGACCTGCTCTCTCCTGACCAGTGCCTGAGGCTGGATGGACCACATGGCATGGCTGGATGTGGTAGCTCACCCGGGGTGACGTCCCACCTGGGGTGCAGCACTCTGCCGTGTCACCTGCAGGTGAGCTGGTGAGCACCTTGACAGCTGTGTGGTAACAGTGATGCCTTCCCTGGATGCCTTTACACCTCCTTTCAAGTCTGTGGCTAAAAGAGAGCAAAGTTTAGGAGAAATCGGCCAGGTAACCCTTACATCAAGGTGCAGCTCATTTTTTTCTGGGAGAATTCTTGCCCCATATCCATCCTTTCTGTGAACAGCCCATAGGATCACAGAGGGAACCTGATTCAAAGGGCAAGTTAAACATGAGAATTTGTGCCACATAACCAGATACTGGGTCTCCTCTGTCTAGTCCTTAAGAAAGCTGGAAACTTGTCCCCAGGGAAGATGTTCTTATTCCACTGATCCCTCCAGACATTTCTGAAATTCACGCCTCTACACAGGTCCATACAAGAGTTCATTAGATCCACAAAAAAAAAATCTTCAAACTAGGTTCAACTGGAATGCAAATGAAGGCCCGTGGCAAGAAGACAAATTCCCTCTTTCTTGAGTTAACTTCTGTATTTTCGTCCGTACTGACTGATCTGTATTAGCATGAGAAACAGTATAAGAAACAATAAGAGTTGCAGCTCTTTTTAAAATCAGGTATTTTCATGACTCCCTGCTTTATCTGTGGGAAAGTACATTTACTAGGGATTAAATCTAGAAACATCCAGGCTTCTGAGTTTGTACTGCATGCAATAGTTTAATTAGGTAATGGTACATCAGTATTTTTAGGAGAACTTTCATTTATTACATGGAAGCGATCATAAAAGTTGAATGAGCTCTGGAAATAACTTGTTCTTTTCTGAGACTATTCAAAACCTCATCTTTATTTTTAGATTTAAAATCTATCTTAATTTTAAACTGTATAGATACACTGTACTGTACTTAGAGCATATATAATTAGAAATGAGAAGTCTAGATTGCTGTAGATCAGGAGCTGTAAAATTTTCCTTAAAACTGACAGTTGCCTTGAATGTGGTTTACCATTGAAGACAAAATATTTCTTTCTAATAAAATGGCTTCTCAAATTCTTTCAGGTACGATCATCCATCAGCTGGGTCTGCTGGATCTAACTTCAATTCTGTAGATATCTAGACAAACAGAGATGGAGGAATCCTCCTCCTTTATTAGCCTCTACTCTATTCTCACAGCCTTCCTTCCTGCATAGGATGTGGTATTGAACTCTGCCTTGGTTTCAGCTGGGATTATTTTCTTCCTAGTGGTTGGTGCAGTGCTGTGTTTTGGATTTAGTATGAAAATAAGGTTGATAATACACTGATGTTTTAGTTGTTGTTAAGTCATGCATATTCTAAATCAAGAACTTTTCAGGTTTCCCATACTCTGCCAGTGAGCGGGTGCACAAGAAACTGGGAAGGAGCAGAGCCAGGACAGCTCAGTTCGAACTAGCCAAAAGCATATTCCACAGCATAGAATGTTATGCTCAGTATATAAACTGGGGCGAGCTGGCCAGGGCCTGTCGATCGCTGCTTGGGGACCGACTGGGCATCATCGGTGAGTGAGTGGTGAGCAATTGTATTGTGCATCACTTCTTTTTTTTTTCCCTTTGGGCTTTTTTATACACCTCTCTCTCCTTTTCATAATTGTTATTGTTATTATAATATTTTATTTTATTTAAATTATGAAATTGTTCTTATCTCAACCCACGAGTTTTACTTTTTTCCTGATTCTCCTCCCCGTGCTGCTGGCAGGTGGGATGGTGGTGGCACGGTGGACTGAGCGTGATACTTAGTTGCTGGCTGGGGTTAGACCACAACATACTCTAAGCCCAAAAGGTTACATCAACTACTTGTGACTGTACCCATAGGTCCAAGGCACTGACAGTCTTGCTCCTACCATACATCTGTGGAATTTCTTTTGCTTTGCTAGATACCGCAGAAACTGTGTTTCTGATCATGTAGCTTTCTATACTGATTTATCTGACAGCTTCCTCATTTAGACCTAGGCTTTTTTAAAATGAAAGTATTCAGCTCCTATACCCCAAAAGTATGAAACACTAAGGTACAAAGAGAAAGCCTGTGTTTCTTAAAGCATGTCTTAGAAAAGACTGCAATTTCCAGTGAGTAAGGCTCCCCAGCATTATGCAGTGGAAGATCTTAGAAATAACAAATCAAAGAAGTTATGCAGTACTAGAACACTAATAACTGCACCAGTACCATAGGTTTTGAAGCATTAAGAAGTATATGTGTACTTTCTTATGAGAAACATTTAAGCGCATACTGAAAATATTAATGTGGAAAAAAACAGTATAGAAAAACCTCAGCGTATGGACTGCTTTACTGGAGCAGGCTGTCTTTAACAGTGGAGAGCAGCAATCTTTAAACACAGAAGTGAGCAATCTTAATTGCCCTGACTCTCGAAATAACAGCAAAACTACAGCACAGACCACAATATGGCATGATTTTAACTAAGCTGCATAAAGTTCTTGCACTGTTGGCTTACCATTACATGATCTTAGATGAGGCATGTATCAGAAAACAAAATTCTGGTAAGAGGAAAGTCTCTTTTTCAATTTCTATTTGTTGAATAGTGATTGCATTGGCACTGAAGATGCTAAGTGTCTTGCTGGATTAGATGTTTTGTGGTTCCTTATTATATAACATTTGACTATATATATATATATATAGTCTAAATGTTTTATAAGAAAAGGACACAAAGGGTTCTATCCGAAAAGAACTCCTGAGCCTGTATATTACCCCATTATAATCCATATAACCAGGTCTGACCTAGTGTGGCAACTTGCTGATATATCGCCGTAACAACTACGTATACACATTGTAACACAGTTCAGGCTATTACCAATAAAAGCCAGTTATCTGGCCTCTGACATTTATACAAGCCATAAATATCCAGAAATAAGAAAGCTAGATCCTGCTTTCCTACTTCCTGTCTTCCTAATGATGCAGTTTTTTTCAAACTTGCTAACAAGAGCTATCGAAGAGCTGTTCAGCTCTATGCAGTCATTGTGCACATTTCCATTTACCCAAAATAAATGCAAAACTTCCAGTGAAGCCCTTTAACAACAATTTTTTCCCTCTGTGTTTTGTCACCTCAGTTATACTTTCTATGTTGTAAAATAAAAATTCTTAGGTGACCTCATACAAAATAGTCCAGTTTTGATGTTTGTATCGGGATCTGCTTCCCTCCTAGGAATCCCTTATAGTATAAAGGCAAAACTGGTACAGGAGACCAAAATTGTTTGGGTTTTTTTTTCATACTTCAGCTAAAACATTGTAAAATAAAAAATAAATGTATAATAAAAATAATATTTTTTAAAATTTTACAAAGTAAGAATGTAAGTTTTTTAAAAAAATCCCAAATGTTCTCTATACTGGGCATACTTTGACATATTCTGTTCTACAGCAACTTCAGCCACTGCAACTGTCTTCCAAAGTCTGCACAGGCATCCATGAAAATTTTAAATACTTCCATTCAGCCTTGGCACAGCAGCTCCTAATAGATGCACTTGGGTAGTTTAATACATTTACTAAAACATTTTAAGTCACTCGGTTCAGATAAAATCTGTGTAAACAGAGACAAGCCTCATGTGCCATACCTAAACTGTTCAATCTCAGCAGTCTGATCTCAGCACCAAAGCTCACATAAACGTGCCCAACCATCCTGATTTAAAGGGCTGGTGGTCACATGCAACTCATACCCATCCTAACTTGGGGCATGGGGTAATGAGCACTTGGAGAACTATACCTATTTTAACACTTCAATACAAGCCTTGCTGCCTAACTTGATTGCCACAGTCACAAATGTGGGCTTGTAGCTGTAAACCCCACTGATCAGGCCTGGCAAAGCCACAGCCCAAAAGACAAAACTGCACTCCAGATCAACGGGGATTTACTTAAGCATAAAGGCTGTGTGTAAGGATGGTGAGCAGCAACCTATTGCCTACCCAGGGCTGCCTGCACATCTTCCCAGGTGAACAGTCACTCTCTACCAAGTTAGGTGGAGTGGTTATCACCCAAACACAATTTTAAACTAGCAGACAAACAGGAAACAAGTAACTGTATGAAGATTACCCTAGGAATTTTTGTCCAGCTCTGGAGCTGGATGAAGCCTCAACCACTAGCTTCAGACCCTAACATTTCCTATTGTGGGTGTCCCTGTTCATGTGTCCTTGGTTTTTATGTCTTGTCCTGTCTTCTGTGCCACCATCCTCATGTTTGTTCCTGCACTGCCTGCATTTGTTCCCAGGCCTCATCCTATCTTGCTGGTATTTAAAATCCTGACCTCATACCAGGTTCTTGTCTTGCCCCTTCGTTTGACTCTTTCATGATTTCTCCAGTTCTTGGTCTTTGTCAAGGTTTGCCTTGATGACTTCTTCACTCTGATTCAACTGAGTTTAACCAACAGGCAGGGCCACCCGCATCCCAGTCGTGACAAACTGAGTCAGACTACAGCTTGCTGCATCTGCTTCCACCAAGTTTGAAAGGCCTGACTACTCTAAACATAAAAGAAACTTGTGGAGACTGGGAGGCTCTACACTCTGCTCGGTGTCATTTTTTTTTTATTGAATGTAACATGATGAATTTTGGGAATGGCACATCTGCTCTCCTCCACAATTTAAAGGGGAATGTTGGAGGCAAGTTGAAGGAAGAAAAATGTATCAAAGGCTATTAAACACAAAGATACCATCTGTGGTTCAGGAAGTCTCTGGACTGCAAATCACTGAAAGCTGGGGAAATACATCAGCAAAGTGTCACTGCACATCGGCCCCACTCCACCCTGCTGTTGCCTGCAGTTGGATGCAGACTTACATGGTCCAAGAAAGATATTTTTATGTTCTCGGGTAGCCAGGGGAAAATCATCATCAACATTTATCATCAACTGTATTTATTGGGGGGAGTCTGGAAAACTGAAGGCAGGACTCCTACCATCTGCTTAGTAGAGCCACAGCTTCAAGTACCTCTGCAATGGCCTGAATGCCAGAGAACTGACTGATGACACCAGTAGACATTTTCCAGAACAGCAATATCCCGGTGTGAGTGTCTCCCCATAAAGTTTAAGGTAGTGCCTTTCCAAAAGACCTGCCTTCTAGTCAGAGAAGATGGTGGCGGTGGGAAGAGGCCAGAAGGCCAAGCACCCTGTGAGAGGGAAGGCAAGAGGGGACCTGCAGAGCCCACTGGAGTAACTGAGGGAGGGAGAAAAGGGGACAACCAGAGTAAAACACACAGAGCTCCCCCAGCCAACAGCATATGTGTCTTCTGTGTGGGTTAGACACACCACAGAGCAAGCAGCGCCCCAGGCACGGAGGGAAAGCTGAAGGTTTAAGGCCTCCATAAGCAAAGGAGGCCTGAAAGCACAGCCCCTGAGCTGGGCCGTGAGCTTGGGTGACAGATGCCCTGATTGATGAACCTCCCAATAGATGGTATATCTCCCCAGGGTCAGGAGATGTCACTCCTTGAAGCCCCTCTAACAGGGGGTGCAGAATCAAATAACACGTTGTGGAGACTTGCTAAAAGGGTAAAGAAGATTGCTCCATTTCTGAACAACCTGCAAAGTATCACAGTGCACTGGACTGTGTGCTGATGGAGTGGTGGAGCCTGTTTCGGCTTGTAGTAAAGAAGAAGATCGGGCAGGACTCGAGCTGGGCACCTGAGCCCTAATCCTGTCATTTCTGAAAGCAGATGTATTCCTTTTATGCCCTGCATGTGCTCGCTGCCCAGTCCAGGCCCCAGGCGCTGAGGAAGGCAGTGTGCTGAGGGACACAGCCAGCAGGCAGGGGGTGATGGCTGCAGGTGAGACCCCACGGCACAGGCAGCTGAGGCGTACCCCTGCCTGGAGCTGTCTGGGGGTGACCTGAGCATCTGGCATGTCTATCCACAGCAACGTTCTACATCATTTGACCAAAATACTCTCTTTTCTCCCTCCGTGTGACTCTGTGCAGTGACCTAGTGGACCCCTAGGAAAAGTCCAGATCCAATGCAATTAGCGCAAACATCAGGAAATGTCTCCCCATCACACCGCTCCATATAGCCAGGGCACAGCTTGAACATGTTTGTTCTGTGCAAAGCTTTGGGAGAATTTGCATTAGAAAACAGAGACAAATGGAAATTTTGGCTTTTGCTACTGTTTTTAAGGGAAATGTCACCCAAAGAGCTATTTACCTATTATCTAGATTCTGGTGTTGATAATGCTAGCTGTGCAATATGAATTTTTAGAATTTATTTTAAAGCAATATTAGGAAATGCATTTTGCACTATGTAATTTTATTAATAAATTTGCTTGATGTTTATTTATTCTTTTCTTGCTGTAATCATACTTCTGATGCTGCATACATTTACAATGAAAAAAATGCATTTTCAAATGTCTTTAACCTGGTTTTATGATTATTTGTTAATCACAATCCATTAAAACCTTAAGGTTTTGAGTGGAGGAATTTTTTGGGGCTTTTTTCTTTTTTTTAGAATGGTCTGTTTTGCTTTAGTTGGCACACTAAAAAGAAAAAAAGTAATTTGGGTTTAGTATGTAGAATTTAACTAAGCTTTATTTATTTTATTGTCAGAAGTAATAATAGGGAGTAATTTAAGTACTTTGAAGACGTGCATTTAGTGGTCTTTGAAGCATAATCCCATTAAGATTAATAATGAATTACATCTGAGAAAGACTATGTCCCTTAATGCTAATGTCTTTTGCAAGGTGGATAAATCGCTCAATTTAACAGCAAAGACAAATGTGCAAAGGAGCTGTAGTTACACTGGCTTATTTGATGTTGGGAGGTTCTCGTTTTAGTGGTGGTGGTTTTTGGTTTTTTTTTGTTTTGTTTTTTTTTTTGTTTTGTTTTGTTTCTGTCTAGAAGACCCAGAGACTCATGGTCATTGAAAACGTTTGAGTAAAGCCATACCCAGGGATGACCAGCTCCCTTGAATAATCACCATCCACTTCGCATGACTGCAAACCTTGCTGGTAATAGTTCCACCATTGCTGAAGACTTCAGTTTTCCCAACAGGTCTTGGTCATGGTGTGCACAGAAAGCCTGAAGCAGCCAAGATAGGCTGAAGAGCTAAACGATGAAGAGAATGTAGGTGGCCTAGTTTTAATTAGGAGCATGGTTTGTTGAGCCAAAGCGTCCCATATGGTCTTTCGCAGAAACCAGTGTTCAGGATACCGACTTCAAACTTCATTCAGTGGTGCTGCAGTGCTCCAGAGGGGAAAGACTCTGCTCCTTTTCCTGGAATAGCATAATTTTTTGCAGCATGCATAGCTATGAAGTAAAAGGTAGATAGATGTAAAATATGGCCTGGCTCTTTTAAGAGCAAGAGGGATGCACCCAAGGACTGAAACAAAGCCTACAAAGCAAAGCACGAAATTATGGCTCACACTAGCCAGACCATGCCAAGGAAGAAGCAATGTCCCTTCAGCCTCCTTTCAGGTCCAGCCTTGTAGCAGAGACCAGGTGGGACAGATCTCTGTTCCCACTCGTGTAAGAAAAACATCCCTGGCAGGACACCAGGCAGAACCTCCTCCTGTACCCTGCTATTACGTGTATGACAGGCAGCTAAGCCTTCATCCTGCTTAATTTATAAGAGCTAACGAGATCATGTAACACACTGGTACAACCACAAAATCAGTGCTGCTTTGTCCAGGAAATAATGGTATATGTCGTTTCTGATTACAATCAGTTCAAGGGGGCAACAAACCTCACAGGTATGTGCAACCTTCAAAGCACCTATTAAAAATATATTTTTATGTTGTAATTCCTTACTAAGATAGATGCATTGATTTCTTTCCCTCACATCTGAGAAGCAATTGCACATACTTATATTCAGAAGAATGCACATAATATATTAGAAAAACTAAGCATGAAGAATCAGTTTAGATTTCACTGAATATGAATTTGGGGAGAAAAATAATCCCTCCACCTTCTCACTACTAATGCAGTAGGGTTTATTTTTGAATGAAGGCAATATGAGCTTAAATTAAATGTCAAATATAATTTAACATTAAAGCATGAAGTGTCTGAGTGTGTGCGTGTCAAAACTAGAAGCTTTTCTGAGTGGTTAATTGCTATCTACAAAATAATAACCTATAAAAAGATTTCTCATTTTCAGTAGTGAGGCTTAAATTTACTGTACTGGAATAATACTAACAAAATAGAGCTTAGAAGCCTTTTTAGTCACCCATGCCACATGAAGACACACAATGCCAAATAAAAACATCTGCAATCTGGCTGCCTACTTCTCTGGGAGATGTCTAGACTCCTTTTATAATCAGCAATGAGAAATAGGCACTTCTAGGCTGCAGTTCATCTTGTCCTAAACTAGATATCTAAAATAGGCCAGAAGAATCACATCTGAAAAGTGCCTATTTCTCTCCACTGACCGTAAAGGAAGGCAGGAGTGATTAGTTCAGAGGCACAGAGCTACAAGGCAATGTGTAGTTTTGATCATTTTCTGCCAACAGGACCAACTGACCAATGCTGCAATTATATTTTTTTTCCACTGACACCTGAGAGGTAACTACTGTTAGTGTTAGAAAGTGACTGCTTTATGCAACATGCCACCCACTTTACAAAGTAGTGAAATCCTTGCCAAAACAACCTCCAAGCCTGAGATTTTTAGTTCTAGGGCTGAACTCTGCAAAAGCATTACAACAATCAAAACAGCTAAAACTGAACAAAACCATCCCAACAGGAAGGCCTAACCTTCCATGCATTTGTACAACTGCTTGATTCTAGCCATACAAATAGTCCTACAGGGTAGATTCAGATGACTTTTTAAATAAGTTGTTGGCTATAAGTGGGCAAAGGTCTGTATGCTGTAGTACAATGGACTGGCTGGAAACCTCCAGTAAGTCAGCTGAGTTCTACTGGAAGGAAGGGACAATAGGGGAAAACAAAACAAATACATGCTTTTTATATCGGTATACTTCCTTGTCATGGGTAACTTATGACTTAGCTTTTTTTTTTTTTTTTTTTTTTGGGGGGGGGGGGGGAGGGGGGAGCAGTATTCCTAAATATGTAACAGCATAAATAATACAGAAAATCTGACTCAAATCTATTAGGAATGGCTAGACAAAACCCAGATATGTGTGAAGTTAATGGCAAAACTATCAGTGACTTAAATTAATTCACAACTTCAATCCTTTGGCATTTATAACAACTAAAAATCTAAGGTGGTTTCCAGAATATGAAATAAAAATACGTAATTTTAATGTCTCTATAAAACTATTTCTGCTAGAAGGAGGAAAATATCTGAGATCGAAAACAAGGAACCAGTTTTTTAAAGACATTGGCATTGGGCTCAACGAATATAGAAGCAATAAACTATAATTTTCATCATGATTTGTCATTTTTTGTTTGTCTTCAAAGTTACATTTCAGAAGCATAACACAGTTGTCCAATTTCTGTGGGGTGACAGGAGCTTTCCCTGTCGTTCCCATGTCATCTACCAAACATGTTCGTTTGGGCATATCCTTCAACACCGAAGTTTTGATATACAAGTTCACAAGGGTCATGCAAGTCACATGATGGAGAGCATTGAAAGTTAAGCTAACAGAGTAATCTGAACATCAAATATACCTTAAATAATAAGAATTACTATATAATCAGAAAAGCATTGAGTTAGATTTCTAAATGCTAGGTATAACATGGAGTGAGTGATATGGATGAAAGAAATGCAGGCTAAGCAGTCTGGAATCACTAGGGAAGGAGTAAGCAATTCCTGTCCAAACCTTTCCACCAAAGCAGATGCATCTAAGCCCTATGGAGCTGCCTTTTTACGTTAAAAGGAACAACCTTGAAATGTGAGCAAGGCTTAAATCTCATTGAAAGTTACTGTTTTGTTTGTTCTCTTATGTCCAAAGTCAGTGCTGGCAGTGGGCAAGCAGCCTGATATGGGACACGGCCAGAGACATCTCGTGGCTTTGGTAACACAGTCACACACTGTGCGGCCGTTGCCAAATGTGGAAATCTGCTGGAGAGTTTTACACAGTGGCATGAGCCTTGGGCATGGTGCTGACATCCTAGACTGCCTGCCAGCTTGGCCACTGCTTGCCCTCCCTGCAGATCATTGGTTGCCAGCCGTGAGCTGTTTTGAGTGGCTCCCAGCCCCTTCTGCCCGCTGTGTCTGAGATGAGTTGCTGCCATGTTGGCAATGGCATCTCAGCACCATCAGAGCAGCCCTGAACTACCTCATCTGCAGCAGAAAGAGCACGGGTCTTCATTTGCCAACACAACAGTCACTCTTTGTAGCTGGAGAGGCTCCTCACCCCCATGATCTCTGACTGATAACAGCAATGAGGATCAGAGTGTTTTTTCAAGCCCTAGCACTGCATGCACAGAGCACACCTCCCCTGCTGCCATCCCTCCCCTTGACATACCATGGACAAGCACAGAGTGGCTTGGGGTTATTTCATGCTCTCAACTGAGGCCTAAGGTACAAGATGTTGGTGTATTCCTGATTTCTAGTTTGGCTACTAGTAGGAGCTTGCAGATGTGGCTCCTCCTCCACACGTAGCTTCTTTCCAACCTCAGTGCCTTTCCTGCACTGTGACTTCTGCCTACCGTCCACTGTCCTGGCTCATGAAGGGACACAAGGACTATCTGCCCTGTTAACAGGTGCAGCTCCACACCACAGAAAGTAGAAGCAGAAGGCCATGATAATCACGTCTTTCTCATTTCGGAGGTATCCCATGTGTTGATGTGCAACTACTTTTGCCAACTCAAGATAGAAAAAGCCAAAGGCTGATGCTTTGCTGCACTGGGTACAAAACCCACATATTCAGACCACTGAAAAAGAGTGTAACATCCAGGGGATGCCGTAGCACTATGTGGACAGACTTGCATTGAACGAGGGGCAAGAATATCCTTGCGTAGTGACTCCAGCAATTACATTGTGAGAAGAGAAAGTGGGTCAGAAGGAAAGACCTGTGTGGAAACAGTGGCAGATGCGGTAAAACTCTGGCACGGGCAAATGTTACTTAATCTGGCATAAGGTCTGCTGACATCAGTCCAGCCAGGAATATTATCTATTTACTTGTTACTGATTCTGAACTGGTGCAGTGTGGTATAGGGTAATTACTGATTTGTGCCACCTGGTTGCTCCTTTTTCAGCAAAGCACTAAGAGCCCTTTTGCTACTATCCAGCTACAACCTTTGGTTCTTAGGCTACTGTAGAGACCTAGAGGTCTCCACACCTGCTATCTGAAGTCTTCTTACCTGGTCCCATCAGTGCCATTATGCTTCTTTAACATAATCCATTCACCAGTAACTCTGCCTTCTGTGTATTTTAAGTCATAAGGAACATTTTAAGAAATAAATACTTTGCCAACCAAGAGAGGATCTGAACACATTATAATACCGGGCATCATATAAAACAATTTACTTGCAGTATTTGTTGTAGGGTCTTCTATTCTTCTGCAAGTTAAACTCCATCACAAGTAATTAAGAACTTCCTCTGAAACCTCAAGATTTGTTGATTTAGCAGAAAAGATGGGTTGTAACAGCTGAACTCCAGCAATTTTTGCTGAGGTGGTTTAGATGTTACTGCTCTCAGTTATTTTTCCCATCCTTCTGCCAAAGTTACTGCCCCTGGACAGAAGAGCAAACTAAAATGTGGGCCTGTATCTCACACAGCCCCTTCAAACTGCTGAGATATCACTCTGCAAAGTGATGCCCTTGAAGTACAGGCATCCAGTCTTTTTTTGTTGACCCTGATACAGGGCAAAATTGAAAAAGATATCTTCATCAGAAGCTTTAAAAAAAAAAGAAAAGGGATGGGAAAACAAAAATGTATCAAAACTATCTCAGTTTTCTCTCCTACTTGTTCTTACAATGAATTCAAGTCACAGCCTTGTTTCTCTACAACTGTCCTGTCTCTGCTAGTTACTAATTTTAACCAGGGTCCTCCATTACGCGACAAGATGAAAAAGAAAGTTATGAAAGGATGCAAGTCACAGCTTTGCTAAACCTTTTATAGTTTTTAAGTTCCTCAGTCAGCTCCCAAATACCTTCTCTGGTTCTATCACAATTCCAGCACACAGAATGGAAACACAAAGTACGAAACAGATGCAGCTATGTGTAAGAAAAAGCCAAAACCTTATGTCCTCTCTCAATAATCTCTGACTTTCAGAATCTTGCCTGAACATTCATCAAATATTCCCTTTGTCTGTTGTCATCCCTCTTAAATACATAAAGAACTCATTCATGAATGTATAAACTTTTGTCAGTCTCTAAAGTAAATGGAGTTTTCTTTTAAAATGTTTTAAATCAAAATCGCTCAGTACCTGGTGCTCTGTACTGTTATCCTCCTTTCTTCAGAGAGCATGTCTGCTTTTGATCCTTTATTCCAGACTTCTCTCCAGCACAGATTTCTCTGTCAGTTTGGGAGCTGTGCCCTGTGTTAATGTTTAGATGGCATAATTTGATGCTTTCCTGTCTCGCTTTTAAAAAGTATCTCTCTCAAAATTGCTGCTGATAAAGGTTAAAGACACTCAAGGATAATGTAACTGAGGCTTTTGTTCTTCCTCTCCAGCCCCTACCCCTTGCCCCCTTCCCAATATGTGAAGTAACTGTTGATGGGCCAGAAATTCCATTTGAGCTGCATCAAGCTCTGCACCTGTGCACAGGAACAGACTTTGGTCCACGCTGCTACAGAATAAGGGCACAAACTCACCAAGGACTAAAGACAATAGTCCAGTAAAAAGTTTCCCTTCAGTAATCAGAAACCAATCTCTCCATTTCCTACTTGGATGCCCCACTTCATCCCTCATATTGCATGCGGAGGAATTACGATCTTGCTTTGATAAGCCAGTTCTGTTACGCTGTGCAAGGAGACCACCACTTCAGATTCAAAAGTCATCTCATCTCTTCCCAAACCACTTCAACATTCTTTGAACATTGCTTCATGGAATACCTTTCTCTAACAGTTGAATTGTCTTTATTCATCTAGCGAGAAGAGTGGCAACAAGGCAGCAGAGACCAAGGCAACTGTAAGACAGAATGTAGCCAAAAGAGCAAAGAAATCTTTCTCTGGTGTATGTGTGTGTCTCTCTCTTTTTAAAATAAACTTTTGCATTGCACTCAATTTCAGAAAGAGAGAAGTCTCTGTTAAGAAGCAATGGAGAACTCTGAGAGTAATTGGAAATGTGTCCTTCTGCAGCTCCTATTCACTGCTGGTGTTCAGCAATAAAAAGAGAATTGCAACCATGAATCACAAACACTGCCGTGCTGTCTTAATACTCCCTTTCAGGAACTGAAGAGACAAATACCACTTAGTCAAGGAGAAACCCTCATATATCTGATACACCTCCAAATGCTCTGTGATTAATCTTTTTCCTTAAAAACAAACAAAACAATACAAACACTGGTTGAACAACAAAAAAAATCCCACATCCAACAATCCAGATTTCTAAAGCTTTGATGGAATGAGGCCACTGGTGGGCAACAGTAGAACTTTACATAGAAAAACCCCTAAACACTTTACTAAAGCTATCAAAAGAGCTATTCTTTTAGGTAGTTTTGGAGTAAATAAAACAACACTTATTCCTTTAAGTGATTTGTTTGCATTAAATGATTCATTTGCATTTATTTGTCTAATCCCAGAGAGGTTATTGTGCTGCAGCACACTCACATTCAATTGGGCTATTCTTTAAAGCCAAGTGCTGTGGCTTCTAAAGTGAGAATGTGGATGCTGGATTTCAGCAGAGTTGGAATCCACTACATAAATTGAAAGAGTTTTCTATTCTGTATTGTCCGTATCATGCTTGTTTGCTGAAACAACACCAGCGTTTCAGCAGTGGGAAGTGGGTAGCCTGGGGAGCAGGAGGGATTCCTGACATGCTGCACGGCCCTTTGGGAATCATTGTGAGATGCGTTAGCAAAAACACTGGTGGCTGCCACTGGTCTTGCTATGAGCATGTTTTGAACAGCTTCCATAAGCCTCTCCAGGATTATGAACCCGTAGTGCTTAATCAGCAGGTAGTAAGAGTTTCAAGAGCAGATCCCCAGAGTCAAGCGCACCCTTCATTCTTCAAGGTGGGACTTGAGTTTTTGGTTAGGCTGGCTTTCACTGCCATTCCTGCCTACACGCTCTTGCTGCTTCTCTTGTGCCATCACCACTCTTGATCTGGATCAGGGAGCTGAACTGGTAAAAGGCTATAAAAAATATGAAGTAAATATTTTTTGCCCATTTAGCACCTTGAACTGTTTCACCATGATTGATCATGGCTTAATGCAAGAAAGAAAATGGAAGCAGATGGCTGGGGTAGGACAGAAGAAAGTTTTACAGTGGTTTAACTACATTGCTAAACCATACCCTCAGTTTATCTATCTCTCTATAAACAACTCCTTCCCCATGTGCAACTCTTCAGGAGCTGTGGTTGAAAAAGACACGTAAGCGTTAATGCAATCTGAATAAATGGTGGCATTTCGGCAGGGGCAGTGTGGGGGTGAGACAGCCATTACATAATATAATTGGAGATTTATCCATCAAAGCTTTAAATTTTGAGCGGGACAAACTGGATGTCCCAGAAACCAGCGGTTAAACAAACACTGAATTTGTAAACCCATTCAGAATGTGTAAAAAGTATTGTTGTTTTATTACTGTTATTTATCTTGATCGCGTTTGTTCTGCTTAGAAGAAATGAAACACAGGCGCTCTTTGCTTTAATTGCTGGGCCTATTCTTTAGTAAACAATGAAAAGTGATTAGAGATGTTTTTTGGCATGCACAGTCCAAAACCACCTAGTGAGAGTTCAAAGAACAAAGCAAATGCTTATTGGAAGAAATTACTCAGCTAACTAAACTTGTATATCTTTGAGTCAGACATTTTTTCAGCATCTTTACCCCATTTATCAAAGCACAATTACTGTCACTATTGTGTTGTGTCATTAGGCGTAAGGTTACAAGTGCCAGTCGGAATAAAAAAATTGCAGTAATGTTGGCATAATTTTTCATTATCATCTTCATTAACCACAGCTAGTGGGAGTAAGAGTTTATCCTTGCTGTTGTCATCGTCATGACAACGCTTCCAAAGCTTGTCTGCCGAGAGTTCACCAGATACAAAAACCTGAATGTCCTCATTATTCCGCTTCTCACACTCTCACCCATGCCAAGGGTGATCCGAGATGCACAGGGCCCTTGATTTATCCCCTGTGATTTCTCTTGACAGCCTGGTATGGTGTCTCAGCTTAAGGCAATCGGTCTGATTTCACAGTTTAATTACTGCTAATCTGAAGGAGCGTGGCCAATGCTAATGAGCCAGCAGCAATCAAAGCAATAATGGCTAAACTCGTCCTGTTTCATTCTTCTCTTTTTATTAAAACACCCTTGCCCTGAAATAAGCAAGTAATATCTCCTTCTCTCTGCAACTGCACTGAGAGAACAAACGAACCTCGTGTACGGTTTGGTGTTATTTCAGAAGCAGATCATAAGATTCCTTTATATTTCACACTTAAACTCTAGTTTAATGTTAGTTTCCAAACAGCTTTGATTCAAGAAAAGAATCAATAATTGGAAAAGACTCATTAGCAGATCACTGGCTCAACTGCAGAACTTCCATGGTGGCACACCAGGGCCAAATGTGGGATGGAGGCCTCCTTGATTTTTGCAGCTGGGCATCACCAAATTGCACAGTGAATTACAGCACTGTGAAAGAGAAGCTAGAATATTCAGAAAGGCCTTTAATGTAAAAGGAATTAATTATAAAAGTGGATAGCAATCTACCCTGCAAAATGATTGGTGCCCTCATTTAACACCACCCAACAACTTGCACATTCTCCCTTTTCTTGAGCTTCTCTCCTATTGCCAAAAAAAGACAAAGAAAAGCATAGAAAAAAATCTTCAGGACTGATTTCTCTCAGTCACACAGCCCAAACACCAGGAGTAACTCCAGGAAAAAAAAACAACCAAAAAGAATTGGGCCCCACATCTGCCTTTCTGTACATCCCTCAGCTGCGTTACAAGTTCCTTCAGATAATTTTTTGTTGGCCTTTTTCTTCCTCAGAGCAGAACCTCTATTTAAAAATATTTCCCAAACTTTACTGTGATGATTTGATTAACATACAAAACCTTTTACACTGTAATGATTCTCCAAACATGAAATACCTTATTAGAAGCAAAAGCCCCAACATCAAAGTAAATCTTAGATATTTCAGCATTTTCATGTTTCCTTTGGTGAACCATAAGTAGGCTCTTGCCCATTTTGAATTAAGCAGAAAAACTGTGTTTCAGTCATACTGTGTGATTTATGATAGATAAATAGAAGGTTTGGCAATATTTTTCTTGTTAAATGACATGAGAGGAAGAATGATAGAGAAATCAGCCATAAATAAGAGGTTTTAGAGCCAATTTTGAAGAATGTGAACTACTTGTCTTGTGCTTGTCTCAAGTTTATCTGTTATTACTTCAAATTTGGTGTTGCTCAGTTAACCTGAAGGAAACCAGCTTTTTACGAATTTTGTGGACACCTAAGAATACCTGGCCAGTGTGGAAAATCACATCTTTGCAGATAAAGGTGTTTAATAAAATGGTAAATACTAGAATGTATCATTTGCTTTTTACAGCAGTGTCATTTAAATGTGTAATATAGCAAACCAGTGACACTTTATAGGATTAAGTCTATTATGAATCATTTTATCTCATCCATTCATTAAAGAGCTGTTCTATCAGTGATTGTTTCACATTCACAATGTCATATTTTAAACCAGAGAAGTCCAGACTGTAATACTATGGAGAGCTGTGCAGTGTTTGTAAACCTATTTTATCTAATATTTTTGTCTCTGTCTCAGTGCAAGAAAAATAATGCTATGGGTACTCACAAAATATGGCTATTTCCATAAGATACATGAGAGAGAGTGTCACAGGAGGGGAACACCATTCTAATAATATTTTGTACTTCATCATAGCACTGTCAGAGGATGCCAATGGAGACTCCAAGTCATTTTAAAGAATCACTTCATTTACAGGGAAGGAGTTCACTCCTAATTAAGTTGGAAAGCCTCTGGGGCTTTCTCCAGCCTTTGCAATTCTGATTTCCTTTGAGAACTCCTGGTAAATCTAAGAGATCCAGAGATTTCAGTGTGATTAAGACCCTATTGACACAGACATTAAAATGGCGCTAGTCAGACTATGCCATAAACCTTACGCGAAACCGCCTGTGCACAACAGCTCAGGTAAAGTGAACTAGCAGCCTGCCAGTAATGACAATAATATGGTGTAACCGTGAGCCACAAGTGATAACAAGAAAAGAAGAAAAATCTAGGTTTAAGATCTTGTTTGTCTCCAATAATAGACCTCGATATTCATCTGCTGAGGAACTGGGAAATCTTGGTGTAAAGCGGAAAAAAAGTAAAAATGTAGAGCAGGGAGCTACAAAATTCAGATTGCGTATGAAAAATCTACACTTCCCTTATCTTCTAACTTAGAATGTATCTATATGGCAAGAATGTAATCTGGTGCCACCAAACTGATGTGGTATAGCTACATGGAAGATTGGAAGCCCTGTAAATAAAACTGACATTTCTACATAAGGCTAAATTCTCTGATTTGGTTCACTGGAAAACTCCACAAGGTCTATTACTACCACAGGCAGAAGAGAAGGAAGGAAGGAAGGAACATGATATAGTACTTATTTATGCTGTTGTAATAATAATAAAAGAATGTATATACAACCATAAAATGAGAACCAAGTGACCTGAATTCCACTTAAGCCCCTATGTTGTCCCATTCTGAGCTAAACTGATCATGTCTAACATGTCCATGTAAATGCACCCCAACATAGAAAGCAAGGAAATATCCACTCATTTGTAGCTCTGGCTTGGTTCTCTTGTTTTACTGAATATCCATCAGAACATCTAGGCAGATAAAAAGCTGTCAGTCAAGAGTAAGTAGCAAACATGGGGACTTTGGCAAAATTGAGGCCTTGTAAATTTGGGTCAAAGAGAGCAAGTTGCACTGAAAACCTGCAATAGAGCAGGGAACTAATTTTATGTCATTCTGAATAATGGAAAGTATCACCGCCATCGAATTATCCTTCTCTTCTTATAAATGGGAATTGCTAGCACAAGTGTAAAACCTTTTTGTCACTAAAGTGATACATGCATCAAAAGATGTCATTAACAAATTTAGGGTGTTTTAGTGAAGTGTGGTATGATAGACCCTGTGACAAAAGAAACACAATGATGAGCAAAGACTTCTAAAATATAATACAGGGACACATTAGTCATATGGAGGCAATGTGAATCGAAGAACAGACTGTCAAGAAATCAGAGTTGATTTCCTTCTGCATCTTAGGAATTTGGAGGTCATCAGTTTTGGTTAGCTGTGGATCTGGCATCCTGGTACTCTTCCTCCAAAAAAGGAATTTCTCAGAGAATAATCTACCAAGTGGTCAGACCCAGTGCTGCTGAGACTGCACTTCCTGCACAGTTTGAACTGGCTCAATTTTTAGAAGCAACTGCCTTCTATTATTCTAAAATAATGTTTCTACTGAGGTTTTTGCAAGACAGGAGTGAGGCAGCAGTAGCAGGTCCCTGCTGTGGAAATAAGGGATCTGAGGAAACACACAGAAGAATTGGAAGAGAGGGCATTTGAAGTGAACACAAAGAGAAAAAAACAAAATTAATAAAATTGGAGAGATCTTCAAACAGAAACAAACTTTAGATGCAAAGGAAAATAAAAGAAAGCAAACTTGGTTTGTTTAGCAACAAAGACTAATTCCCCTTCCTGTTAGAAAAGACCTTCATAGATCAAAGTATTAGATCACTCTGAATTCCACTTGGGCAACCAGCGATATCCTGATTAGATTTGTATTTAAACAGAATTCTCATACATTTCAATTATTAGACTCATTGGAGCCAAGTGCTCTTTCAAGTTAGACCTAAATTATCCATTCTGTAACAGAAAGTGAAAAGGCATACAATACTGATATCAAACATTGTTCTGTAGAGCCGTATATACTTTTAGCAGTCATGAGCATAAAATGGAAGCATTCTGTACTCATACAGTTCCACTGGCAAGCTGAAAACTTACTACAGCAAACAAAAGCAAGCATATTCTTGGGTTTTAATTGCTTTACTATTCAAAGGATAATCTGCCAGCCTTAGTCTTCAAAACTGTTCTTCAGAATATTTACTTCTGTGTGCTCAAAAAGAAAAAAAAGATACTACAAAAGGTACTAATTTTCATCTGTTGGGCTAGGTACCTTTTAAAAACAAGTGCCCTTGATGGCATGCCATTTGACAGTGCAAAGCTAGATGTACCACAGACCAGGAGTCTCTTTAAATGATGACGTGTGATCAGTTTGAATATCCCCAGTAGTGAAACAGGAATCTATATATCTATTGAAACAGCACTGGCAGATAAGCATATTCACTGCTACCGAAAAACAGCTTAATGGAGCCATTACTTAAATGCACAAGATCATACACAGGTTCAAAACATTCATCATTCACTTAAAACTCACCAAACCATGAATCTGGTAAATAACTGCTGCTCAGACTTCACACCTACATTCTGAATCTAGGATTTAAAAATTACAAAGACCCTTATATCTTTTTGCCACTTTTAGGATAATATCATTGCTACTTGAAAATGATGATTTTCTAATCTCCTGCTTTGGTTTTCTTACAGTACCGTATGAGGTTTAATGTCTCAACTTATTTGTTGCTAGTCAATAGACCCTAGGTGTCATGCTGTTACTATGTCTTATGCTGTCTATAAAATTATGAAGTGCGTGCAGGATAACAGGGAGAAATCATCAACACAGGAGGTTTTCAGTGAATAATCTTCCAGATTCAGAGAACCACCTCCCTCCTCCTACCTTCCAGAATTTTACTGCTGAAAGAGATGACTCTGAATCACCATACAGCAAAACAGATTTCATCAGTGCTTGTTCCTATCGCGGACCTTTAACCGCTCTGTGACTGCTCCCATCCTCCCTGCACTGCTGCTGAAAGCAGCCTGTTTGCCCTCACTGTGTTTTCTCACAGGTTCCTTCCATAGTATTTGCACAACATCCTACTTCTACTCCCAGACACTTTCCTTATTATAGCAATTTTCTCCAAAGCAGTCTATCTCATCTGCAAGAAACAATAGAAATCAAAGATTTTAAAAATGTCATGGTCATCTGGTTATATCCTTCTCATGTATCTCCCCCTCAATGTCATCTGAGTCCTAGTTTCTGCATTGTACTATATGCAGTTACCTGGGCAAGAGATCAAATTTTTCCCTATCTTACGAGAGGCCTGATATATCTTTGAAATCCTAAATATAATAAATCACTATAATACTAATTAAAGAGCAAAGATTGCTTGTAACTCTTCTCTTATCCTGATGAAATTACAAGTGAAACAAATCTACTATTTATCTCTAACACACTACCACCAACATAACTGAATTATGGTTTTCTCCTGTTTGATAGTTTAACTAGTTTTAGAAAAATGTTAAGTGTACACCTGCTGTTTCCACTGAGTAATTTCTTTAGAAGGTAGGTGACCTTACTCACATTTGCAGTTCTCTTGTAAAGAAAAATAAACAAGAATTGTAGCATGAATTTACCAGTCAGATCCAGGTCTTATTTCAAGTAGGTAAGATGTCTGGGCTGGAAAATGTAGATGCAACTCATATGTACAGTGGGTAAAAAAAATCAGTGGTCTGAAAAACATAAAAATTTGAAAGTGGTATAAAATTGGCAGATTGCCAGTCCATCCCATTTTCTGTCTGTGGAAATTATTGTTTTATTTCTTCAAAGGGCTCACTCATTTTACTAGCCCATATGTCTCAGTGACACCATTTTTAGCTATCAGTTAAGATATAAATATCGCATTGAATTGTTTGTCCTCTTGGGATCCTTTCAAAACTGGCATAATTATCCGTTACTCACCTCTACCTCACCAGATAAAATTCCAGAGTCAGGACCTCACTTAACTTTTCATCAGTGAGAAGGAGAAACATCAAAGGACCTTCCATTGTAAACAGAAATGGGGTCATCTTCATCATTAGCAGCAATGATGGATGTACAAAACCTCTGCAGAGTTGGAAAAGCAGCACTGACAAACCCAGATGCAAACTGTTTTGGTTTATCTAAAACCCTTGTGCATAGTACTTTTCCCTTTTAACCCTTCTGTACCAAACAGCAAGTCTTTAAAAGGATGCCAGCAGTCTTCCTTCAATCCCTGTGGCAATATTCAGTATTTACAGAAGCACTTTTTGGGATGTCAGTAGCTGCAGCTGCGTTTGTGTGGTCCCAAAAACCAGGTCTGCATAAGACTTCTACTTCTTATAAGCACTGGTGAGTCTGCCAGCCTGTGGCACCCAAAGTCAGCAGATAGCCATGTTTAGCAAAAAAAAAAACACCCACCCAAAATCCCTAATTCTAAACAGTTTAATCACTTCAGTTGAAATGATGGACTAAGTCAAGCCATTTTACCTGCCCTAGTATTTAGTTTTCTCACCTGACATCTACGGTGCCATCCTCTACAACAATCTCTGTAGGACAGGAAGAAAAACAAACACCCACCCTCCATTTCAAATTATTTTTAGGAAGGTACATGAATCATCTTTGTCAACATAACCCAGAGGATATTGAAAGCCTTTAGAAAAACTAACTCAGGTTACTCTTTCCATCACATCATTAAACATGTCTAGAATTCTTTAAATTATGCTCTGTCAAATGTTCTGGTTTTTTTTTTTTTATTTTAAATGTTGTTAAGCTTTTTAACCATGTTCCTCAAATAAGAAGAGTTGTGACTTTTCTTATATATGTTATTTAGAGACAAGAAGCAATATGCACAAGTAATCTTTATGCTCCCTGTTTGGTGTCTTCGTATGATTCAGTAAATAGCAAGAGATGCAACACATATAAAAGTTAAAACAGCTTCAACAATGCCAGAGAATGATTTATGTATGGAACTTTTTGCTTTGCACTTTCCCATCTATGCCAAAACAGCAGCAGTGGATGGTAGCAGGCACTTGTGTTATATATGTTATCAAATATTATGTATAAATACTATCTACCTCTCTGCTTTAAAGTCTTCCTTTAGCAGTAAAGGAGGCAATATCATGCAACTGCACATCGAGTAACTCATCACTGCAATGAAGGCAGTCTGCTTCTGTCTTGTTTTAGACCATCTTCTGACTCAGAGTCTCATCTGGTTGGTTTACACTTTGACTCCTCGTTATCTTTTCAACCATAAAAAAAATGACAACATCTTTTTTACTTTAAATAGAAACTCAGGACATAACCAAAGACTCTCTGCAGACAAAGAACTCTATAGGTTAAGAAGTTTTTAGTCTGTCTTTGTCTGGGCGGGGGAAGCCAGACCACACTGTAAGGCACTGTGGCAAAGGCACCCAGGCTACTGGACCAGTAAGTTTTCCCTCACAGATAACCAACTCTAGAGTTGTACCAGTTGGTGTTTGCTACTTGAGACAGTTTAATTGCTTTTTAGCTCTTGCCAGAGGATATGCCTATTCCTGCCTCAAGCTGTCTTTCAAGAAGCCTCAGCCTAACAGAAAGTGCCCAAGGGAGTGCGATAGAAAGAAGACCCAAACCAGCTGTCTGGGAAGTCAGAAAGATGGGGAGAGGGCAAATAAGTTTGTGTTTCTTGAGGTTTACCAGCAGGACACACACTGAAAAACGGTGTGCATGGAGGGAACCTCTTTGCTGCAGAAAGCTGGAAAAGGTATTAATATAATAATAATAAAATAATAATAATAATAATACAGTTTTCCAAGCTTGAGTCTCAGTGATCCATTCACAGGAAAGAGAGCATGTAAAATATCCAGATAACTAAAGAAACCCGAAAAGTGATCCTTTTGCTAATATCCATCCTCATTTAGCCCAAAGCTGTAAGATGATATTTCCCTAATGTAATCTTCTGCTTTTTGTTAAAGACTTGTGTTTCCCTGAACTGGAAGTTGTATTCAGACCACTGTATTTAATAACCTTTGATGATTCTTTCTGTCTTGAATTTGTCTAATAATTTCTTAAACCTCTTTAAACATGTGGTATCCAAAATATCTTGTAGCAATGAAATCCTCAATTTATTTTGCATTATGAAGAAAAAGTGCTTTCCCACTGCCTAGCAATTTCAGGGTGCCCCTACTTCTTGTTCTATGGCAACAGAAGATGATCATCTCCTCTCTGGATCCTCTGGATCATTTATAATTTTGTACACCTCTGTACATCTTTGTTGTTTACAGTATTGTGTGCACCATGAGACTCCTTTTTCCCCCACAGTGAAGGGATGTGGTGCATTCAGTCTCTGCTTTACGTAAAGTATTCAATTCCTCTGCTCAGGCTGTCACCTGTGCAGCTCCTCCAGCTCTATCACATCCCGCTGGAGTCAGACCTGTACATAATGTACAAAACACAGGAACGTCACAAGTTAGAGCTGGGCAGGCATTTTCTTTCTTGTTCTATTCCTTTTCTGGTAACTCCTTTTTGTTTGATGAAGTTGCATTTTCACAAGCTTCTGGGCTGCATGCCAGTGTGATGTGAGATGACTCGACGTTTTCAGTATTATTTTTCTAAACACTGACTTCTCTGCAGTCGGCTGTCCTGCGGGATGGCTTCCCAGGAAAGAAATGAATTTGCCACGACTGAAGAGTCACCACTACCTGTGTACAAGCCATCCCTGCTATAGATTTAATCTCAAAGCAAGTGTTGCTGTTCTGAAGGGTCCCTCTGGCAGAAGGCAGGTCCACACCATGGCTGAGCGGCTGCATTAGACGCCGCAGTATTCTAATGTAATTAGAAAACAGCTGTGAAGGAACAGTCAATTGTTTTTTGGCAGTCACGGCCAATTTTGCACCAATGCAAATGATGAATCAAATCCTGCAAGTTTACAAAATCTGTTGAGAACGTAATGGCAGAAGCCACGCTAATGATTTTAAATCTCATTTACAATTTTCGGCTGATGGAGTAGTCCCTTGTCCCTCAGAAGCCTCCAGGGTGAAGGAATTCCCATACACTGCACCATAACACCTACGGGGAAGGGGAGAGGAGAGCCAATGGATTCAGTATGGAAATCGGGCAGCTACCTTCCAGCTACAGACTAAATGCAGTGCAGTCTTCTTCCTTCCCAGAGCGGAAACCATGCCATTGAGACATGCATTACTCAGCCCACCAAATAAACATAAAACTGGGAAGAGAGAATAACACAAAGTACCCAGTTACTACCAGGCTGCTGCTCCCTGACTATCAAACCCAGTCCACCTGCAATGTAATAATGCATCAGAAATGCCCATCCAGGAGAACAGTGTTATTCCTTCGGACATATTCCTCATACCAGCTCTTTTAACAAACATTTAGCTCCGTTAAGGCTATCAAATATCAGCCTGTGAATTATCATCTACTCCTAAAATGTGTGCAACTTTACTGTCTGAATGATGATAAGAATCTCTAGGGCCACATTCTCTTGCTGAGGTCCCCCACAAGATCTTTCAAAAATATTGCATGTGTCAGCTGGGATTGGAAATGCTTCTTATGGGGATAACTGCTAAAAACATATTTTTGTGTTTGTAAGAGTGCCTGTTAACATGAACAAATGGAATCTAGTTGGCAATATGTTTGCGTAAGTGCAAACTTTGGGATAAGGATGTAAGAAACAACATTTGAAAATGGCCCTTTGCCCTTCTTGCTCTGGCCTGAAAATAGCCACGTGTCACTCTTTAGAAGGCAGTATTTTTGGCCAGATAGTCAATAATTTTAATAGAATTAGCATGGGACAGAAATGCCATCCAAAAATGGATTCATGTTTAATCTGGTAATCTGATCCCATATGGCACTTTAAAGAGTGGGAGGAATTAGTGTTTGCTGCTTAAAGAAATTACCCAGAAAATGACTGCTGAAGACAGACCAAATAGTACCTCATCAGCATTCAGTGTGAAAAAGACAAAAAGCACAGGAACAAGAGAAGTTAAAAGGTGAGCCAGCAAAGAAAGCCAAAATTTGTTCCTGCATGGCTGGAAAAGGGATAACAATCAGATGATAAAGGCAACCTCACAAAGTACTCAATATAAATAAAGAAGAATTAGAATATATTGCACAGAAGGTGGAAAGCAATTTAAAAGCCGCACCTAACAATAAGCTAAGCTCTATCCTTAAATACCCATTCACCTTCTCTGCAGTTCTGAGAAGGTGTTAAGAATGCATCAGAAAGCACAGTTTGGTCCCATATTTATCTCTAATCATCCTGATAAGGGAAGCAAAGGTCTCGGGCACAAGGCTTGTAATGACACTTGACTGTGCTTCAGGTCACAGTTTCAGGGTGCATTTCTGGGAGGCAGAACAGGCCAATGTGGTTCTTTCTTCCTGCCTTCATCCCTCAGTCCTTCTGATCCATTTGTCTGTGCAGCCTTGTAATGAACTCAATCCACAGAAACTCAACGCACAACTAATCCTGCTAAAGAATTAGAAAAACGACTGAGCATATTTTTAATTCAGCTGAGCTCAACCAGTTCATCTCTAGCCCTGCAAAAAGTGGCAATGGCACAACTGAGGAGCCACCCCTGGAGTGAACAGTTGGAGATAAATGGAATAAACAGATGGAGTTGAAGAGGAGAAGAGCGGGAACAGCTCACGCTGCCTTTGATGCCAAGAGCGATGTCCGCAGAAACGCAGCCTCAGAGCTCCCAGTTTGAGCTGTCTTTGGAAGTATGTTAATATCTGCACAAATACAGAAAATATGGCCTTTGTGCTAAAAAAATATAAATAATAATGACCAGAGAGAATAAAAAAGGATGAGATGAACATCCAAAGCATTTCAGATAGCGGGCAGGCAGCTCAGTAATTTAATGATGCTTTTTCTATGTTCTTCTCCCTCTATCAGGATGTTCAGCTTCCCTGACCTGCCCCGAGCTGGAAAACCTCCTTTCGTGACATTGACCTTTCACTTGGCCCATACCCCCAAATCCTACAAGGTATGAAGAGCCCTTCTTCTTTTTCACTGAAATTATGGAAACCGAAGGGCATCAAAACAACGGCCACTGAAGTTGCAGCTAAACCAAAGCAGGGTTTGCAGGCTGCAAATCTATTTTTTGATTCTGTAACTTGACATAGACATGCAGCACAGGTTAAAAACCAAAGAACAGCTATTTCCCCCCTTCCTACCTCCCTGGAAAGGAAAGCATTTAGCAGAACAAAGTGCCTGCTGTAAAATGAAATAAGATGTGACTGTTCCCATATGGGGATTACACAAAATACACCCCTAAAGAATTATTCTGTTGCTTACTTCTGGGGTAAGAATACAGGATTTATCTGTAAAAGCAGCTCAGACCAGGGCAGTGCAGTGGCTAATGAAACCCATGCCAATATGTGTCCAAATCCTTTCCTTTGTGTCACCAGTTCAAGCACACCAATTTGTGACAGAGCTACGAAATGAAAAATCACAGCCCAGTGCACAGAGATAATATAGACAATAACTAAGCTTTTGCTGCGTGCTTATGCACACATGCAACACCCAGCATTCAGCTCAGGCAGAGCCTGGCTGGCTCACCAAAGACAACAGCCCTGAGATAAAGAGTCCAAATTAGGGGGAGGGAAAAAAAAAAAAAAGTATATATCTCTCAGGTGCAGTCTACAAACACAACAAAGCACAATACTTTTTGACGGTTATCCTGTGGCTCTGAACAGGCACAGACCCTGAGTCCTACACAAATAGCCAATGGCAGGATTAGTGCCATGGTATTATGTCCTTAATGGATATAGACTTTCCTCTTAATTCTCCCCTTAACACCACCCATCTCCTTTCCTTCCTTTTAAAGTACCAAAAGGATGTCCAACACCTCTGGAAAACATATCTTAAGAAACAAAATCAATTGCACCTATAAAAATCATTCATTTGCAAAGTAAAACATTTTTTGTTTTGTTTAGCTAGCAACGGAGGCAGAGGGAGAACTATATCCATTTTTCCTCTAAAAAATTTAAAAACTCTTGTGAGATTCCCTAAAATTAAGTAGAACTTAAGTGTCCATAGGACCTTAAGTGTCCTCACTTAGCAACCTGGTTTCCACAACCGGTGGCTAGTTTGGGTGCCAGAGCAGCAGCTACCAGCTCTCCATGTTACGTTTCTATGAATTACCAATCTATCTAGCATTTTTAAAAACTCTTTGACAATTAAAAAAACCCCAAAAAACATTTATGAGAAAAGACAAGTACTTACCAACAACATGTCAAGGGGGTAAATACAACAAAGCTCTCTATGCATGTTTCTCCTTGCCTAACTTTCCACACAATTTTCTATCTGTGCGATGCAAAATTTCAATGTGCTCTCAGGGACTAAGGACTGGCCACTTCTGGCAGCTCCCCCAGCCTCATGCCATTACTCAGACATACATGTGCTTTAGTATTTTATATGATTATAGGTTCAGACTGGAGAGATTACAATTTGCCAGGCTAGAGAACGCCAGGCTAGAGGGCTTCCCCAATTAATAGCAACCCTGTTGTTATCACCAGTGACCCCTTCCAGGCTGTGCTTGATTTCCCTTGTTCCACTTCCCCTTTCCCTCCTCTAAAGGCCTTATTTAACTCTTTGCAGAAAAATATCAAATAGGTGAACTGAGGTGACATGAAAGCAATTTCCCTACACTCGCCTGCTTTATGCTCTGGTCAGCCAGGATTTCCTTATTACACCTAAGGGAAAGGCAAAGAACGCGTTCCTAAAACCAGCATTTTATTTGCCCAGCAGCCTAGCAGGTTGTGCCACTATTAGCACGTCTAGCTCACTAACAGCACAGTGGTTGCTTCCCATCAGCTTTCACAAAAAAGTATTTATTGACAGGTCAGAAAGCAAAAATGGCAGATTGAATGTACTAGAGCAACTGTAACCACAATCCTTTACTAAACCTATTCCAGAAGCATCCTTCAGATTCTGTGGTGTGATTAAGATGAGGATGTCAGTAAATTACTATTATTTGTTTTCTTCCCAGGACTTGGCTAAAATAAGGTAGACAGCTTGCCTTTTTGACTGCTATATTATTTTCTTGATGGTCTTTGCATAGGATCCCTTGTTTGTTTCCAAATTCAGGAGTAATCAGACCTTCCTTATGTGGGCACACCCTACAGTGCATCCTGCAGCAGGTAGAACAAAAGGACTCTTGTTTCAGCTCAGTTATCTAATTGCTGAGGCTTCAAGACAGATGCCCAAGACAAGTTTAAAAGAGGAATAACAGTTCTGAACTCAATTACCTAGGTGCAAAACAGCATAGGAATCAAGTCACAGATTACTGGAGACAGTCTGGCAAGGCAGAGGACCCTGAGCTCAGCCCTTCAAAGGGGTTAGGCACCACCTTAAATTTAGCACAAGATTAAATGACTTTCAGCATGTAAATAGGAATATCAGCACTTTGCACCCCTGAAAGGAATCACATTAAAAAAAATCACGAGGTTAAGATATATTATCTAGGAAGACCAAGTTCCCCTTGTATCTCTGCAAGCCAATTGCTTTTACAGAACTTCAGGCTATTACTTAATATGAAAATCACAGGCTGGGGATGGGACAGGAGATGTGTAAGATGTGTCATGAAAAAAAAAAAGCTGGGATTAATGACTGGGGCTTATCAATCTCAGCTTGTATTTGTGATGAAGACAGTGCAAAGTGGATATACACCTTAAATAAGAAAGGGAATGTCAAAAACATGACAGTTATAAATCCAAGGTCAACAGTAGCCTTCAAAGAGTTTTCTTAAGCAGTTGTGATGGATTCCCGATTTGCTGAAAGTTTTATGCAAGACAGCTTGACACTTTATTGCCATAAGTTTCACGGCATAAAAAATTCAAGGGTTTCAGCTAACAGCAGGTACATCTGAAGGAGATTACAGAACCTTGACCTCATTTTTTGGTACCTATGTTAGTTACATTGTGAAGGGGTTCCCAAGTCATACAGGAGTGCTAAATTTTGCCGAGCAACGGCACTTCTTTCCTTATTTTGACTACTTATAAGCAACAGCTTAGTCTAAGCCAAAACCCACAAAAGTCTTGACAAATATTACCATTGACTTCCAGATAAAACTCATAAAGTCCTTTTCATCTTGAAGGCTATTTGAGCATTCCACACATTCATACACTGTTGAAGTTCAGCAGATTTCAAACTGGTACAGGGCAACTATTTAGCAATTTAGAGCAAACCCACATGTCTTTGGCAGAAGATGTGAAGTCTACTTTAAAACAGAATTTCCAGGGTTATCTTATGTAGGTACAATGAAATTGCTTTCACAGTTTAACAGCATACGTTTTGCCTTGTATCTCTATATAGTCCCTCTGAGAATATAACATTATGTGACCTAATTTTTAAATTATTTTAAAGCTAGTCCTTGAACAAGCTTTACCTTGCTCTCCCACAGCGCTCTCAGTGCACCACAAAGTCTCTAAACTTCAGGTAAGGTCTCCAGCCTTCAGGGAATGACACAGCAGTTCAGGACAGGCTTCCCAGGAAAGACAGCACCTTCAGTCTGCTGGCACGCAGCAGCAGTGTTTGTTCAGTTCCTATGGCCTTCCCAGTTTCATCTTCCTACCCCAACATTACCTCTACGGTGTTAACACTGCAGCGCATTAGTTGTGGCAGCGGGCAGCCCAGCTCCACAGCTTTCCGTTCTTCAGATAAAGTGGTTTATCATTTCTTTGCCTGCCTAGCTACGTCTTCATTTGTAGCATTCCTGCAGTAGTAGTTCATCCACACCAAATCAGAGGACAGATGTTGGACACAGATGTACTTATATGTGGAATTCCTTCCAATGTCCTTCATATCTTGCTCAAAATGAGAAATTATTTTTTCTTCAGCATATATTGGGAATTAAACCAGGAAAGCAAATGTATAAAGAAAAGGTAACTGCAGAATTACCAGACCCAGAGAATTTACACTCATACTGTGGCTCACATGGGCATTAGTTGTAAAACAGCACATCTAAGAACTGCAAAATGTGTCACGGTCTCATTTCCAGCCATAGATCCTAAATTTTAAATGTAGTCTGAAAGATAATTTTCACGAGCAACCCACCTCCCACTTCAGCTGAAGGATCACCACCTTTGGTGCAGTCTGTTTTCCTGGATACCTCCCAGGGGACCTGATCCTTCACCGCCTTGCCTAGATATCGATACTTTTGCACAAAAGGTATAATGTGCTATAGTTCTTGTTGTAGCACTCACTCCCACTCTCCTCTCCTGCTGAGCAGGTGAAAATGAGCAAAGAAGCTGCAAGGCTGCCGAGTAGAAATCCTTACACTGGCACTTTCATTAACAAATCTTTTCTGTTGGAAACATAGTATATAAAATCTTAGCAGAGAAGAAGTTATTTTTGAAGACAGCGAGATTAAAATTTTCAATTAAAGTTGCATAAATATAAAGGACCCTATATATTTTTTTGAATATTATTATTTTGTGCCTGATGAAACTAACAGTTACACCTTTGAAAGCAAACAATATCATTAGCTTTAATAAAGTTTGCCATATGTTTCCTTTCTCAGAAAGGTATTTGAGTTTTGGGTGGGGGAAAAAAAAAAAAAAAAGAAAGAGAGAGATCCCTTCCCAGTTTGACGCCTCTTTTGAGCGACTTTAATCCTCATCCCAACCACTATGTCTCCCACAGCTTCTTTGCCTCTCCTTGAAGCTCACAAAAGCTCTGCAGCGACCTTGGGAACAGGCTTGTGAGGTACCAGCAGTGACAGGCAGCAGGGGGGGCTCACACATCGGGTTACTTGGTCTGGCATATTTTCATGTTCATTTTCACTCCTTCCTGATGGTAATGGCAGAACAGAGAATTTCCATAGCCGTACTAAACTTTGGAACCTAAATTTTCTGATAATTTTCTTTGGAGTTTCTGTACATGAATGCTTTTGATGATAATTTATATCTATTTCTTGCATCGAGACATTCATCAGTAAATCTCAAAGCACTTTAGAAAGGAGATCAATGTCATTATCATCATTTTGAAATTAGCTTACCAAGAGATTATTATTTCTGGTACAACGTGATTGCTATATAAAAGCAGTATGAGTGCCATGGCATTTGCCTTTATGCCATAAGCTTAACGCTGCTCTCTAAAGATTTCTTTAACCAAATCAGAATAAGACAGCCTTAGTCTTTTCTGCTCTTTTGAAAAAAAAAAACACCCAACAAAAAACCTAACCAAAAAACAACAAAGGAAGGATTGAAAGAAATACAAATCTTTTTGACTAAGTTAAGAAATCCAAGTTAACGTTGCTGTATATTTTACGTAATTCCAAGCATATGATTCCAGAAAGACTGGCACACAGGGGAAAAAAAAGCAAACAAAACAAACACATGCACTAGAGGAAAGCTTTGCTGCTTGCAGGCTTGCTGAGTTACGCGCCCTGTCCTCCACAGAAAGGGCTTCACTGACACTTTGTGGAAACACTGGCCTGATCTTGAATCACACTGTGCTTGCTCTCTCTTAACAGAGGCCTTCAGAGAATTTCATGCTAAAATGCCATATTGAGAATTGTTTACTCTTGGCTATTTTGCTGCAACACATCCTTGACAGGGCTTAAACGTTGCCCTTACAACGCGGCACAGAGCTCAGGCAAGGCATGGCAACTCCTTGCAAGGGAAGGAGGATGGAAGGAAAATATTATGAATACGTAACAGCAACCAAAGTATTTCCGAGGAGTATGTTCTTTCATGAACACCTTTAGTACAGTGCACGTCTAAACTGCATTTTTGCATATTCTTGCAGTAATTGCGTGAGAGAAGCCGTTAGTCTGAGAAAGAGAAAACGGTAATGGTTAGCCAGAAATAATAATTTTTGCACTGCCGAAAGAAAAAAAAAAACCATGGGCAAGTGTGTGTTTCGAAACAAAATTAAAGAGATTTGTGTTTTAAATAGTACTGAAAGCTGTGGGTTTCAATAACTTGCCTGTTTCACCATTCAGGCATCAGCCTCAAGACAAAAAACACATAAAGCAAGAGAAAGTTCTGTAACCTTTTCAATATTCTTCATTAGACTTCACCATCCACAGCCCCTAGAGTGAACTGCATCATCAAATCAATTGCACCAAAGCCTCCTCTGATTTATGAAAGGCCTCACCATGGAGTTTTCATATACCAGTTATTTAAGTACTGAAAAGTCTTACCTATAGATCCTCAAGTAATTACACACTGAGAAAGCTCACGCAGAGCAGATTTTCAGCAAAGGGAGGCCACAAAAAGCCTTTTACAGCTGAAATCAGGCATGTATTAAGGTTTGTGTTTTTATAGGGCTGCATTAAGAGCTGAGCCCAGAGACTAGCACAAAATGAGAGCAAGGGGACTTTCCCAGTGATAAATCTGAGAAGATACAAAGGCATTTCCAGGACTATCGCTATGATGAAAGCCAGACCCAGGCTTTCCCTTTTCAACACATGCATATGGGAGGTGCTATAAATAATATCATCTTACTACAGTAGATCAGTTTGGATTTTTTTTTTCTTAAATAATGATCTCATCACCTTTGTCTTCTCATCTCCCACTAACACAGGAAAAAAAAAAAAAGAACAACCAAGTTGCTGCTTGCAAGAGCATCTGCTGCACTCCTGCTTGTGGGTTTGGGGCAGTGGATTTGCATGGGAAGCTCCCAGTCTCCACAGTGGCGGACCACTGTGTCATGTTGATCTAGGTAAAAAGAATGCTCAGACCTTTTTTTCTGAAACCTGTCCTTCAAACACAGCAGCAATGGGGCTTTTTAAGGCATTTTGCAGGACGGATGTTGTTTTGGTATCTTGATCATTTCTAGCTACGTAATTCCCACTCTGCAATATAATAAAATCAGCAAAAGTAGCATCAGCATACTTCCCTTCACCAGTGGAAATTATTTCCCCCTTTTCCTTCCCCTTGTTCAAAGTCTCTCTAAAAAACTGGATAAGTGCATCGGTCCCTTCACAAAATGGAAAAAACCCATATTTATATGCTTTATTCTCTTTTAAAAAAAAGTATATCAACTTTATCAATATTTATACATGTTTATACTCTTTTAAAAGGGAGGGCAAACAGAAATTTGCAGAGTCTTTGCACCAAAATCAAACAAACTTAACCCCTGTGCTCAGCTTCAATCAATTCTGTTGGTAGGCTGCATATTCACTGATGTTTTGGGAAGATCGATGCATATTGTGTCTCCCAAAGAAATCTACCTCCCCACAACAGCAACAGCTAAATTGTTCTACTCTGCTTCAGAGTTAGCTGCTGGTTACTGACAAACAGCCACACATAACCAACTTACATAGAAATATATTTAATACATGTTAAATCCTTACCAAAACACAACTACAATTTTGATACAGAAGACTCAGCCATTGCAACTCATGTGGGCATAGTCCATAACACATATTATGAAGGCATTGGTTTAGTTCTTACCTGTGACGCTTGCATGCAATGGTATATTAATTAGGTTACAATTTCATTGATATCTCAGAAGCTACAGCTACTTTTGCTGGTGGCCTATAGTTTAGAATTGTTTTCAAGTAATTAAATATCACACATTGCATTTTGGTGGATTTTAAAATACCTCTTTGACAAAGTGACTCAGGTGCTGCATTGTAACCATTATCAAATAAATCCTACCCTGGACACCATTAGTTTAGCTAAAAATAAAGCAGCATCAACTCTTTGTACTCTGAAAGCACACACTAATGCATAATGGGGGGATTAGGAGGAACACGAGGCACTCAAAAAAAGCTAAAAGGTCTAAAACTGCCTGCAGGTGGACTTAAGACATCCTTGAGTTACAGCCTGCCCTACGGACAAGAACTAGCATGCAGCCAATTTGAGTGTAGTTAGCAGAACACCTTTTATTTTAAAATACTTTTTGAACCTAATAAAGCAATTTTAATTAGATTGTTTAGTGAAAAGTTAGAGAAAATCAGAAGGAATATTGCTATCCTGAACACAAACCCTCCCTATAAACTGAAAAGGACAGGCATTTTGAAATAGTAAAAGGCATGAATTTATTCTGTACTTGTGCTTATACAGACCGCTGTCTTCCTCTGGATCACCTAGCAGATGCCCTGAACGCTTATGATCATATGTCATTCTTTGGAAGCTGAAACCTCATGTAGACTTAGGATTTTCAAAGGATTGAAACCCTAACCCCATTTAGGATCTTTTCCATAAACCCTAATCCTAGTCATTTGATGGGACATTTCACTGGTTACTGTATCGTTACTATTTTTTTAAATACAAAGGCAGTAGAGCTGAGGTTTGAGTTAATATCATAGAACTCAGAATAAAACCATGGCATTTGGTCACAAAGATTTTGCTCTCAAAAGTGGCTGATGTTTCTGATTTGTCATTGATCAAAGCGCAATTTATCTTCCTTAGGGAAATAAGAATGACATAGTATTTTCCAACAGATGTGACTCACTAACTGTGTTCTTCCAAAGAACTTTTAGAAACAAAATCATCATCAGATTTGGCAATGGGTGTACTGGCTTTCCTACAACTGCTATTCTTACAGTGCTAATGACTTGCTCTTGTGTCGGATCACACTGAACGACCATGCCACAAGGCTCCTTGTATCCCAAGGGATGCTGTAGCTCCTTGGCAGCACATATATTACCTGATGTCAGACAGCACCGTCTCCAACAGCAGCAGCATCCATCAGCTGCCACGAGCTAGGAAAGAAAGCAGCTGTTTCCAAATCTTTTTGAAATTATGTGTAATGCACTCAAGCAAACCTCCCTTCCTCTCCCCTGGGATGTATTATAAATATTATGAATTTGTATTATTAATACTGTATGAGTGTTAGAATATTTATTGTAAGTGTGGGGCCCTAACATTTGTACAAATCAAGTGTGTCTAGGGAGTCTCTCACTAAGCGCTGATATGCAACTGCTTCCAGATAAGTGTAAATATCACAGGACAAGATTGTACAACAGTTTGAGACAGAAAGTAAAAAACGTCATATTATCCTACAGGGCTGATGCTCGAAAGTATGCAGATGTATGACAGGCAGCCAAGTGTGAATTTTGACAGGGCATTAGGCAGCCAGTCTGGCAAAAGTGTTGTAAGATTGTTAACGAACAAGAGATCAATAGCCTTTTAATTTCTTCACCTGAAGTACTGCAGAATGCTCCCTGTAACATGAAGTTTTCCAGGGAAGGATGTCAGCTACTCACTAATCAAAGCTACTTTCTGCAGCAGTGGTGCGCCTCACAGATCGCCCTTTAAGAAACTGTTTCTGATTTACTTGCGAATCAAATTGCACTCGCAGTCCAATGTGGGATTGCTGTAATAGGAGAAAGCAACAAGGGAGGACACCTACTGATATATTACTTTTCTATTTTATTAGCAGGAACCATGTTAAAGCCAATTAAATTTCATAGAACTGAGAACAGTTGTGCTCTTCTGGAGATTCCTGTGAAGGTTTAAAGCTAAAATTGAGAGTCTCCCACAGAAACTGTTAATTATAATTGTTCTTAATAAAGAGGGAGCACAAATGAAACCAGAATTTGAAACTATTGCTGCTGATTTAGCAGGTCTTTTAATAAAGCTTTGTTGATAAAAACTGTTCTTAAAATTCGTTCTAATATTCCAGCAACACCAAAACTGCTCATCACAAGCAAGGTTATTTTTTGATTTTCAGTGCACAGAAATGCATGACATTTTTATTTAACTACTAAATTTCTGTCAAAATGTGGTATTTCATATCTCCAGCTAACACACGCATTAGGGGGCTGGAAATGGCCATCAAAATGTATTTTTTTCATTTTGATGCAAAGCACAGACCATTCTGCTGGACCTTTTGAAATTATTTCTGAAATGGGTATGCTTCTGATTGTTCACAGTTTTAAGTGTTCAAGAAACTGATCTAATACAGTGAATTCTTAACCTAAATTCCTAAATATATAGTTCACTTTTAGAAATTACAACCTTTCTGGTTTTATTTTTTAATAATTAAAAAAATCCCTTATTCTGAAATATTGCATTTTCAATTTTTTAAAAGGCATTCTTAAGAATATGTGATCAGGTGTTACTCCAGGAAAGAACAGCCATCCCTGTAAAGCTGCAAGTGTATCATGGCCGACTCAAAATATGAACAGAAGAAGGAAAAGCCAGACTACCCTACTATGTAATCACCAAGTTGCCTGCAGTCTCAACAGCTGCAAAACTCTTCTTTCTGACCCCGGCGAGCCCCAGCTTTTCAGCTTTTGGGAGCTGCCACCCACCTTCTAACACATACCATGTCATCACTTCAAGCAAACTTTCCTTTAGTTTCAAAAGTCAGTCCAAACCCCCTTTTCATTCCAAAAATTCTGTATCTACCACCATCACAGACTCCCACTCTCCCCATGTTTATTTCCCAGTTTGTTCTGATCATTTTGGATCACCAGGAGTCTTTTTGCCCTTGACACAAGTCCTACAGCCTTACACTGGAGCCTCTCAACCCAGACCTAACAGCCACATCAATGTCCTCTTTGGATTTCAGTCATCTAGACCTACCCTGCTCTACTTTGCTTTGGCTGCTCAACTCTTCCCTCTGCAGAGACTTTTTGCTTACTTCATATATATTTCTTTTCTATTTTTTTATTTTATATATATACACACACAGATATAAGAAATAAAAATAGATATCTTAAAAATTCAGATTTTATTTTTTTCTATGGAAAAAAATGGTTGTATTATTAAAAGTGTTCAGGACAATATTCTGATGCAATTCCCAGTTCAAGCCCAATGATGCAAATGGTGTTGTGTGGAGGTGTGGTTCTCCCTTTCTGCTCTGTCACAATCTTATTTCCCCTACACAAAGTGTTAGCGCTGTAAGAGCTTGAGTGTATATATGTAGTATGAGCTCCCCAGCTGCCACCTTCTGGGAGAATACGTGTAACAACCCACTTTAAAAATGCATTCTATTTATTCATGCATTTGGCACTTTAAAGCTATGATATATAATTTAATAGAAAAATATAAAATCAATAATCATTTAGTTCCAACTATAAAGCAAGTCAAGCACGGATCAATTTTCATAACACGCTTATAATCGTTTAAACACCAACAGATGCCTGATAAAAAACTTGGAGAAACGTTCTGCTGGTTTCCGACTTCGGGAAATAGATGAATTCGGAGCAGTAAGGATTCTGTATCAGTAAAACAGCCTTCTCTCCAGAGCCCGCTGCCTCCTCCAGCACTGCTCTGTTATGATCATCGCACGAGTAGCGCTGGATTAGGACTTCACAAAGAACTATTATACTCCAGCGCGTCATGCAAGATTAGCAATCTTCAGTCCCAGAAGCTTTCATAGAGCTATAGTCCTGAAGTTAAGTAATCTTAAAAATGCAGGATTAGGTGGACCACACAAACCTTGCCCAGGATAGCCGATGCTATGGAAATGACAACGCACTTCAGGCTTTTCAAGCGCTGCCAAGCCTCAGTAGCTGTAGACCGTGCACTGTTGAGTGTGAATCAATAGAATGGAGAAGTCTGGGCTACTTTCCGGACAAATGCGACCTGTCTTCACTGGGTTCTTAGTCTGTACTTGTAAAATAAATTATCTGAATACTAAATATGTATACATTCCACCACACTTGAGAAAGCCTAGGGTAATGTTAAGTCCAGAGTCAGCTCCAGTGTGGACCACCTGGTTCTCAAAGACGAGGCATCAATCTAACTTGCTGTACCTGCCATTCCTGAAATAGAGTCCAGGACTTCAAAGCCCTGTGACATCCCTGTGTCCTTCCAGACTGGAGCTTCCCTCACACGACCATTCAACAACCAGCCCAAGCTGGGACATGGAACCAGAAGCAAGGTCAACAAGACAACATGTGAATGAGGCAGCCCAGAGTGATCTTGTGCCCTTTCACTGCAAAAGGAACACTTTTGCCCCTCTGAGCTACATAACTTTGACTTATAACTTCACCCTGAAGGTAAGTTTGATGGGACACTTGGGCAGCTGGAGCCCTGTGAGTAAAGGGACCACCTTTTCACCGAGATGAGCAGACATACCAAAGTCTTCACATTTTTCAAGACTAATTACTATGACAGGACAGAATACTAAACGTGAATGCAATAACAACTTATTATGTAGTGAAAACCCAGAAATGGTGAAACTAAGATTTTTGGAAAGGGTGACTTTCAGTGCCTTGCTGGATCAAACCAAGCCTGACACTCACGTCTGGGCACAAGGGAAAGTGTCCGTGCTCCGACTGCCCCTGCGGCAGGCAGCCTCCTGCTCTTCCCAAGCATCTCTCCTTCCCTACCCTCACAGTGCAGGCTCCCGTTTGCAGTCCCAAAGGTTTCCTGAGGTTTGGTGTCCTCAGTTCTGCCAGAGGAAAGGCAAGCAGCCTTCTTCCTTAAAGAAGTTAGAGCCAAGAGGAAGCCTTCTGGCTTGCAATCCAGCTCTTTTTCTTAAAGCATACAACATGTACAGCCTGCAAACAAATAAACTAGCTAATTATACCTTTGCCAGAGCGAGACAAACTTCAGATCTTTTCTTTAGCAGTGTTTCTCTTTGAAGTAATGTAATAAAGGATTAGTTGCCGAGGAGTTGCCATTCAGTTTCGGATAAACTTGGATAAGTGACAGCTAACTGAAGTCAACAGCTGGATCAGGTAGTACAACATACAATTATCCAGACATTCCAATGAAGAGTCCTCCATCTCAGAACAAATTGACAAGCTCAGGTCAAGGAAAGGCAAACTTTTGCATGAGCAAAATCTTTGCTGGAAACCAGTGTTCCTCCATGGAGAAGCGTTCATGGAACGAGGTGGCCTGCACTCCTCTTCTTCCACTGTCTCCTGAAGCTTTACATGCCACTCCCCGTATTTTAATTAAAACATTGGCAAAGCCCCCAGTACCCTCCAATCCACGATATTAATCTTTCCCCTGTTGTGTTGTGATTTACTTTGGAGACTGAAACTTGATCATGAGTAGTAATCATTTCTCTATTGTGTTTCTTTTATCTTGATCTTATTTAAGCTTAAAAACTGGAACACCTTTATAAAATGAGACTTTCAATAGAGAAATGTCACTTCTGCAGCGGTATCTAGTGACATAGATGTTTCTTTACATAGACTTGTATTTATAGAACAAAAACAAATTCCTCAGTAATACATAACTGTCCTAAAGAGGCAGCTCAGCAAATTATTTTGTTAGTGCTGACAATTTACAAGTTCTTCATATTAACACATGAAATTGTGTGGGCTTGTGTGAAAGCATTTTTAGGATCTATTCTGCTTATCTGCATAATAAAACTCACTTTTACATATTGCCTGTCATCTAAAAGATCTCAAAGACTCTCACAAACTTAAACTAATATGCAAACTAAAGAGACAAACACTAATTCCTTGCTGAAAGTCAGCATTGGTTTAACAACACACAACAGTAACTATGAAATAATCTTGTTCTTTCACACCTACTGCTGCAAAAGGTAATAAACCACTAACGAATAGGAAAAGATGAGTTTGTTAGAGCACAAGGCAAGCACTTAGGAAAGTCTGTTGAAAAATATGAAATAAATTGAGACATCAATACCAGCAAAAATAAAAAAATCCAGTCATTGCTGCCTTACCAGAATTTACATCCCCTTGTAAGAGTCATATTCTTTTGACTTAGGTGGAAAATAGATGAAACTTCCACCTTTTGTGGGATGCACATGGAGACTGTTTTCTCCCACTGAGACCAGGATACCCCAACACATGGAACAAGTAGCACCTGGAAGGAGAGTGGCAGCCTTATAGACCTCTGCAAAGGGAAGGCAGCTGTGGCCAGAGAGGGTGAATGGAAGCCAAACCTGGGCTGCCAGAGGGATGTGGCTTATTTTTGTCTTTCAAAGATCAAAATGGGAATTGACCTTTCCCAGGGTTTATGAACAAAGGATGGTCCAGGACAAAGATGTGTATCTGAAACCTTGTTCCTCATATTCTGTAGGCTGCAGGTTCCCAGAGCCAGAGTTTCCAGTTCATATCTTGCTTGTTCCACACATTTAGAATTATTTCTGAATTGCGTAATTCTGTTCTCTAAATTTAAACAGATCCGCAGTCTTTATTGTACGTGCATTTAGAATGGGGTTTTTTTTTTGAGAAGCATCAATTTCACAGGTGAGTATTTGCTACACCAAGCTAGATAATTTGTGACAACATTTGTGTATTTTAAACATTTCCATCCTGAAATAATTATTTAGACATATGTTTTGTTCTTTATCAGCTTTGTTACTTTCACCTACATTCAACACTATTAAAATCAGAGGTTTTTCAATGTTTCTTGCACTTTTGCAAAATTCATGTTGTGGAGAGAAAGAAAAACCAAACTCACAAAACTGTGTTTTAAATGTATTAAATCTATACCAAACACATTGATGGTATTTGATTAAAGCCATAATCATTCTCAGTGTGTCTATGTTTCACTTAAAGTGCACTGCACAGGATTTAAACATTTAAATGCTGAGCCAATATAGTCATGCAGCTTCACTTCCTGAGCATCGATATGACATTTTTCACCTCTAAATAATAAAAATTATTCCAGGAGCAATCTGCTTATAAATAAGCATGAATCTCTGGAAGCACTGAATGGTGAGTTACTACTACTACAGGCAGTGGATATGTTTTCATTCACAACACTAGGGGCCTGACCCAGACCCTTGATGAGTATTGTAATTCCCTGTGTACACAAAACAAAACAGAAGAAGGAGAGTCAGTGACTGGAATCAAGCTCTGTCAGAGGTTGTCTTAGGAAATGATATTTTCCAGTTCCTTGTTCTCTTTTTGGTGTTCAAGCCACACCTCTCTTTACTTGTTCCTTTTATCTCCCTCTTGAATTGTATTTCAGAATCAGAAATATTTTGCTTGATCTATTAAAATGTGAGTTGTCTCTTACTCTCCCACAGCTACAAAATCCACATTTGACCTTCACACTGCATTTCAGTATAGCGTTGCTTCATTTTTCACACATAATCTGATTTCATTATACAGGTCAGAATTACTCATAATGAAAAGTTGAACTAATAATTAGGGGCACCACTGATGCCTCTTGTCTCCTCATTAAAGGACTAGACTTTAATTTATTATAAATGGAACCACAACCAAATATACATGCATAGGAATCATCACAGATTTAAGCTTTTTGCCTTTTTTTTTTTTTCCTTTTCCTTTTCTCTTTGTATTCTTATTTTCTGAATAGAAAGTAATTAGGTTGGTTTATTTAGCTGTATTTAGATTGGTAAGACTATCATTAATCTGTTTTGGTAAGATGTTCCACTCGCAATACAACAGCAGCAGCACATTTTTTTAATGCATGGCTCTGCATGAAAACAGAACACAAATCCCCAGCTCTCCACCCACTGTGCTGTGGAAACTGTGGGTGACAAAGTGCAGCCAGAAAAGCCCATTTGCAGCCTGTAACAAAACAAATGTTGTGATGGAGAAGAGAGGAAAAAAGGAAGCAATTTTTAGAAAGGGTTTAAACCATCATTTACCCTAGCGGGAGGATGTGACTGACTTGCCACTTTAAGGCTTTATTGACTAATAAGATTTGAGGATACAGCATAGTAAGAAAAGTTTTCTTTTCTTTCTTTTTTCTTTTTTTTTTTTTTTTTTAATAAAAATGACTTCAAAAGATGGTACACAGCTATTCAAAGTTGCTCATATTTACTTTGGGATTGAAATGAAGCCTTTGAGCATCAGGAATCCATTCCAGAGGGAATGAATGATGTATTTTGAATTTTAGACTTGCTATTGTACTTTTAACACATCTTTTGGCAACAATTCAAGTTCTTATTAGTTTAAACTTGGAATGACTTGCTTATCTGTGGTTGAACAGACCAAAGCAGCAGCCAGTGTTCCTATATGCTACTGTGGGAAATGGGATGCTTACAGTTTTGAAAGTAAAAAACAAGGCTCTAGATCTGCAACTGACTCCAAGCCTGGAGCCAGCATACATTGCAAAGTCAGTTGCATGAGAGGTTACTTATTATTTGAAGTGTTTTATTACCCTGAAAATGAAAATAATTGTAAATGTGTCTAAATTGTAAATTATTTTCACATGAAAACCCTGACCTTTATTGGATCCAGTCAGTGTATATCTGTGTCTGAGAGAAGGTTTGATTAGCAAATCTAGGACCTCAGTCTCTAACAAATAGGTCTAGAAGAAAACAAATTAATAGCTGTAGAAGAAAATAGGTAGTTTAATTCTATACTAGTTGAAGAAACAAGTGTTTTCACAAATGCATTTAGGAAAAGTTAATTCTAATGTGACTGCCCTTGCTCAGGCAAGGCTAGAGATGGAAAACTGAAGCAAGAGAAAGCTAAGACCAAAAGACTTTATATTTCTTCCAGCTATTTTCAGTTTCACTTATTATTAGTTTTATGTCACATACTAGAAAGGACTCTTTTTTTTTTTTTTTTCTTCTCCACAACACTTTCATTAAAAGAGAAATAAAAAAATACCCCCAAAACAGTAATTCAAAGCTCAGAAAAAAAATAAAGGATGCCAGATTTCAAGAATGAAAGGATTTTTTCCCTCTTTCCCTCTTAAAATAACGTGGTTAAGAGTTCAAAGCCCTTTTTTCCCTTATAGGCTAGGCTGGAATAAAATACCATGCCCAAGATTTGAAGAGGTATAATTTTTAAAGTACGTGTAGAATTCAAATTGGCAACAGTAGGAGAGACTGAATACCTAAGAAAAATATCTATTTTTTTACAGTCCTTGGCATCTGCAAGTTTGCATTTTTTAAAGAATGTGGATCAGAAATTAAACCATAATACCTAAGCTGCATTTTCCACTCATTTAATTTAAAGGCACTGACCTGGACCTATTGTGTCCACCGAGGATGTGGCCACGTGAGCTAACAGGCAAGCAGGCCAGTAACAGAGCTGGGAAGTGAATGAAGATCCCTGTGCCCAACCGAGCGTCTCATTCCTTAGGCAGGAGGGCAGTCCCGTTGGTAAGCAGACCCTTTTAATACTCCCAGTGTTGCGTAAGAAATGAAGGCAACTAAAACACCTAAAAAGTTTGAAGACTCCCCTTGTACCGAAATGCAAATGGAAGAAATAATGAAAAACTGTCAAAGAATAGCTACTGACATGCAGAATTTTCTTAATTTAATAATAAATGAAGATGGCATAAAACCATCACGATGGCTGTCTCTCTGCTGTATCATATCACTTGCAAAACCTGATAATTTCATATAGAAGGTGATATTTTCTCTGTGAAGTTTAAAACAGCCTCTTTATAAACAATAATATTTACAAGTGCCACAAGAAAGGAGTTTCTAAATGTAGGAATCTCTGAAGCAGTAAATATGTAATAGCCAGGTTGTTCTTGCACTATGGACTTTACAAGAGCCATTCTTTGTAAAAGCCCCCTATGGCCAGCATTCAGATTTCAGCTATCGGTCAGTATTGAGTCCTTATGGAAACCTAATGAACAGCAGAGTTAAACAGAGGTTTTTAAAAGCCTGGGATTTGGGTTATGCCCTAATTAGGAAGTCTGGATTTGTTTCTGTGTCTGACTGTGAAAACAAAGCCCCATGCAGGCTATACTATTACGATCCCCACCAGCAGCAGAATGAGCAATCTGCACATTTGCTGTGATTTTGCAAGTGTTGCATCACTTCATAAAGATCCCTGTCATTTCTCCAAAGATACAAAAGCATCCTACAAGAAACCTACCCTGCTCTAATTCAGATTTTTTTTTTCTCCTCTAGAATGTGCTAGAGCCTTACGTATTCCCGTATCCAGACATGCTTCAGGTGACAAGATACATTCAAGACTGGTTACTGATTGCACCGACCATTGCCTTCTCCATAAACAGCTGACCTGCAAGATGTGTATGCTTACAAAGATGCAGCCTGGTATTTTAAAAAGTCAAACGAAAACTATATCTTCATTTTTCCCCGTATGCAGTTGTTTCCTGTCAAATTAGGTAAAAGCTTTTGTTTTAACTATATTCAGTGGAGCCTGGAAAGATCATGTATAAGGTTGTCTTGGAAAAAACCCAAACATAACCCCCCAATCTTTCATCTCCCCATCCCCATTATCCTTATTCCCCACCAACTTGGGGATCAGTGATTCAAAAGAATTTATAGCTTCAAAAAGAACTGTTTGCTGTAAATACTGGTGAGAAGCCCAGTATGTAGGACTGCTCTTGCTAAATATTTTCATAACCTCTCTCATTTGTGGGGTTCATTTTACTGCTTTGGATGTTTTGGCTGTTGTGCTATTAGATGTCTGTTAATGCATTAAGTAAATTGCTGTTGTGCATTAAAGCAACCAAATTTGACTATTTGAATGCTAAAATAACTAGCAGTTTCTGTTTATTTCATAGCCGATTAGAAATCTGCCTTTTGGACTGAAGCAGTATTTACAGGGTATTCATGTAGCAGACACACAGTGTAATCTTCTTTCTCTGCAGCTGACAGCACACAGAGATGTTCAATGTAAAACTCAATGATGTACAAAGAATTTGACTGCTATGAGATAACTGGTCCTTTTCTTAACCCTCTCCTGATGGATTGTGGGAGGCAGACAAAATAAGGATCTGCTACCAGGCTGATAAGTCATTTCTGTTCTCTAAAATAGGAAAGCAGGGCCATATTAAAGGTGAAACCATTTATAAATATAGCCCTGTGGAGAAGGAGATGGACAAAAGGTTATATGTGATGTTTGAGTACCTATTAAAAGAAGCAGGAACACAAAACCTGAGCAGATCAAAATATGTGTTTACATATGCCTGTTAATTCTGAGACAAACTTTTGAAGAATGCTAGCCAATATATTCCAGCATGAGTAACAGAAATTAGGCTAAATTCACACTGAAGCACTTAAATAAATCACTTGATTTTCAGAGGATATTTGAAACTCAAATACAAAATGTAATTGCCTACCTCTAGGCATCAAATAATGAAACGGCTGACAAAAATACTCTCAGCAGCCGTGAGGTCAAGGAAGCTCAAAGACTTAGACCAAATATTCATACACAGGTAAGGTTTTTTTTTTGCGTGTTTCTATACAATGTCATATGTTTTCTATACTTTTACATGATGCAATCAATGCATAATATTGTCTTAGGGACAGCCATAGCTAGCATTTAGTGAATCTGATGGAAAGGTTCACCTCTTCTTCCATGACTGCTGCCCCTGGACTTAATAATGTGGGTTTTTTTTAGAGATTAATGCAATGCTATAATTTTTCTCCTTTTAAATTTGCAACTCTGGCATGTGATCATGCCTTTAGCATTTAAGAGCGTTGATGAGATGCTGTCTTCCCAGAAGACTTTATGTATGTATTTACACACATGCACGTGCACTTGTAAGCACATGTGTATGGGAAAGCCCTAATATACATTACAAGATATTACCTTGAAATAGTCCTTGCTTATGAACATTTAACCCACTGAAAAAGCCCTTGCAATGTTCATTTCAACATAACAAACCAATGATATAACAGGAACTTGATAGTGAGTGCTCTGTTTGGACACCTCCCTCTAGGAATTATTGAAATTTTTTCCTGGACCTCTTTACTATAGTCTTACAGAGGGATGGAGATGTTGAAAGTGCTGTAACAAACTATCCCAGACACTAAGGCACTCTTTGTTTCTGAAGTGCAACAAAACTATTTAATAACAAAATACTTTTATAAGAATACTTTTAAAATATTTTTTGGTACATACAGTGTTTCTGCATTTCTCTTACCTTCAGCTTTTATCATATTTTTATTTAGTCAAATCTAAGCGATCTTGCCTTCCTGGTTCCTTTACTGTATAGGTTGGTAGCACTGAGAAAGAGTCCTCTAAAAACTTATTTTCCAATGTAAATCTTATTAACAAACCACAGAAATATTTCTCTGGCTTCAATTTTTATAGAAGCCTGTTCTGACAAAACCTATATATTTTAGATCTAACACTTTTTCTTAGGTGCTTTGATTAAAAAGGACAAACTTCCTTGACACATTTTCTTCTCCACAGGAGCCAGGGTTTGTTTCGGTTTCAAACTTCACTTGAAGTATCAGACATCAAACCTTTGCCCTAGAAATTACAGGCTGCACAGACAGTGTCTGAAGGACATGCAGGAATTTTATTTGCATCTTTTCTGTTTCTAGTACTTTGCCTTTACTACAGCTGAAATAACCATTGTGGAGTGAATATGCAAACCTGAATAAAGGGAGCTGGAGTGATTAAGATCTGAGAAGACCTTTATTGGATATATAAAGCCATTCAGCTTATTAATTAAAATAAATCTGGTGACAGCCAGCCCACTTTTGTTTTTGAAATGCTTTAGATGGTCTTTTTCAATTCTAATTTCTGAATTCTTAATATCACCTATATCTGTAAGATAACCTGCATGCAAGTGGAAAGACACCCAAGTCTTCCTGTGAATTGGATCACAGGGTAAAAAACCCACAAATCTCTTCCCTTTGTCTTCCATCAGGAAGGACAGTGCCCATGAACTGACTTCCCTGGTAGAGAGGCAAAAAGGCACTTGTGGCTGTTACTTGGTGCCCAGAAGCCAGGGAAGCTTCTTAGAAGCAGCAGGTTTGGGAGTCAGTTGTGCCTTCTGTTGCCCACCCTGACTGACGTGCTACACACTCAGAAGAAATGTTTTAAATATTAAGATTACAGTGACAAACACCCCCAAAATTAGGAAACACCAGACTCTATCTGTCTCATGAATATGTATTTTGCCACTGTCATTAATTACATGGTCACAAACCACTTTTTCACAAAGTCCTCAGCTGGTGCTCCCTCAGTGAGGAACTGCTGAATATTTTATTGTCACTATTTAGTTTCTGCCTTAAGTCCTGGGGACAACATGAGAGAAGGTGACCTGCATTATCCATGCAGTCAAAGTACTTATGGGAACCACTGCCATGAAGGAGCTGAACATGCTTTGTTTGCTCAGTTGTGGTAACTTTTCTGTTACCTACCTAGTTAATTGCACTTGGAAAGTATCAGCTTGACACAAGTGGGGTCCCCCAGGGATTTTGATACTGAGCCCCAGGCTGTTCAACGTCTTCATAAATGATCTGGATGACGAGCTTGAAAGCACCCTCACTAAGTTTGCTGATGACACAAAACCAGGTGGTAAGATGAACGTGCCACAAAGGTGACCCATCTTACAGAGAGACCTGGGCTGGCTGGAAGAGTGGGCAAGCAAGAACAACATGAAGTTTAAAAAAGACAAGTGCAAAAGTCCTGCACTTGAGGTGAAATAACTGAAGAGCCCAGCACAGACTGGGATCTGCATGGCTGGGGAGTAGCCTTGCTGATGGGGACCTGGAGGTCCTGGTGGACAACAAGCTGAACAGGAGTCAGCAGGTCACTACCACAGCTACAAAGGCAAATCAGATCCTGGACTGCATCCACAGAGGCATTCTTAACAGAGATAGAAATGTCATCATCCCACTTCACTCGGCGCTCGACAGGCTGCACCTGGAGAACTGTGTCCAGTTCTGGTCCCCACAGTTAAGAAAGAACATGGGCAAACTGGAGACTGTCTAAAGGAGGGCCAGAAAGATGATCAAAGGGCTGGAGAACCTGCCTTATGAGGAAAGACTGAAGGAGATACGTCTTTTCTCCCTGTAGAAAAGAAGGCTCAGGAGGCACCTCATCACAGAATTCCAGTAGGTATAGGTGGATGTAAAGAGGATGGAGGCTCTCTTTTCACAAGGAGCCACATGGAGAAGACAAGTGGCAATGGGTAAAAGTTGCAGTGGGAGAGGTTTCATCTCAATGTAAGAAAGAAATGTTTTGGAGTAAATACAATCATTCAGTGGAACAACCTCCCCAGGGACATTGTGGAGTCCCCATTGCCAGAGGTTTCCAATATGTGATCAAACAGCGTGCCAGAAAATCTCATCCAGGCTTCTTTTCTCATGAAAGGTCGAACCAGGTGATCTTTCTAGGTCCCTTTCAGCCTGGGCTGCTCTGTGATTCTATGATCACCCAAATAGATTAAGTAATCATTGATGAAATTCAGCCTGAAAAATTCTTTATAGGGAAGAGTTCAGATTGAAGAAGTTAAGGACTGTTTATTTACAGAAAAATGCAAAGATGATCTTATTCTGGAAGTTTTAGGCAATGGTAATGGTAGATGGTGCTGCCATTTCTCCCTATGCATTAAATGTCTTGAATATTTTGTTTTTATTTATTCCCTATAATTAAATCCAAGTGGTACGATACAGGCATAGACCTATAGAGGCAGTTAGATGAAATTAATTTGGGAAAAAAACCGTTATTAATGGATCTATTTTAATCTGGAACGTTAAGACTTTTCAAATGGAAACATATTGCTTTTCAACGTTCAGTGAACACAGAAAAGAAATTTCATGGGGAGAGATAATTTTATAAAAATAATTTGAAAGTAAAAGATAAATTGAAATAGGTTCAAACTAGTAAATACAGGTTGCTTGATTTTGAAGGCTTAGAGCTGTCTTTATGAATACAAAAGAATTATCCATACATAATTGAAATTATTATTGCTGAACTAAGCGTAAGCTACTGATTATGCCAATGCCTCACTGGCCTGGTTAGTTAGGGCAAAATACTGCGCACATTAAAGCGGTTAGAAAGGTAGAGATTTCATTTCAGCGTTACTGAATTTCTAAATAAAATTTAGGAGTAGGGGGACTCGCATGGAGTTCAGGCTTGATTTGCAGTAAGGTGTCATTAGTAAGAAAGAAGACAGAGCCCTAAATTGCTTTAACTCTTTTTAGTACTTCATTTTTTGCTATATCACACACAAAACCACCAAGCTGAGCTGGAAACTCATTCTTGCCTTGTGAAAAATTAAAGGATTTCAAAAACAGAAATTGTATCCATTGGATCAATCTGAATTTTACCCTATAGCACATTTTAATAAATTACTCAAATCATTGTAAACACTTTATTTAAATAATTTTAAATGATTCACTGTCGTTTTGGCAATTTTTAAGTTCTGAAATAGACTTCTTTTAAAAATTCAGAAAAAAATGATAGCGCAGTTACAAAAACATGCCCAAGCATGCATCTCAACATTTCAAAGCTGACTTTTAAAAAAACTTAAATTAAAATAATTCTTTGAAACTATTTCCTTTTATAAATCTTTTAAAAACATCTTGTATAACAATTTAAAAGGACATTTTTTTACTAGTCCCATAAAGTGTATGTGTTTGGCTTAAACCTAAGTATTAATTCTAGGTTTTTACTAAGCTTGGAGAGTAAATTTCTGACTGTTTTATAATGCTATTTATTTTATTTTGTTTTAATTTTTATTTATTTTGGCTAAGACATCTAGAAGTGCCTGGCTGGGACCTCAGCCACTTCCCAACATGACAAGCTGCCATGCACTTGTTCTGCAGTAGGTACCTCTGCATCCATGTCCTGCCTCCTGGGAAGTCAACTGAAGATGCAACACCTGACTGTGCATCATCCCTACAAGAATCTTTGTTACTAGCAGGAGTGCTCCTTGCAATAAGGTTATAGCTCCTGACAATCATTTTTTCACTGTTTAACTGGGTGATAAGAAAAGTGACGGAAATTTCGTTGAAGGGGTGAAGCTGCAGCTCTTGCCAGGGGTCTCCTCTGTCCTCCTGCTGAGGTGACCTGTCTGTGACAGAAGTGGCAGAAAGTTGTCTGCACCTTGGCTAAATCCAGAGCTCTAATGCTAGGGAGCAGTGGTTCATATTAACCCTGTGGCTTGGCACTGGAGAGATGGTGACATCTCCTGCCAGTTCCTCTGTGTGGGTCATATCCTGTGATGGGTGGTTAAGAAGGAGGTAACAGGGACCTGGTGGTTTCCTAAGCTGCCCAGAGCATGCCTTCCCAGTGCTCAGTTCCTGGCTTCCCAGTGCTCATTTCTTCAGATTTGTGGTAAAATCAGGCTGGACATACCCTGAAGAATAACTTCTGTTGGTCATATCACTGATGTGGTAAGATCTCCGTTCTCCACATAGGCCTGTTATAGTTCAACTGAAGTACAAAGAAATCTATCCAATTTGGGAAAATGATTGAAATCCAGAGAAATTATTCTCCCAGCATGAGTAAATGTTAGCAGTTTTTGGCTAATCTGAGTTTTCACTGATAAAGGTGAGCACATTCAGGATGGATTATAACTCAGTATTTTGAACATTGCACTATTTATTGCTACTCTCTTTCTTCTTGCTTTTAATTGCAGTGCTAGTGTTCATTTAATGAACAAGAGCATTAGCATACCGAAGACAACGACAGGAGAACTTCCCTTGTCGCTGTGCCCCTGCAGCCTCAAGCTAATCTCCTGCCAGCACCGACCATCCAGATAGCGCCAGCTCGCTCTCTCACACACAAACACTTCACAACTTGTTGATATTCAACGTAGGAATTAGGGCAGACCATTTTCATTTGTGGCTGCATATTGAAGCTAGTGAAGCAATTAGGAGTACCCTACAAGTCTGCTTTGGTTGAGACCATAGGAATACCCAAGAGCCAAAACCTCATCTTGATTAACTCATATCTATTCCAACACAGCCCTCCAGCAAGCATGGATTCATCGGCGCCTTTAGCAAGAAGACTTGCAAAAAAAAAATGTGGACTGCTGTATCTAGATGCTTGTTTGTGTTTGTGAATAACCCTGTGTGTAAGACTGTGCTAGCCCAGCAAACATAACCCCTCCCCAAAACAACAGAAATAATTTTGCACTGTAGCATTGCAGCCTTGGATGCAGTCGCAGCTTAATTAATAATCAGCCCTTACACTTTTGTGGGCCACCTCTCAGCACTATCACATGTTTCCTTCAGCACGCTTGCTTGCTTTTGGAGAAACAGACACAAGATTGACAAGTGCATGAAACAAAATTACCCCCCTCAAACCAGAAAGGTGTCCTCTCAAGGTCATGTTCAGACAAATGGCATGAGCTGTGTGCTAAATCTCCAGCAATTTACCTGGGCTGTGGATAAACAGAATCCTTCAGTATCCTCTGAAGCTCTAATGCCAACTCCTCCTCCTTTTCCTCCTCCACCTCCCATACAAATTCATTGTGAAGCTTCAAGGGGGAAAAGTACTTGCAAAGGTTATTCTAAAGCTCAAATCTAAATGCATTTTGAAATGCTTCTGAACCCACTGCAGATGCCATACACTAGACAAAGAGCTGCAGAAGGCCCACAATAATACGCTAATTCCACTGCTAGAAGAAAGGGAGAAGACTTCAATCAATCTTGAAATTAATTTTGCATTTTAAAATGTAACAGCCTCTGCACTGCATAGAGTGTCAATTCTTTTATCATGATTACTTGTTATGTGTCAAACCATTTAGTCTCACCTCCTATTGTGCCATGATTGAGTTCATGGCAGCAAACATACTGGTCATAAAAACAATGAAAGCTTGAATGCTGCCTGAAATATTTGTTTCAGTGAAGCTGAATAATCAAATGCACATTATGGTTTTTTGTCAACAACTTTAATTTAGTTCTGTTTAACTGATTGCCCATACCTTACCTTTTTTCTGCTCCATAAAGGAGGCCTGTAGGACCAACAAGAAGTAAAATCACTAGCTAAGGCTCATATTCCTGTAAATAGAGGAATGGCTGAGCGCTTTTTTACCTATTTGTTTCAGAAATCTTCCTCTTTTCTGCCAGTATCGCTTTTGCCCGTTTTAAGTTTCTGGATCCAACTGGTGGCTTCAAACTTTTCAACCTGGATCACTACAACATTTTAGGTCAACTACAAACCCTTCAAAGTTTCAAAGATGTGGATTGCTTGTAGCATGTATGAACTTGCTCCTTTTAGATATGGTTTGGTGGTACAAAGTCTGAAAGCATCTGGATTTGCTGGAGCTTACTGCTGGGTGAGTGTGCCAGTATGTGCAGGAGGGGCAAAGGTGCCCCTCAAAGGGACCACAGCAAAAATGGAGGCAAAGCTCCAACTTGTCTGTCATACTAATTAGCACTGGTGAGGGCATGCTTTCCACTGGCAGAAGATGTCAAAACCTACAGCAAGAGCTGCTGTGGTGTGTGTGGATGGAGAGCTTTTGAGCATCCAAGTGCTTCTGAGATCTGCTGCAGGAATGTCCCTGTCCCCTTCTGCACCTTCACGCATGCAGAAGGCGTAAAAGCATATTATGTACAGAGAGGACAGTTTATAACTGAATTGGCCAAGGAGGCAAAATCAACATCTTCCAACACACCCAGCCTTGCTACTAGTCTTCTGATAATTGGTGTGTCCACAATCGCAGTAGACATGGGATCCTATGAACTAAAAATCTCTTGGGTTTATTTGTTTGTTCTACTTGCTTAAAATGTTTCTTTTTAAAATGTGGAAAGCTCAGAATCTTGTGTATCAACCTTTACTTGAAATCCCTTTATTTAAAATCTTGTGTGAAAATTGTTAAAATTTTGATTTCTTATTCCACCCCCAGCCTCTCTACCAATTAAATAAATGTTGTGTTTTGTAGCATACGTTTTATCAAATTCCAGTTTCACAAGAAATATTTTCCTCCTTCTACAAAGTTAGGTGCAAATTTTAACTTGTCCTGTTTATTACAAAGACATTTTCACCTAGAAAATGAAAATGACATTTTAGCCTTGCAGTCACTGTGTGACTATTTGAAAGAATCCCACAAATAGATGAAGAAATGCACCAAGAAGAATATATAAGGAGAAGAAAAATGAGAATGGGCTGTTTTGGCCGTAGTTAAGAGCAGAAAAGAGGGGGGCAACACTGAGTGATGGAAGGCACACATTGTTATTCACTGTGAATTTTGCAATCATTTTCTCTGCTTCACAACCTTTAAGTGTTGGTCCACTTTTTAACCTGCTCCATAGATCTGAGGGCACTGCAGACCTGCCCACAATACTACTTTATTAACTGCACATAATGAGGTATGCAACACTTCAAATAACAATACATCAGTCAGCAGAATAGGAAGCCAAAATGCATGGCTTGGTTTGGCTTGCTGTTCACCTTCGCTCAAGCAATTATAATGTCTTGAGGCTGAGCCTGGAAAAATAAGAGAGATGGTATCATTTATCTTCTCTTTTTTTTTTTTTCCCAAAGAAAATCTTTGTAAAAGAAAGGTAATGGGTTTTTTTGTTTGTTTTGGGTTTTTTTTTTTTTACGTTGAATTTATGTTTCTTATTTATCCCTTGTGGGAGTACACATTTTTGTCTTACATCTAGGCAGAGCCAGTAAAGTCAACTACTGCTAGTTCCTCTGCCCACTTTGACCATGGCAGAGCACTGATGATCCAAGCTGGCTGCCACCACAGCTGTCCAGAAGGGAAAAAATTAGGATGTGACTCCTGCTGGGGTGAAGGCTGGAGTACACCATTGCCACTGTCTCCACATCTGTTCCTCACATCTCAGGAGCAAAGGCTTCCCCTCTCTCCATCCCTCTGATATGCCTTGCCTGTCCTCTGGACTCTGGACTAGCAAAATTTATTTTTTTTTAATTGAAATAATTTAAAGTTTTGACTAAATAATGGATCCGTTTTCTCCATATTAACCTCTGATGCACAGGACAGAGGGAACTAGAGCGTGTAATTTTCACCGAGTTAGATAATCAAACCCCTAACTTGCTATAGGAGAGTAAAAGGTGAGAAATAGTTGGGAGATGAGTGTGAGAAGAGACAATAACTGCATTAAACTTTTTTTCTACTTTGAAAAAATATAATGAAAAAATATTGTTGTGTGTTTACTGGTTCATTGTGTAAATGAAATATTGAATCAACCCAAGACTGTTCCCAGTCATACTGTCCCAAACTGAAAAACACACAACAGCCATTCTAAAAATGCAATATTAATAGTATAATGATCTCTCTAAGCTCTTAGAAATAATATAAACATTTTACTGTCCTTTAGATCATGGCATATTTCTGATGAAGACAGAGAGTTTGCTCGACAAAAAGCAAAGACAGTTAGCTCTCTGAGCTTTTACTTGTTTTTGTGACATTGCTGTTGTCTGTCCATCTACATTTATAAATATTGTGGATCAAATTAAAACCTGATATAAGGTATTGTTTTAATCCATTCACAATTTGGTAACAAGAATGACCTTAAATTGCCTCACTGAAGAAAACCATCCCTCAATTTCTAAAAGGGAAAATGAAAAAAACCCTGCAGCCCACCTAGCCTACAGCAACAGTCAGTGGTTTTCTCTGCATTTGCTGTCTTACTTACAATACTGATGATTAGTGAGAAAAGAATCTGTTTTCCTGTGGTTTTCCATTCAGAAATCATGGCATAATCAGAATTGTGTTTGCTTTATAAGAACATGTTGATGGGTGAGAATGGTTCCAAGACCTGGGCTGTTTTCAGGGGAAAAGCTGAGGATAAGCTAAAAATGCTTGTTACGCTACTAGGACTAGTTACAGAACTAGAGAGGTGTTTACCCACTAGGAAGATGCTGAAGACCAGTTGTGATCATATTCTTCCACAGAGGGGCTGGAAAAGGGCAGCAGATTACTGTAGATAACGGGGGATGTTGGTATGATCTTCACATAACAGTACCAATGCCTGAGTCACTGGTCAACTTTGTCACTATGGGACACGTCTTTCAACACCCTGGGTGCAAAATCCTACAGTTGGAAGGACAGAAACTCCCTCTGAAGCCTTTCAATGATTTATTCTGCAAATCTAGGCTCAAAGGTCAGACACGTACCATGAAGCTACATGTCAGTGCAAGGGTGCTGGGATTTCCTCTTTACTGCAGCTGCCATGTTGCAGCCATGTCTTGATATAAGTAACAATTAAACAAAAGCATCCTCCAAGTAAAAATCCCACCAGTTACAAAAATTGATGGTACAGAAGTAGAAGCCCAACTTAATGTGCCAAGTTGCCAGTGCTTCTACAAACTTTATGAGCCAGACTGAGAGGCTACAGGGCACCTGAGAGCTGTCTGTTTGCCACCATATTCACATTATTCTAATACTTATCCAGTGGTCACTAGCTGAGCTTGACAGTTTTGTTACAGAGGTATAGCAGTTTTAGTTTCCAAATCAATTTAAACAGCAACCACAGCCAGACCACCTAGCAATGACATAGGGAATGGTTTATAGAAGCAAGGTTTGAGGCTAAAAAAAGTTACTTTCCTGCCAATACTGAGATGGAAAAAATCCTTGTTGTATTGATATGGAAAACTCCTCTTGAGCACCTAAAAGCAGCTAGGGAGGGAACAATAACTACAGATTGCAAACACCAGGATCAATGGCAACTGAAAAGTATGGTAAAAAGGGGTAGTTACAGTCTCCTTTTGAAGTATGCCGAGCTTGGCCTAATTTCCACTGAACTGGCTACAGTGTCGTGAATTCAGACTAGGTAGGGATTGCAACTGTCTCTTTGGTTCCACAGCCTCACCTCAAACCCAGTGAATGACCTTCTGGCTCATAGGGCTGCTTCAGAGCAAGCAAGGACATAGCCAGACATTCACCTGACATGAACAATCCCTTCCTAGCAATGAACAGGCAAGACAGTATTCCTTTTCCCAAAGGATGGAAGTATGCCACGGGGATTTTGGACTTTAAAGGTGTTTTGTGATTAAATATGAGATCTTTGTTATCACTAGAGGAACTAATTTTACATGGAGCTTTGTCCCAGGTAACTTCAAGACTGTGAGACTTAAGGGCAAGGTACTTCCAAATGTGTGTATAAATTTAAGCATTTAAATAGTGATCTGATTTTTAGTTTCTGGATAGCTGTAACTCTCATTCACTATCTACTGCTGGCTAACTATTGCCATTTAATTAGGTCTTTTAACTTGAAACAGGTGAATCTAAAAATACCTGCTGAAGCACTTCACAAAATTTGGACTCACTAATTTTATGTCCATAGAAAGGAGCATTCATTTTAAGTTAATCATGATAAAAGGAAGGGCTAAGACCCGCTTTCTTCCTATAAATGCATTATTGTGCTGTGATGCACCAATCCAGATGCTGGTGACATTTCCAACAGGCTGCTACAAAACTAAAACTGATTATGGGGACAGGAAACGCTGACTGGGAAAAAGGACTGATAAGAAAGAAAGAAAGCACTGAGGTAAACTCACAAGATCTGTACTTTGCATCATCAAGACCTTTCTTGACAAGCTCCATCTCTGCTCTTTATATACATAGAAAATTAGCATATCATTTGATAATGACCTATCAAAACCTATGCTTTGATTACAAGCAGCTGCTTTTGATTACAATCAATGAATCACTAATTTGTGCTCAACCACAGAACAGTTGGACTCCATCTATTATTCATTCTTGAAGTGGAGATCCTATTTAGAACTGGGTTCTGAATTTCACTGAAGCTTTTACCCTCTTGGCTATTAATAATTTTGTTTTGAAGTTAGGTCTCTAAGGTTTCATGATGGCCTCTTTTGTTATGCTTAAACTCTGAAATAATACACTCAGCTGTTGCCCAGATCTATGCATCTTTCTCCCTGACCGTATGTGTAGAAGGGGCTAATTTAAGTCTTCTAACAACCACATGATACTCTTTTGATTTTCAAAAGCCCTAGCCTTTATGTCTGGCATAAACTGAGCTATATTCACAAGGGACTGATATAACATAGTCTGTGGCTGTATGAGATTTGTAAGTCTCTGAATTTCTTTACAACATATATATATATATACACACCCCCATATACATACAACAGATACACAAATGTCAGATGCCTTCTAAATTCAAGGTATTTTGCTTGAAGTCATGGGCTATAATGCACCCTTGCATAATTATATGTGCATAAACACACATATTCTTCAGATAAATCCAAAACTTTTGAGCTCCAAGATCTCATGTTCAACAGCTTTGATTATCGCTAGTTCAAGATAAGGAACTGGATTGTTTTTCTTAGATGATCAGTAAGATTGTTTATAAGAGTGTGTGAATGACTTCTGTAGAGCAAACCTCTTTTTGGTGTAAGCTGTTTCCAGTGTGTAAGACCGTCTGGCTCACAAATCTGCGTGACTCCCTCAACCAACATACAAGCGGCACCTCATTTGGTAAATGGATGATGACTAGACACAAGATGAAACTGATGATCAATGTATGCTGTTTTTCCTATCAACAAAAAATAGTGAATGTTCATCATCAAGCAAATAAATTAATTTACAAGCCCAAAATGTCAGAAATGCCCTGCTATTCAGTTTGGGTGGTAGGTCTGATAGATGGATGACTGTCATTTAAAAGGTCTACTCTAAACAATTGTTAAACATGTTCAATGTATGTGGAAATATTTTCAAAATGCAGCTGACACCTCGGAGTCTGAGTATTGTTCTTAGGTTCAATCCAAAGCAGACAGCTGAGGCTTGGGACTGTCTTGGAGAGCACCACCAGCACGGGGGGGAGGAATCACAACGTTGCTTTCCAGTCATGGATTCTCTCACTTGTTAGACCCCTCATGAAATGTGGCAGAAAGTGTGATCCCGAAAGGCAACTAGAAACCAGTACTGAGTACCCTGGGGTGTGTTCCCTAAGCTTTAGACCCGAGGAAGGACAACATAGATATCTTGCTGATAGTGGGGTAGTCTGGAGAGAAAATCAGTTTTGACAACAGAATCTGCTTGGAAAACAGTATTCTTTCTTAAATTTACTCTTAACTTGCATTCTGATTCTGCAAGTGAGATTTACCGCCCACAAGAAGAAGCAGAGAGAAAGTGGGAAACCTTCTCGGTTCAGAACAGTGGGCACTATTAGTTGCAAGTGTAAAGTGGCACCCACAAAACCAAAGATGCAATTTAAAAATCACACCTCAGGCTCGACAAGCACAGGCTCACGGGGTCCCCACTGCAGCCCACGTCTCTAATGAATGCTTTCTGCTCCTCCTGTCTCTGCCCATTGACTTTAATATAAATTGTGCCTCATGATTTTTTAAATAGTCAACAGAATGCTGTAATCTGTAACTCTTACTCATGTTAATAAGTATTTAATCATCTCAACAGGATCTAGATACACGTTGGGACTGCTCCTGAGAATAAATTACTTCCCATTGAATGTAACGACTCAGACCCATTTTTATTTACACATTGTATGTGAGATTCACAAAAAGACTGTGAAAATTCAGCCAGAGGTCTCATTGCCAGAGCTGCTGGGAGCTAAGTGCCTTTGAATATCTGGCACATAGTACCAAGCATCTGACAATCAATCAATCCGTGAGACTTAATTTTGCCCTCAGATGTATGTTGCTCCCACTGAAGCCAGCAAGTTACACATACTTCACCAGGGAATTGACCATAATATAGCTGTTAAGGCAGACTGGCATTTTAGAGTTCCTTTTTAAGTGAGGTAGTTCATTACAAAAATAGCCATGTAACTAAATGTCTAAGCACCAACACATAGGTTTGAAATGTCAGGGAGGAGCAAGCTTTACGTTTACAAGTCTTTTTATTTCCCAGCGAAAGCTACATAACTCACAAGGCCCTTTACAAACAAACAAACAAACAAACAAAAAGAGGAAAAGAAATGGCTTCATGCTCTTGAAACACCTCTGGGAAACAGAACGGCTGAGCGGAGCCACATAGCAATTCAGTTATAATGTCCAGTAGCTTCAAACACCACAAAGCCTGCATAAATGTCAGATTTCCTTTACTGGCAGCCTGAAGTCTTTGCAATAGAGTTGTTTCTGTTCCGACTCAGCATCATCATATGCTCTAATTATTGTTAAAACACAGTCTGTCGTGTCAGAAATGATTCAATTTATAAACACATCCGCAGCACAGGCCACAGGTAGGCAGGCACACAGTGGCAGCATACACTGAAGCTGTTATTGATGGCTATCAGCAAAATAAATGAAAGAGAGAAAAAAAGACCTCACCAAAGTGACAAACAAAGGTTTAGTTCTCACTGCTCTCTGCACTGGATCTTATGGGACTGTGGGATCAGATTCCCAGCAGAGTCACAGCCCCTGCTTTACAGGACATCACCTAGCTGAACCTCTGTGGTCCATTGCATAGATCTAGACTAAGGGAATCAACCTAATAAGACCTGCGTGTTGAACACCCTTATGATCCTCTAAATATCTCTTGGTTTAGCTGAATTTCCCTGCGTGCAAGTTGAAAAAAACTTGAGACCCTGTAAAATTGAACTCAAAGATCCTGAAATGGCTCATGCTGTTTCAAGCATATGGATGTAAAATATCGATGTGACTATAAAACTACTTTCCTATGGAGACAAAGCCTAAGGTAAGCTGAGTTTGTATTGATGTGCGAGAAGCACTATGAATTATCATTATCTGCTACATCACAGTAATACACACGATGCTAGAAAATGGGTAATTACATAAGACAGCAAGGATCAACAGAAGTCACTTGAAACCAGGTTTCGTTCTGCTTTGCGGGGACACTAAGGACTTCTGGCAGGTTGCATAAATGTGGGGTTCTACTATCAAAATATGCTACCAAATGGTGCAATACACAGTTGCTGGAAGTAATGCATCTCATTATTAAGATTTTGGGTTATGGCGAACCATACCATAATTTTCTAGAAGCCTGGTGTCAGCTAGATGTGACTGTCTCTTCACATTCTCTTTCTGTTCATTTAGGATTCAATTTGTTAGATGAAAGGCAGGCACATAGTAATAACTACACACAAGCTCCATGTGCTTTTTCATTCCGTGCTTAATTCCACCCCTCACCCCACCCCAGCTTTCATGGGCATAGGCAAAGAACTCAAAGAAAGTGAAGAAATTAACAAAATAATGTAATTAAAAATCTAGTAATTGCTAAGTTTTGAGTGCTGCTTTAGAACATGAGTGGGGTGATGTTTTAATGTAATTTTTAATGACAGAAGTCCTATAAGTAGGATGAATATGATATGCAGCACTGAAAAACAGGTATTTTCCAGCTGCAGCAATTATCTCATGTGAGGTTTAAAAAACACTGGTAAAGCATATGTGACTTACTTTTCACGTGAGAGGTAATTGCATCTTCCCTGAAGTTCACTGTGAATTTCTGGTGTTCTGGTGTTTTCTTCTGAAAATCAAGTTCATCAAAGTAACGATATGAAAGACAGAGACTTTTTAAAATAGCTTTCTGTTCACTATCATTTTTTGTCATCTTAGTATAACCTTTTGTGACATATCTGACCATTTTTCACGGGAATAAAGAATCATGAATTGGGAGAGGCTGCTGAGGGGAGCTAATAATTTTCAGGACCTATAGGTACCTCCTTAAGATGTTCCCCAGTCTGCTGTGTGCCTAGTAACCTCATCTCTCTATTTCCCTTATATCTTTAACTTTAGTTAGAGCTGCTTTATAACACCGCTGGAGATCTAGGTATAAACCACACTGCATTTAGCATCATGTATTTCATAAGCATGAAAAAGAAGGCAGGATAAATGCTGCATACAACAAATTGCATAAAAGGACAAAGCAAAATGGCAGCTATATTCAGCAAACAGATTTATTCCTAGAAAAGTGCTTCCCTGCACCTTAATCCACATCAATCTTTCTGCCACTCCTCAGTCTGGTGCTGGCTGGATTTCCTGGTCTTGCATTTCTGGAGGCTTCCAGAAGGAGAGGCCGTCTCATAGCACAAATAGGATATAATTCTGATTTTTAAAGAAGAAAATATTGTTCCCTGATATCTAGCTGGATTAGACTCATTGCAAGTGAAAAGGACGCAAACTGAAGGTGGATTTTAACACATTAAGTCTGCAAAGATCTGAAAACCTGGGCAGCAGGTAAGATCAAAATGGACAGACATAAAGTCTTCAGGGCTAATCTTCCCGTGGGTGGTATTTTGCTCTTTCTACAGATCTACATGTCTGGGAGCACTTTAGCAACATGATTAGTAGTTCTTGTTAGTGCCCATCAACACTTACTGCCTATGGCCTGGGGAGCAAACTGGGTGTAGCTGCATGAGCAAAAAACTGGTTGTGCCCTTCATTCCCCAAAATTTAGACCCACAAAGAAAGACCATCACTGTCTTGTTTCAGCTCTGAGGAAGTGTAGATCAGAGACATCCTTTCAAATCCAGTTATGGTAAAAGTTTAATTAAAAGAATGTCAGCATTTCCTATTGCCTTTCCTTTAAAAAACAAGATGAACAAACTAGGAACCTTGAATAAGCTGATACCTTTCTAAAATCAGCTTGTATTCTGATGCTTGAACTGGTCTGAGAACCATCTTTTATTACAATTTTCTTTCATCGAGGCAAACGAAAAGCAGAAGACATGATTTTTGAGAGAAAAACAACAGAGATTAAACTCAGGTCTGTGTATTCCACCTGTGATGCCAGAATAAACTATCAGATTACTGCACAGAGGGAACTAAAGGTGTGACCTATGCATTTAGTTTTGCTCATGCCTCTCACTGTTCTGTTGGGTTTTATTGCAAAGCTTAATTAAAATTAATAGCAAATCAGCTGGCTTCAGATTGTTTGGAAACATTACAGAACAATTGGATTGTACCTCCACCTACTGTTAGCACTCAGTTATCTTGAGAAGGGTATGTCTACGGCATTTTAAAGCACTGACATGTATGATGCTCTGGGATACAGGCTGGGCAGGTCACGAGTAAGAAAACAGCAGACTGAATTGATGGGGAAAGTTTAATTTTGGCTAAACCCCATACTTTATTATTACTATAAAAGGGCTGCAACCGGGAGCTTTGCGCTTCTTTTGTCTACTGTTTCCTTTCTTGTGTCAAAGTCAGGTGCATTCATGCAAAGGAAGCCAACAGCCTTTCCTCATATTTCCATATATTACTTCGGAGATTTTCTCCTCCTTTGTATCTATGGGAAAGTTTCTTGTGAAGCCAGTGCTCACAGAAGCACCAGCATGCTTTGAAGTGCATAGTTTAAACATACTTCAGAAAAGGTTTCTCAGGAGCAAACTTGTATTTCACTTTAATGAAAAGCTTTTCTCTCAGATTATGCAGATCTACCTGCAGATGCTACCTAACAACACATGGACTACATCTTGCCATCCCTAAATATCACTTTCCCCTCCCCCCCCGCCCCGGGCTAGAGTAACCCAAGGGAGTTTGGTAGTGCCACTGCAACAACTACCTCTCGGGCACTGTGCTGCTGAGAGCTTTTCCCAAATCTGAAGTAGGTGCTTTGGGGTAAGAAAAAGGCCAGACTGGAAGTGTTCCCAGCAAGCACCCCACTGGACCAGCCCAGCCTACCCAGTTGAAGATGTCAAATGCTTGGATATGGATTCAGCCCTGCCTCATTCGGGAGCTCACTTGCACAGAGGCACTTATTTGCATTTAGGGTTTGTGTAGCTTAACGCATTTTTTAGATAAGCAAAGCAGGTCTGGTCTTTCCAAAGGACAAGGGCAAGATAGTTGTGCCCCTTTTCATCCAGTAGCTCAGTAATTAGAGCAGCTGTCTATATGATGTGGGCCCCTACCTTGATCAAACAGCTCCTGCACCTAAGGGATCAGGACTCTTCCTTCCCGCCGGATGGCTGAAGCCACCAGAGCTGGGGTTCCCCACTGAGGCCCCTCTCAGTCCATTCTGCTGAAACTCTTCCTCTTTGCATGGCCCAATTAAATATTCATCGGGCCAGAGAGTAGCGAGCACCAACTGTAGCTTAGCGGTTGTGGCAGTCCTTAGGGAGAGATTCCCATCTCTGCACTGATGAAGGGTTTCCTGTGAAGGATTTACTGGAATAAACATGCGACAGCATTCAGCTTAGCATGCAGCCTGGAGGAGCCAAGCCCATGGGTCAAGTGCCGCAGTGGGGAGGAGGGACTTGACTTTGCACCCTGTGTCTGGAGTGCTGGTTAAGTCAACTTATGTGCCTCAAGGGAATAGGTGTTTAGTGTCTGGTGGGGCTTACCTCCTGCTCTCAGCTGGAGCAAAGCGGTCCTGGGAAGCCTGTTTTAACTACTGGACCGAAGCTGGAAAATCAAGCACCCTAGGTGTCAGGAAAAGCCAGGATTAAGGTTGCTGGCTCAACTCAGTCTTGCCCCACGCATATATTTTGCATCTGTGTTTTCCTAGACTCCTCGTCATGCAGGGCACAGAGTGGCCCATGGTTTTTGTGTCTCCGTTTGCATTTGGCCATTTGCCTTATTTACCTCACGTTACACAAACCCTTCTGTGATGACAGCCATCAGCTGTAAGGATAGACAAATAATTTTCAATATTTTCATTTCCTTCTTCGATATTTATTATTCCAGTATACAAACCCTACAAAATTTTAATGAATTTCATATCCTGCCTAGGACATGAGTGGATATTGTTCCCTCTGTAAAAAGCAGATTTCAGGCACAGAAAGATTTGCGTCAAAAAGTTACCATTAATTTTAGGTACACAGTTTGAGCTGTCTCCACTTGTGTAGCATTTCTGCTCTACTCTTTGTAGTATTTCATATGTTCTCACACACTCTCCAGTTCATACTTTTGTTGTGCAAGTGCTCGCCAAACCTATGGGTCAAGCACTACACAGAAGGTCTTGTATATCTAGAAAATGAGAAAGAAATAGAAGTCTCTGACAAAACTTGTAAGAAAATTACCTAACTACATATAAAGACTCCCTGGTAAAAAAAAAAAAAAAAAAAAAGAAAAAGAAATTTTGCCTTTTTAATCTAGAGGCTATCCTGTGTCATTCTATATTTTCTGACTTAACAAACCAGATAGGGGCTTCTTAATCATTTGTTTTACCTAAAAGTCCTAGTTCATTGCCAAACCTGACCCTTTCTGCATATGAATGAAACAGGATTCTGTAATAAAACATTCTACTTTAATATACATGGAAAAATGGACCAAATTAAATGTGCAGAAACAATATGTCAGGTATTACATTTTGAGGGCTTAACTTTGCAATTTTTTGCAGTGAAAATATTTTTTCAGAATAAAAAATGACATCCACAAGATTTTGATTAAAAAAAAAAAATCACAAAAACCCCAGCCTTCCCTGCTGTAATTTGAATATATGTCTTCATATTGACCCCAGTATAGCTCATCACATAATATCCATCACCCAGACCTCTACCATTTGGGTTACTGGAATTAGGTATGAGTGGCGAAGGAGAGTGGAAGTGTTAGCATTGCTTCCACATCCCTGTGCCGAGGCAGGGGGGCTCTCAGATGAAAACCAGTCGCTTCAGACCACATGGTCAAGGAAGGTACTCTAGGCAAAGCTTTTGTGACTACTGTCTTCCAAATCTGAACCCATCTTTTTCCTAGCCCTGTGTCCTTCGCTTACCCAGTCCCAGTGTGGAAGTTTCTCTCCACAGTTGTCTTGGTGTAGCTTCCCCAGCCATATCTGCAGACTGAGCTATGTATCACTCCTGGTTGGCTCTGGAGACGTTACCTGTGCCAAGAAATCATCCCTGACACCCTCCCCAAATCTTCTTGACTGCTGTGTCCTGTGGCATTGCTGATGCAGCCAGTCAGGTTGAAGTCCCCGCCGTTAACCAGGTCTGTGTTAACAGCCTCTTCCTTAATTTTGTTTAGGAAAGATCTCTTCTTCTTCTCACCCTGATCATGCAGTTTGTAACAAACTCTCCAGATCATAGGCTACAGGCTTTCAGCAAGCTTTTTGTCCGTTCTATACATCCCCATCTATCCATCCATGGGGATGGATTTAGCAGATGCTAAAGCGCTGCAAGTTTCTTCAGGGCATGTGCAAACCATACATATACACAGGTTTACAACTACTTGGGAAAAGATTCCCTGCATTTCCATTAAAAAGAGCAAATGATAAATCCTTGTCATGTACTATCCATCACCACCAAGCAAAAGTAGCAGGGATGGATCACTGCGACAGCTGAAAAATAAAAAACACCATAACTTTTTGAGACTGGCTTAAGGTTAATTTTCTGCAGTGCAGTTTCAGAAATGACTGAGTTGTTTGTGTTGTAATTTTCCTAGGAAAATTCTGCCAGAGCCAGAGAGTAGATGCTAGAAATTTTCAAATTATTAAAGTTTGCCCCTGAAATTTCTCACAGGGAGTGCCAAGAAACTGTAATGGTTGGAAATGCTGTCCAACCTGCCACCAGGTATAAGCTGTAAACAAAATACCTAAGAAAGAAATTTCAGTATGCTTATATGGGACATCTTTTCACCATACCTTGAATGTTACCATGAGTGAATACAGACTGTACCTCCATCAAAAGTGCCTTTCATCTCGCAAAGAGAAAACACACAGCATACAGATGTATCCTCTGTTCTGTTTCCAAAAGCAGAAAAACTTAAAAAAAAAACCTTACAAAAATGAGCAAATACTCAATATAAGTGCACAGGCTACAGTTTTAAGCTCATATGTGGCACTGTTTCATATTCAAGTGAATTCATTTCTGAAAAGCAGTTGTCATGATTCACTGTTAAGCTCCCAGGACAGCAGAGAGATAGCTCCAAGGAAGATCACAGCACGCCTAAGCATCAACCTGTACTTATGTCAGTCCCAAAATAAAAAAAGGAAACTTCAGTTTTGTGGGGCCTTGGTACCAGCCTGGTTGGTAGTACAAATATGATAATGGAGTTATGATTTTTGCTTCAAAATGGGTGCAAACCTTGCTTTCTACTTACTGGTTATACTTTCTGGGTTGTCTCTTTTAAATTAAGGCTGTGATTAACTTTGTTGTGTCTATCAGCACTAGATCATAGGCTTACTTATCCAGTTCTGTTGGGAAGCTGAAATATTTTCATGACAGTCTAGAAATGAGAAAAACATTAAAGAAAAAAGAAAGACTAAGGTCCCAATAAGACAGCATTACATAAAACTTGCCTTCTGAGATGCCCGTGTGTACCTCAAACACCCATTCAAAGGCAGGGAGGAACCTTAAACACCAGTGTTGCTAAGTAGTCTGTCAGCTATCAACTACTTTTTGTATCATGAAAATGATGTGAATTGAATGACTAAGAGACCAAAATTCTGGATCATTGCTACAAGATTACTAGAGAATTACTGAGTTATGAAGATAGAACCCAATTATCACATCACTTAACTTTTTCAGATCTTATCCAAGCAACAATCTATAGCTTTACATCATTTTTGTGAGAAATTGAAAAAAGTAGCAGGGATCTATCAGTCTCCTGGAACATGTATTCCTGATTGACTGCAGCAAAATATGAACTGTATTCACACAGCATTATTTTAATAGCCCCAGAAGTCAATTTTATCTGCAAAACACTTTAAAAAAAGCTAAGAAAGTTAATTCCAGTAGTAAAAATTATTTTCCGTCTCAAAAGTGATGTAAAGATAATGTTATAATTATTATTTTATAGTGGTTGTGTTGGGGTTTTTTTGTGGTTTGGTTTTTTTTTTAGTATATCATGTAATTTTAGGCAGCCTCATGGTATCTCCCACTGCATGAGGCAGGATTTGCTCCTCCTGCAGCCTTCTGCTCCAAAGCTGATTCAGAGGGACGTGCTGGAGCCAGGGGTCTGTGGGAAAGACAAGTCCTTAAGAAAATCAGCCTTGTTCTTAGGAAAAGACCCTGTGACTTGACAGAGCCCCTCCCTGACATTGTAATTGTAATTTCAAATGTGTATGGGATACGTCCTTTTATGTTTTCCACTGGTTGTGCTAATGTTAGCACAAGATGCAAAAGAATGTTGCGTTATTGCAAACAACTTTAATTTTGATTTATAAAATTAATTTTTAATAAGGATAACTACTATTTCCCCTTAGAAATGTATTTAGAAGAGCCTGTAATAAACTGTATTCTAGAAAGCAAGACTATTTATAGGCAAAACCCAAAAATCAAGTATGCTGTTTTCAAAGGAATTGCTTAAGCAGGTGCATACTAAAAAGGTGAGTTTGTTTGTGCACAAAAGCCTATAGATTTTTACTGGTAATTCAGAAACTTGGTGTGCATGTAGGTGGGCTTAAAAGCAGCAAGTATTTCCATATCAAAAAAATTTTGATATGAAAGTTTGCTCCTGCAAAATATAAAAAAAGCAACAACTTTCCCTATAAATGGGGATCCTGTCTTCAGAAAGAACTTTTCAAGATTACTTTATTCAAAACGGAGGTAGGAGACAAAGGATCTCAAAGGAGATGCCTGACTAGGGCAGCTTAGTGTGGCATTTCAGTCCTGCCTCTTTGAAAACTTGCCCCATATTTTCCAAAACGGAACGGCTTTGCTTTCCACTCCAGATGGGAGCTGTACTTGATGGGAACAGTACTTCTCGGGTTCACAGCTTCCACTGTGGTTTATGCCATGCAGTTATGTCCTTCCATTCTGACTGATACCAGCAAGAAAAAATATATTTATGCTTGAATAGGCATGGACCAAGAGGTTTAGGTTTTTATGTTAATGCAGGTAGAAACCAGGTGCTGCTGTACATCTTCCTTAGATCCTGCCCATCAGCCCCCCTTCTCCTCAGCACTGGTTAGGGTCTCATCCCCTGATGACTGGGAAAAATGGAGGAAAACCGTGGAGGAAAACCAGCCTTTCTTGGCAGACCCATGCAACTCAGGCTGGGGTGACTTCCTCAGGGACCGCCTCCTTGCAACAAAAGAACACTGAGGCAAAGAGAAAGGAGTATGTTACAAGAGTAAGCAGACTGGCTAGTTTGCTCCTTCTCATGATTAAAGAAATGAGAAATTTTATACCAGTATTCTAATTCTGGCACCTCCCCATTGTAACGATTGTATAATATACTCCAGGATTGCCAACCATCAAATGGTTCCTGTCATTTGATGCCTGCTCTTGTCCTGCTTGTATGCAATTCATTGATGGGAGGTCAGTGCATGACACATGAGGCCAGCATGAATGTATCAAGCTCCTTGGATGCTTCAACAGAGAGAAGTGGATGAGATGTCCATCATGGCCTTCAGCACCTTTTTATATTGGGCTGGTATCAAGACTAGCAGAATAGCAGAAATTTAATAGTGAATGATGACTCTTATGGGTTAAGGTCCACTTTTAGAAAAGATGTACTTGACATACCTGGCCTGTAGCCTGCTGTGCATTTTTATGTTGTGTTTTCAGAAGCAAGAGAATATTTTTAGGTTGATCTAAGGCAGATGTACTTTTTGAAATGGCTTATACTGCAGATGTACGTTACACTGCACTAATTAACTTCTTTGATGCAGCAATCCTAGTCCCTTTGGGCTGCTATAGATGGCTACATTTCTGTAAACTGGGGATAGATTTGTTCCCAGTTTAAACATGGAATTGATTGAACATTAGTGACGGGGAAACTGGAATTCTGGAGGTGCAGTTTGGTTTGAAAAGGACCCACACATTTGCTTGTCCAAACCTCCTGGGCTTACACGACACGCAACTGCAAACGATCTTAGGAAGAGAAGAGCCTCTCATGACACTTTTAGCACTTCATGTATCCAGTGACTAAACCCACAGATGCAGGAAGTGCAAGAGGATGAAAACATATTGTTCAAATGACTATTTGAATATTACTAAACTTTTGTTAAATTTTTGGGATACATCAGTCTGCAAGATGGAGTATCTGGAATTGTTACTGGTTCATTTATTCATCCTTTATTAAAGTAAGGCTGGAGGCTATCAGGGAGTGTGTTGACAGTATTTCCATGCTGCTTGTCTGTACTTTCTAGTTTCAAGGATGTGTTATATTGCTCTGAAAGCACCTTCTCTGATACACCAATGAAACTTCTAAAACTCATAGCATTCTCTGGGGACAGTAACTAATTTTCTCAGCACTAAACACTTTCAGCACAGTACTATTATTATTGCTTAGCCTGTATCATCCTCCTGATAGTATCCACATATACAGCTGGTTTACTGAAGAAGAGGTACTAGGCAACCTATCCAAGGGCACATACTGGGTCAGTGGTAAAGACCGAGGAATTTGCTCAGGAGGCTTGTATGCACACATAAACCTACCAATGGAATGAGTAAAGGAGAAAGTGGAGGGTGAGTGGGCTGTAGTGGCTCTGAGCGGTGGCAGCGCAATGCAGACTCCTGCGTTGCCACATCATCCCAGCCATGCTGTGGGGCAACACTCTTCTGTTAAATCCAAGCTGCAAACAACTTTGTTTATCACATAATAAGAAGAGAAAATATGTGGATGCAGAGATGCTCTGCAGGTTACAGGCCTTTGGGCAGTCTTTGAGGCCCATCGTCACACAGCCAATATCAGTACCATGCAGAATAATATCCTTTTTTATAATTATTCTTTCTAAAATACACTGTTGCTCTGATTTTAAAACCACTGGGGATAATACCTGCCACAGGAAAAGATGTATAATGTGTCTTTTTTCTACACTAACCAAACCACCTATTGATTTATTTTATTAATTGCATTCATTTATTTATTGGGTTTGGGTGGTTTCTTTTTAATTTGGAAATGGTCCTTGATGTCTAGGAACATATCTTCCCACAGTGCTGTAAAGTTGTAAAAGGCACCACAATTTGATCTTGTAATACTTGATTCAAACTGTAAGATGCTATAAATAAAGTAGATCTGTTGACTTCTAAACAGCTTAATTCAGGAATGAAGGCATAAGTTTTTCGCAGAGTGCCAGAAGAGAAGGAGGGATAGCCTGTAGGCACTGTCTCCATACAGTGAAAGCACGTATTTGTCATGGCCTCAGCCTTTGGAAAGATGAATGATGATTTGGACACTTTTGGAAAGAAGAAACAGAATTAAAAATAAACAAACCAAATTCTAAATATCTTTTGAGAAAAATGTTGAGAATCCTGTTGCCAATAAAAGCTTTATACAAGAGCAAGCCATAATTATGGGTTTTCTCCCCTCTGCCTTTCCTCCAAATCTCTCATAATTTTTCTTTAAAAACAGCAGCCAAGTAATTTTTTTCAAAGATAAAGAAACGGGAAAATCCATGCTATGTCTTTTCTTATTTTTTTCAAGTTAGCTACAACATTTGGTGTTACCTCATTACCTCCTTTGTGTATAACTTTTTATGAATGGCTGAAAGCAGAAGAATGCAATTACCAAAAAAAAATTGGACTATTAGAAGGAAATATTTCTGCCTTGATTAGAGTACTGAGTTTGACACAACCTAGAAAGCAGACAGAAGCAGCATAAATACACATTCACCTTTTGTGGTGCTGGAAAAAAATATTTCAAAAGATTCATATTGGTTATTCAATATAAAAGATGAGTGAAATATGCAAATTATGCCTACAAAATACCTCTAAAGAGATCAAAGATAAATGCACCTGGTTAGTGAAATATTTAAGTTACTATCAATTGTAACTAAAGCAAATGGAAAGCTCTGGGCACTCCAAATCCATTCCTGACCTTGTCAGGCCACTGACAGCCTGCGCCCGTACTCCTGGAGTCTTCTGTTTTCTGGAATGACAGACTTTGCTGCTGCCTCATGTATTATTCAAGGCAAAGCAGGACCCAACGAAACAGATTTAAAAGATCTCTTAAAAAGGAAAACCATGACAGAAAAATAAAGGTTAATCAGAGAACCTGGTATTTTTTTCCTATAATTTATATAAAAATTGCAGCTTTCATAGAGCTGGAGGTGTCCTTACTTGTTATTACAGGTACACCTTCAATTTTGCACATTTCTCCATGCTGACTTGCTGTCTGCAGGGTGCTTGTAGAACAGCATATGGTACAGTGTGGACATTTTTTTTCCTACTAAAGAACCACAGCACAGCTTTGGCAAGAGAGCATTTTAAGGCTCAACAGAAAACTTGGGAGTTTATTTTCTGTGGCGGTCCAATTAGACTTACCCTGGAACTCCCAGAGTCTTTCTATTCTTTGACCTGACATAGCTGTCAGAAAATTGGAAGTGTGTACTCATTTAAATCGATACCAGATTGTCTTAAAAACACACACACAATATACTACAGACTGTATTCTTCTCTTCAAGAAGGTCTATGGGTCAGTTCTACGTTTTCCTTACATGAAAGCCTTTCTCAATAATTTCCATTTAGGCATCTTCTCTGATGTTGATTATTAAATGTAATTGCTTTTACACTACAAAGATGATGCAGAACATGTATATGAATCCCACACAAATATTTGATATTCCAAGCATACAAATATGTTCACATAAAGAAACACATACGAAGACATACAGCTGTTGTCCATGTATGTGCAATATGCATGTAGTTTTTGCATGTAGTTTTTAATTTCTGTTTTGTGCAATATTCTCATCTATAAGTCTCTAAAAACACCAACATGAGCTTCACCTAATGATAAGCATTAATATATTGCCATTGCAGCTGATATGAGTCTCATTTGCTGAAAGTCATATATGTATTAAAAAAGTTGAGATTCCTCAGCATCTGGAGGACACAGGCTACAAGATAACTGGGATGCAGCTACACTAGGGATTTGCTATTCAAATATGTAGTCCCACTGGTCAATTTTCTTTTTTCCCAGTCTTTGAGAGCATCATGCATGTGTATCAGATTGATGATATATGGGGTGCTACTTTTATGTACATGCACAGACCCAGAGAAGTCTATATAAGAAATCACACTAATAGAATCTAAGACCAGCTGGCAATACATGTTGGGCAAAAAAGGAAGATGTGACAACTTCAGCTAAGCCAACAGACAGAATCACTTGATTTGGTCTCTGCACATCTTTAAAATCATGCTCTGTGAACATTGTTATGACAGGGAAAAACAAGATTTTTTTCCCTGTAAAATTAAATGTCACTCTTGATAGCATAATATCTGAAACATCATCCTTCCAAGTCCACAGCAATACTTTACACAGAAAATTAAACTCTCTCTCTGTTTATTGAGTGGATAATGCAGTCTTCGAATGTGTGAGAACCCCTGCTAGGTGAGAAATTAAAAAAGAAGCACTATAAAGTCTAATGGTATGTATGAAATACAAAAAAGAGAGAAAAAGGTAACTTAATTGGTAATCAGAAGAAATCATAAAACTAATCATGCAATTAATGTCTTAAAAAGCCAGCATATGAGGTGTGTATAATTACCAGAAAACAATGCAGTCATGGTTTCAAGGATTAATGAATTAATGATTGTTGGGAGGGAGGAGGATTTGATCTGCAATTTTATATGTTAGCTTTAAATCCATGCTAAACTATTACTTTTCTTTGTTTACAGGAAATGTCCTCCCCTTACTCATAGAATTTATCTTTGAAATTAGTGGTTTTTTAATATTACGTTTAAAACATTTTCCTTGAGAGATGCAGATGTGTTTCCTTTTCCTTCCTATAGCTCCCCATCCTCCTCTCTTGTTCATGAAAATAAATGACACTTTGCAAGGGAAAGAGTTTGTACAGCACATACATCAAAATGACACAAAGCCCAGAGAAATTCACCGATTGCAGGTGCTGGAATAAATTAACAACTATGTTAACGTATATAAATATTTTTATTTTCTCTTTAAAATGTAAAGTGCTACACCACGTATTATCAATTGTCCTTTGTTTTGCACACACATTAAGAAATAAATTTGTGTTCTGGTGATGATTGCTAATTTACTGATGATCTTATATATCAAGATGTTAATTTGTTGATAAAAGGAGGTGATAGAAAATTACAAATGATTTAAGACTGGTGTACATCAAAACATAAGCATCCCTTTGATTTAGTTTCCAACTACAAAGATTTCAAACCAGCCTATGGTAAACAGTGGTCTTTGTTCCTTTTTTTTTCTTTTCTTGTATGGTTCAAATGCGTGCATCTGCTGCTAGATGCAATAGCAATGCATGACAGATAAAGGATGGATGAAAGTATTGGATCTTTTTATGACAGCAGAGTCCCATCGTTCAATAACCTTCAAGAAAGAGGATGGCCCAGTGGTGAGGGAGCTATCTTAGGACTGGAGAGACCTGGGCTACCTCAGGGCTAACACAGCCTCTCCATGACTTGATTCTCCGTTTGCAATTGAAGGATGCACATTACTTCTCTGTCTTGATGGACTCTTAGAAAATAAAATGCCTTCAAGACATTGCCAGATAGTTGGATATTATAGTAAGAGCAGACAGGTGAATAGCACAGATAGAAGCTTTAAAAAATGCACAGCTAGCAAATTAGAGATTTTTAAACTAAAAAATGAAGGAGTCCCTGTAAATTGTGCCACTGTTAGAAATGTAAGCTCTTTCTATGAGAAGTTTGGCAGTGGCTGGGTTCCCACAAGGTCCGTGAGCTATGGTGCTCCAGGACTTGAGCTGCTCACAGGTAGTTCTGCTCTCAGCTGAACTCCTCCCTCAGCTCCCAGACAATACTCTCAGTTGGGGAATGGAGCAAAGGAAGGAAAAAACCCACCAAGACAGGACAAAGAAAAGGGACAGAAATGAGACTGAGAATAAATGAAGCCAATTTGCAAGTTGCTGACTTTCCATGTGGGCTTATAGACACTCACAGTTCATTTCTACGCTCCAGCTCCCAGCTATAAGAGTCATTATAATACCTGGCTGTGCCTCAGAGGGGTTCCCAGCATCCCCTCATTAATGGCTGGGAGCTCTCACACCATGGCAGTGACGGTGGCTATAAGACACACAGAATTAGTATCACATGTGAAAATGGTGTTTGCAGATAGCTGTATGTTAAGAACTGGAGAGAGGCTGGGTAGCAGTAGCCACTTTAGATCAAATAGCCACTTGCATCTAGTAAGCCCTGGAGTCCCTAAATCCAGCCTGATTCAGCCACCGGCTGCTGCGGCCTTTTTCATATACCGACAGGGTGGCACCAGAGTGAATGGGACCATCATACTAGGGGTCGAAGTCCCAGGGTTGCCACTTGCCTCAGAGAGAATCCAACATTTTTTCAGAAGAGGAAGAACTGCAATGTTTTGCAGTGCATTTTCTTCCTTCTACGAGTTTGGGGCTGTTTTTGGTGGAAGCTAGAGAGTCTTACAATAATTTAGATGTTTCTAGATCATTCATTTTCTATTTTGCTGTTGCTGCAGGTCTGTGACCCACCGTGTGAGACAGCAACTGCCCTGTCATCCCAACGAAGTCAGTGGCACAAGGCTGCCGGGAGGGCTGGACAGGATCGGGTTTTGATTTGGCATAGAAACGGCTTCACTGAACTTCACCACTGAGAGCAAACACATGCCCTGTCTGATTTTACACAGAGCTGGACTTCTGCGGGCCTTTGACATCACAGTTTGGATCACATAAATAAAATTTATTGTTGCTCCTTCTGCTTGACACGGATAGAGGTGATACTTGGAGACAAGAAAGATGCGGTTTAAATCATTTAAATCTCCAGCAGTTTTCTATTTTGCATTCTGCAAGATCAGTGTTGTCTTTTCCTACATTTGCACAGGATGACATAAGCAACTATCTACAATAATGGGATCAGATCAACAATGGAAACTATTATTTTCTAGTAACCAAAGTGAATTTGAGAATTCAAAGAGAAATTGAGATGCCAGTTTCTCACTCTTTAAAAACATAGGGGTGACCATACTGAGTATAGGGGAGACCATACTTGAGTTAGACCAAAAAATGTGCGTAGCTGAGCACCCTGCTTGTGGCAGCAGCCATTAGTGGGCACATGGAAAACAGTATAAGAACAGCTGGAGAAGCAGGTCCTGACACTTGCACTCACGTTGGCCGTGTGATGATTCTCTCCCAGTCTCCATTCTGTAACGTGGCAGGATTTAGGTTGGAGGCTGAAGGATCTTGAGCTCTTCTGTGGACGCCACCTGATGTGAAATGCACTCTGGCATCCCATGGAGCAAGTGCCTCTATTCATGCCTCTAAGCAGAGTGGGGGTGTGCATTACTGTACCTCGCTCTGCAGAGGCACCCCATTTAAATTGCCTTCATATACCAAAGCTTGGGAATCTCCAGTCTAGGCACAACCACCCTAACTGTATCTAAGCTAAAGATGTCAAGAAGATTTAAAGAAAGTTATGATGCCTTGGCCTTGATCTTGCCTAGTAAAAGGGCCAGGAAGGTCTGAATTTTTTAATGATGGTATGGGTGGAGATTTGGTTGTTAAGCTTTATCAAGAGGAGCTTGAATTAAATATTTAACTCCCAAGCATAATAACTGCACATTCCCTGGAGTAGTGTAAGGAAAGGCTGAACCACCAAAGCAATCGCTCCGGCAGTTCTGCAGTGGTTGTCTGTCTCCTTATCCACATCCTGCAACATGATGCAAAGGTATCCAATGAATCCAACAGAGAGATGGTTTGCTCTGACCATCTATAAATTCAACAAAAATGAATTCCCTTATCTTGATGAGTTTGCCTTGCCAAACATGCAACATCAAGAAAATTCTGCTTCTAGAACTGAAAGGAAATTCCTCAGCACAAGTATTTTCCAGGCATCAGAGCCATTGACAACACTCAGAAATAGTCAGTTCAATTAATTTTCCTTTTCAGAAAATTTGTTACATTCTCAGATTTTCCAATTAGATATTTTAAAATCAGAAAAATTACCATTTCATCTTGATTCAACTTTTTAAAAATAAAATTCAAATTAATTTAAGTGAATTCATTCTTCAATGGTAAACATGAAAAAAAATGTTTTGATTAATATGATTACGTAATGCATGAGATGGAAAATCAGATTACTGAACTTTCTACCCTAAACCCACAGTTTACTGTATAAATAATTTATGCTGTAAAGTTCCAAAAATAAAGCCTCATTTTTAAAAATGGTTGACATTCTGGCTCTCACCTGATTCAAATTGTAGCTTTGAGTATTCACTAGCTTTGAAAATCACAGTAACACATGCTAAATGCTGAGCCCCAAATCTAAACAATTCAGAATTAAAACGTTCTTTTGAAACTCTGGTTATAAGAGTCTTCATAAAAGATGAAAATAAAGTTATTAGCACAGCACAAAAGAATTTCTGAGTCCTCAAACTACAAATGCTCAACCATGGGCATGAGACTACTCCTACCCCCCTAAGTCATGATCTACTTTAGTGTATGCTAATTTCTTTCATCTGAGTTTTCCTTAAACCCATCTTTCCTGATTGTTTGTATTTTTCAAAGCAATTCAGCATGATTTAATCTTAAATGACACTCACACAGTGACTTAATAATTAATATGCCAAGTAAAGCAGGTAAACTAAATCACCTCTTAAATTAAGAAACCAGATCCTTTCTATTAGAGCATAAACATAATTTGAAACATTGGTCTTAATAACTCATGCTCTATTAAGGAAAGAGCAGGTGGCTTAGCGTTGCTAATGCAGAATTGATATTGCAGAAAAATGTGAGAATCTTAGGTTGGTGTACACTGTACTTCAGTTGCTTTCTAGCTGTACCATCAGCATTTAAATAATGAAATTACATTCCTATTCATGAGCCACACTCTTCTGAATTTTAAGATGCATATCATAATTATTTTTAGAAATTAAGGGATAATGTTTATTCCCAATGGATACTGTTGTTGTTGTTGTTATTATTATTATTATTAAAATAGCATGTTTTTAAACATTAACTACCAAACTGCAGGAAGCAGGGCAAATATCTGCTCCCTGAGTCAGTAATCAAACATGCTCTTTCCATTAGCAGGTTGGGTGAAGACAGAGGCTGAGCTGGAATCAGTGCACGCTGAAGTGCCCCATCATTAGAGGTTCTGGAAGTGTCACTGCTGAGGCTGCAGACAGCTTTGTTTAGCTCTGTTTTGCACTGGTCATCAAAAGTTTTCATTTTGATCTTTTCTGCTCACAGACCTGCACTACAAAGCCCTTGTGCACAGTTTGCCAGCTGCTCAGCATCCCTTCCACGCAGAAACACTGAAAAGTCTGTCTTCTACCTGCTCTGCAGACCAGAATTCAATCTTTGTTTCTGCAGAGCAACTGTGGTGAGCCGGTAGCTTCCACCCTGTTACATTCACCGAGCTGAGAACAGAGACACCCTGTCTTTTGCTGGGCTATGTGTCAATTTTGAACTGTTTTTTGCACCTTGATGGTGAAGATGTAGCATTTAAATACATACTGTAGAGCAAGGCTGAAAGCAGATGCCTAAAAGATGGTACATAGAATCCACTGTCATGTCTTCATAAATTATGGAAGTAAATTTAGGACAATGGCCATTTACTCGCAGAAATTTCCTAAATTACTTGTTGGATATTTTGAACTTTTGGGTATTCATTCATTTTCCCTCTAGTCAAAAAACCCGGTCTGTTAAAATACTGGTAGTGTTTGCATCTAGCTCTCTTTTTCACCTTGGGCATATGCAAATGATGGATTTAATTACACAACAACAGAATGAAACTATAAGGGAGAAT